>NC_137014.1:22936977-23236977 GCF_032717465.1 Coenobita brevimanus | reverse complement strand
TAGGAAAAGTGTATGGTAGGATACTTATAGACAGAGTTAGAGAAAGAACAGAGAAATTAGTTGGAGAAGAACAGGGAGGCTTTAGGAAGGGAAGAGGTTGTGTAGATCAGATATTCATTCTTAGATATTTAGTGGAAAAGTTTCTAGAGAAGGGAAAGAAGTTGTATGCGGCTTTCATGGATTTGGAGAAAGCATATGACAGGGTGGATAGACAAGGATTGTGGAGAGTGTTAAGAATATATGGAGTAGATGGGAAGTTGTTGAATGCTGTGAAGAGTATGTACGATGGTGCGAAGGCTGCAGTGCGTGTGGATGGTGAACTAAGTGAATTTTTCTCTTTGAAAGTTGGTTTGAAACAGGGATGTGTCATGTCTCCATGGTTGTTCAGTCTGTACATGGATGGGGTAATAAAAGAGGTACAAGGTAGGGTAGTGGATGTTGGAGTGGCCCTGGTGAGAGAGGATAGTGTTTGGAAACTCCCTGTACTGTTGTTTGCAGATGATACTGTGTTGTTGAGTGAAGACGAAGGGGAGCTGCAAGGCTTGGTGGATGAGTTTGAGAGAGTGTGTAAGAAACGGAACCTAAAGGTGAATGTAGGGAAGAGTAAAGTGATGGTCTTTGAGAGAGGTGAAGTTAGTGAATGTACAGCGAGGTTGGATGGTGAGGAATTGGAAAATGTGAGTATGTGTAAGTATTTGGGTAGTGTGATGAGTAAGGATGGAGGTTTGGAGGGTGAAGTGCTTGAAAGGGTACAGCAGGGAAGAAAGGTTGCTGGTTCCTTGAAAGCAGTGATAAGAAACAGGGAAGTGAGCATGGAAGTGAAAAAGTTACTACATGACAGTATTGTGATACCAACTCTAACGTACGGAAGTGAAGCTTGGACATTGTTAGAGGGACACAAGTCAAGGGTGAGAGCAGTGGAAATGAGTTATTTAAGAGGAACCTGTGGAGTCACGTGGAGAGACAGGCTGACGAATGAGGATATAAAGGAGCGTTGCGGTGTGGATGTGGATGTGATAGGAAGCGTTATGAGGAACACACTGAGGTGGTTTGGCCATGTGGAGAGGATGGAGGGTGAAAGACTGACGAAGAGAGTGTATGTGAGTGAGGTGGAGGGGGGAAGAGGGAGGGGGAGGCCGAGGATGAGATGGAGGGATGGGGTGGAGAGGTATATGAGAGAGGGGGGTGTGAGTTGGGAGCAGGGCAGTGAAATGGCGGGGGACAGGGCGACTTGGAGGCGATTTGTTTGTGGCCACCCCAAACGGGATTGAGGCGTCTGGCAATAGATAGATAGATAGTGTGTGTGTGTGTGTGTGTGTGTGTGTGTGTGTGTGTGTGTGTGTGTGTGTAGTTTGATAATATATTATTGTGTGTGTGTGTGTGTGTGTGCACTTTGATAACATATTATTGTGTGTGTGTGTGTGTGTGTGTGTGTGTGTGTGTGTGTGTGTGTGTGTGTGTGTGTGTGTGCTTTGATAACATATTATCAACGTGTTCCTCGTGTGTGTGTGTGTGTGTGTGTGTGTGTGTGTGTGTGTGTGTGTGTGTGTGCTTTGATAACATATTATCAACGTGTTCCTCGTGTGTGTGTGTGTGTGTGTGTGTGTGTGTGTGTTTGTGTGTGTGTTGCTCCCCTTACTTGTCTCTCTCTTTATCTGTTCTTCTCTTAGGATGGTTAAGTTACGTAAAGTTAGATTTAAGTGAGGTAGCGCTGGACAGGTGCAAGTGGGGAGTCAGACATAACAACACATTAACTTTTTACAAGTCCGTTTAAGACCGACGCCACGTGGGAAAGTCTCTTTCCTAATTAATGGGAAGGGATTCTAGTGGTACTCAAAACTATCTCTTCTTTTTCTTCTTTTATCTATAAACTATATACAATTTATATACTAAGTCAAAACAACAGCTCGTTACTCTCACTTAGCGCACTCAAAGTCACGTGACTACTGTATGATCTTACTTTACAATAAATCTATTAAATCATGCCACATTACAATGGTAGTCAACATTACAACTGAATTTCATAAACAAGTAATAAATCACAAGTGTTGTTCACGTAACACTCGAAATAACACTACGGTTATTACTCGTCAACGTTTGAATAATACTAAGAATATTACTCACCAATACTGAAATAACACTAAGGATAATACTCTTCAGTACTGGAATATTATTAAAGGTAGTACTCTTTAACACTAGATTAATACTAAGGATAATATGTTTTAACACTGCAGAAATATTAAAGATAATACTCTTTAACACTGGAACAATACTAGGGATAATATGTTAGTATATCATCATGTCAATATAGCATCACTATCTCTATAGCATCAATCACCATAACATTTCATTCTAGCATCACTTTACCAAAATATTACTTGAATACAACAATGCAAAATTAACATCACACTTCAACACAGTTATCAGCCCTAACTCAATATTTCTCCTTAATAAAGACACACCGCCCTTAGGTAGTTTTGTCACTTCATCATTGAGCAAATAAGTTACTTTAACAGTTATATAATTTATCTGGCCCGTTCTGTAATACCCTACCATGGCTCTACAGTATACTCTCAATATATTGTTCAGTATATTTCACTTTTCTTCTCTGCTCTCTTCCTCACCATCAGTTCCACTTTTCCTCTACGTCCTCTAACAAAAATGTCTACTCACTGTTACCGTAGAGTACCGAGACATCACTCGTCTCATCGCCGTTGTAGGGTGCTCAGTCGGGCCTCCTATGAAAGATCTTCCCCCAGATCTCCTAGAAGCTTGCCCTCTCGGATTCGACTGACTTCCAACCTTCTGCCTATCCCTCAGGAAAAGTACAGGGGCCGGAAGTGGGCGTGTACTTTTCATATCCTTCGTTCACCTTTCTCAATGTCCTCAATCGGTTCTAGTCCACAACATTTTGAAGCAATGTCCGTTGCATAACATTAATTCACATTAGACATCATTATCTTTTAGTTCGAGGCACTATTCTCTTATCTCGGTCCCATATATAAAGAATATTACACTATTAGACCGTATCTAGCTCTTCCATTTGGCGCACATAATTTCAAATAAGTGTGAACAGTACAGGGCCATGAGGGTAACTGTGTGCCTCGGCACTCCCTCTTATTTTTATTCACTTTTCACTCAGTTCTCACTTTTCACTCTTCATTGTTCACTGATCCGCGGCCTCTTCTAGTTTTTAAAGCTGCCACAAATAACGGTACTTATCGCGAAGTGTTTTCCGATATTCTCTATCCTTTGTTGAAGTTGGAAGAACATGATAATCTTCATGGGATGGTTGTTATGGTTGGCGTGGTTGAGGTATGGGAGGTTGTGGTCGGATGGTGGGTGGGTCATCCGCACCAGCCTGTGTTGTGTTTCCACCGAATGCCGGGTGTAAGTCGTCATCACCATCATCAGCACCGTCGCTGCCATCCGTGTTGCAGTAGTTGTTCCCGCAGCATGCCTCGCGGCATGTGTGTGTGTGTGTGTGTGTGTGTGTGTGCTTTGATAACATACTATCAACGTGTGTGTGTGTGTGTGTGTGTGTGTGTGTGTGTGCTTTGATAACATATCAACGTGTTTCTTGTGTGTGTGTATGTGTGTGTGTGTGTGTGTGTGTGTGTGTGTGTGTCTGTGCTCTGATAACATATTATCAACGTGTTCCTCGTGTGTGTGTGTGTGTGTGTGTGTGTGTGTGTGTGTGTGTGTGTGTGTGTGTGTGTGCGCGCGTGTGTGCGCGCGCGCGCGTGCTCTGATAACATATCAACGTGTTTCTTGTGTGTGTGTGTGTGTGTGTGTGTGTCTGTGCTTTGATAACATATTATCAACGTGTTCCTCGTGTGTGTGTGTGTGTGTGTGTGTGTGTGTGTGTGTGTGTGTGTGTGTGTGTGTGCTTTGTTATCATATTATCAACGTGTTCCCTCGTGTGTGTGTGTGTGTGTGTGTGTGTGTGTGTGTGTGTGTGTGTGTGTGTGTGTGTGCGTGCTTTGATAACATATCAACGTGTTTCTTGTGTGTGTGTGTGTGTGTGTGTGTGTGTGTGTGCTTTGATAACATATTATCAATGTGTTCCTCGTGTGTGTGTGTGTGTGTGTGTGTGTGTGTGTGTGTGTGCGCGTGCGTGCTCTGATAACATATCAACGTGTTTCTTGTGTGTGTGTGTGTGTGTGTGTGTGTGTGTGTGTGTGTGTGTGTGTGTGTGTGTGTGTGTGTGTGTGTGTGTGTGTGTGTGTGTGTGTGTGTGTGTGTGTGATAACATATCATCAACTTGTCTCGTGTGTGTGTGTGTGTGTGTGTGTGTGTGTGTGTATGATAACACATCATCAACTTGTCTCTTGTGTGTGTGTCTGTCTGTGTGTGTGTGTGTGATAACATATCAACTTGTCTCTTGTGTGTGTGTGTGTGTGTGTGTGTGTATGTGTGTGTGTGTGTGTGTGTGTGTGTGTGTGTGTGTATGTGTGTGTGTGTGTGTGTATGTGCTTTGATAACATATTATCAACATGTTTCTTGTGTGTGTGTGTGTGTGTGTGTGTGTGTGTGTGTGTGTGCTTTGATAACATATTATCAACATGTTTCTTGTGTGTGTGTGTGTGTGTGTGTGTGTGTGTGTGTGTGTGTGTGTGTGTGTGTGTGTGTGTGTGTGTGTGTGCAACCACTTGTAATCCAGTATTATGTTCAGTATGTATGTTCTACTAGTAGTATATAAGTGTTTTAAGTAGGGCGTAAAGGGCCAAAATCCCTTACATGAGGTCTGGCATGCGTAGTGGACGCAAGATTTGTTCAGCTTGTGTAAATACATATTCGTAAAATCACCAAGAAGTTTGAGTTAGCCTGCAAGTGACGAGTGGGGGATCAACAACTGGCGGACAGTGAGTGGAATAAACATCATTTCACATCCTCTGTGGGCAGTCTCTGTGTAATTGTCCTCTTGCCCAAGGTACTGTACCTTCCACGACGATAGCCTGTTCCTGCCCCCAACCACCAGTCTCTTTACGATTTTGGTGGCTCTGCTACGGGGTATATCTTGAACCCACACCAACTCCCACCTGCCACTATGCCACCACAACCTCAGTAAGTCCTCAACAAGTAACCTCACTACGTGCCTGAACTGCCAGTCCTGTAAAACCCATCATTACGTTCCCACACTGCAAGGGCTTGGTGATTTAGCCCCTCACAGCCCCCACACCCCCACTACAGGGAGCAACGCCAACCGCTGCCAAGCTCGGTGCATCATCGCCACCCCACACCAAGCCGTCCTGACGTCACGAAATAGGAAGCGTGGCCAATCACGGAGGGCTACGTCACAGTCTTCCTCTCCTATCAGCTTCCCACCTCGCCTGGTGCCTGAGGGCCTTTGAGCTGCGTTACAGTCTGCTCTGCCCAATCAACGCCTTCCAAGGGAGGAGGAGGTTGCCGCCACACACTACACTGCCTTTGAGTGAATACCACTTTTCTACCTACAATATACTGTGAATATTATTCTTTTATGTGATTATTCATATATTTTCTTATCTCACCAAAGTACTCCATTCCTTTCTACAGAGATGACATGCTATTTCTATAGATTGTGATTATATTATTCATATATTTCTGTTTATTACAATACGTTCTTCATTCCTTATTTTTCGTTCACTCGCTCCTACTTCGTTCCATTTTCTCCAAGTTACCTTCAGATTTCGCTGTACATTTATTCCCATTCACATTCACTGTATATAAACCATAATTCTTCATATACTAAGTATTTCATTCATTCATCCATCCATCCATTCATTTATTTATTTCCTTTCCTCCTCAGTTAATGATTTTTTTTTATTTTTCTATTTTTTCAAAGAAAGTAGATCTCTTCCCAGTTAAATATGACAGTGAAAATGATGATGGTGTAACCTCCGTAGTGGTAAATCGTACTCCAAGTCTCGAGCAACTCCTTTGACTACTTCAACTGTTACTTTACTACTCCTACTACACCTGCTACCACCTATACAAACCCTGCAACTGCTGTAGAAAATCCAGATAAATTGACACCAACTACCTTAAATTCATCTTCCCCAAGTGATTCTCTAGAATTTCCACAAACTTCATCACACAGCCTCTGTCCTTCCCTTCTACTGCAAATAGGCCACCACCAACCCCAGCACACACCGCTGCCACTACACCAGCCTCTTCCCACACACCACCTCAACTTAGTACAGTGACTACTTCCATGCTCTTGCTACTTCAACTTCACTCAGCAATGACAACTCAAGATCCACCTCCAGAGTCAGTTTCGTAGATGATATTACCACCAAGAATTCATAGCTGAGGATCCTTCTGTTTCTATTTACGACTTCCTCAGTAAAGTCGAAACTGATAGTGCAAACAGACAGTACAGGGATGAATACCGGAAGATCTCTTTTCTTAGAGGCAGGTTAGATCAAGGCAAATCGCACATGGGTTCCTGATCGTATCAGGAAATTTTGATAGCTGTACAACTTTTGCTGATTTTTGCAAGAAGTTAATTAAATTTTGTTGTGCTTCCTCGAAAGAGGGTTTTCTAGTTGTCTTCCCTACATTCTTAAGAAACATGCGAGATGACATGTTCATACCTTCCAGGCAAGCAAACATATATGAGGCAGCCACGGTAGCGAATGCAACCACTTCTGAAATAACTCACCCTTGAGACAAACGCCTTGGGTTACCGACATCAGTGGAAATGAGGTCATCAAATTTAAAGACTTCAGTCGTATGATGGGATACCTTAAATTTCTAAATTGGTTAAACCCAAAACAGTTGGAAACTGCGTTACAAGTAGGGTACGTACCAGGAGATGAATTGCCTGAGTTTTCAAAGATTACCAAAAGGGTAGGGTCACCCGTCACTCGTCAAGTAAAGTACTCACGTTACATCCACACATCATACAGATGTCTCTGCAATGGCTGTACCAGCTGCCGAGGTCTCGACTGACCCTTCACGTTCGCGGCCAACTACCAGAGGTCTTAGTAACGTCCATTCCTCTTCACGACGCCGATCATCAGCCAATAACCTGATCAGTCCATTGCGCATAGGACAAAGCAATCTCACCAGTCATCTATGCATCGTAGCCAACAGTACTCGACCATATGCTGGCACTGTGGTTTCCCTGATCACCGTGAATCAAGCTATTCTCACAAATATGGACAAAATCATCGGGAGTCGCGTCACTGTACAACTTCCAGATCACGACGTCCTTATTGCAAATATCACAAAGACTCCACCACTCATACCACAGAGGAATGTTGTTACCTTGCACGCCATCGGTCGGGGGAAGACCAGCATGACATTTGAAAACACCCAACTTAGAAGATCCCAGACACAATGAGCTGCCCCTCAGTATTGTTCGTGAATTAGATTATTAAGGGGTAACCGTGCATGGAACTTGTTGTCAGGTAGATGTTTCACTTTTTACAGATTCAGGTTCCTTCATCAATTTACTATCTGAAGAGGCATTAGCAAGAATTCAGTGTAACAAATCGAAATGAGTTACCTTCCTTGAACCCTCAGATCGAAACCTGTGCACAGTGGATGGATCATACTTAGACATTAAAGGCAAAATCCAGCTTCAAATTGCTTTACATGATTTGGCAGACCCATTCATTGCTGATTTTTATGTTACACCCTGGATTAGCTGCCCCCCCAGATGCAGAACTCAGCGTTCAGACGATGGCAGACGAAATTATCAATGTTTTACCAGCACAGGGGGGAGTCACTATTAAAGGTTTGTTTGTACCAAGTATCTCAGACCACATTTCACAGTCACTAGTAGACACAATTATGACCTCTCCTAATGATCCATCGTCAGATCCATCCCCTTCTGCTCTGCATGATCCAGTTACTGACTTCTCTGATCGCGGTAATGATGAACTGTGCTCACCCATGCTTAATCTTGGTGAGCCAGCCTGTGGCACGGAACCGTCATTGAACTCGTCACTACCTACCTCATTACCCCTACAAGACCTCATGCATTCCTCTACAACAAATACGGCTGTGGTACGGTGCTCGGTTTTACCCTCCAAATGTAAGTTGCTCTGAGGATTGTTGTGTCACCTAGTGGTGTCACTGCTGTTTCTCAGCCTGAAGCCTGTCATGTTACAGGCTTAGGTTATGAGTCCGTGATGTGCTCTGTGTCAGACGATGGTTTATGCTATCTGTATGTAGCCAACACTACTAATGCCCCATTTAAGCTGCGTACTGGGACACAGACTGGAGATTTTTGGTTATACCCAGTGGCCATACGTGTGTGCCAAGACTTCCCACTCTCTGTTGCAGATGTGTGCTCAGTTGTTCAGTCCTCTGAATTACCACCCCATCTAACCTTGAATCTCATGTGAAACAGTGATTATCCTGTGTACGGAAGTCAGTTGCTTCATCTCCTGTGAGACTATCTTGAAATAGTAGCCCTGCCCGGCGAGAACATGGGCAAAACTAATCTTATCAAGAATTCAATTACATTACAGCCTGAACCTCAACCAGTGTACATCCCTGCCTATCGTTTACCTCAAAGTCAGTGTCAACAGGCTGATCGTCTTATTCAGGAAATGTCGGAATCCGATGTAATTGAACACTCTGACAGTCCGTGAAACAGTCCATGATTTCTCTTTCCAAAGAAAAGTGGTAAATGGCAACCAGTCATAGATTACAGATGCGTAACTGCACTGACTGTTCCGGATAGATTCTCAATTCCTGTACTCACTGATTTGTTGGAATCCTTAGGAGAAAACAATTGTGTTTTCTCCTCCCTAAATATTTTGAGTGGCTGCTGGCAAGTAGAAATGGAGGAATCATCTCGTCCAGTCACTGCCTTTAGCACCCCGTCCGGGCATTGCCAATTCCGTAGACTTCCATTTGGTTTCAGAAATGCACCATCAGCATTCATGCGACTAATTCACACAGTTTTTGCCAGCATGATAGGCCACTCAGTCTTTGCTTATCATGACAGTGTCATAATCGCTAGTCGTTCTGTACAGGAAGACTTAGAGAAATTGGCTGAGGTATTCACTAGGCTCAAACAAGCTGGACTCCGAATCAAACTGTCAAAGTGTCATTTTTAATGTAAGAAGCTACAGTTCCAAGAACATGTCGTCGATGCTCATGGAATTCATACATCAGATGAAAAGGTCCGTGAAGTAACAAACTTCCCTACTCCCACCAACACAGATATAGTACGTAGTTTTCTCAGTCTTAGTGGCCACTATTGCCGTTTCATCAAAGGGTATGTCCAAATTGCTGCACCATTAACGAAACTGTTAAAGAAAGCCGAGCCTTTTATGTGGTCAGATGAACAAGCTACCACACTTACCACCCTGAAAACTGCTCTTGCCCCGGTCTTGGTGTTCCATTATTATTCAAAACCATTTCTGCTATGTACTGATGCTTCCAGAGTGGGCCTCAGTCCTGTTCTGAAGGAAAGAAGCGTGCCCTTGCCTATGCCAGCCGTGTGTTAAACTCCGCAGAAAAGAATTACAGTGTAACTCATTGGAAAGTCCTAGCCACGGTGTGGTCCCTGAAACATTTCTGTGACATCATCTACGTTTACACTGTCCACATCCAAACAGACCATCTTCCTCTGTGTGACTTGTTTCGGGGACTAAATCTTACTGGTCAGCTTGCACGTTGGGCAGTTACTGTTAATGACTATAATCCAACTTTTGAATACATTCCAGGAAAGTTAAATGTTGTAACCAATGCTCTCTCTCGTCACGTTGCCCCAGTCGCGACTGGTTGTGATGTAAATTTGGTTTTCAGTTATGACACACTCCATGGGTTCCAGCATGTTGATCCTCTATGGTCTCAGGTCATATTTTCTTGAGTCCTGTGATGTTCTTCTTTGCCAAAATTACCAGTTCCTCTGTCTGATTTCTCCCTCAAGAATGACTTACTCTACAAAAACTTGGTACTCACAGGTAACAATGTGCCTCGTCATGAAGTTAAGCAACTAGTCATTCGAACAGACTTAATTCCTGCTGCTCGTCATTAAACCACGACACCTCTCACGCCTCACACCCGGGTAATAACAGAAGCTTACGACAGGCATGTCTTTCATACTATTGGTCCACTTTGCGAAAGGATGTAGAAGCGGACTGCGATGCATGTTTATCATGTGCTTGTAATTAAGGAACAACCAGTCAACATGCTCCTATATTGCAATACCCAGTACTGTCAAGGCCTTGGCAAACTGTCCCCCTTTATCTTCTGAAGCTACTGTACCACATACAGAATCTGGCTAGTCTATCCATTAGTGGTTGTCGATCATTTCTCAAGATTCTTGATATTGGCTCCATTGCGTGACAAATCTGCCAGTGCGGTTGGCCATGCTTTTGTTTTTTAAGTCATTTGCCCTTTCTCAACCCCAGAAGTCATTCTAACTGATAACAGGTCAGCATTCAACAATTCAGTGCTGGAAGAAATTTGTCATTGATACGGAATTAGGAAATGCAATATTGTTTTTCTTTATGCAAGAAAGAAGGAACCAAAGGCCAGAAGCCCGCAAACCATTCCTTCCAAGAAAAAAACAAACACAATGCAAAAGAGAGCCAGTTTCAAGATCCATTCATTTCGAGATCCCTGGACACACTGCGATTGAAAGACTGGAGATCATAGGAAGCAGGAAATACAGACAGAGAGACACAGCTCCAGAGTTGACCTGTTGCATAATTGAATGACTGGGAGTAACGGTTAGCTCTTGCATTAGAGAGTTGGACAGAAAAGGGATGGGAGTTTGTTGCTAGATGGGTGAGTGGAGGGATGCAGACTGTTCAGTGGAGCAGTGACCATTGAAATAGCTATAGAAAAGAGATAAAGATGAAACAATGCAGCGAAGAAACAGAGATTGAAGGGAGCCAGTAAGAGGAGGAGAGTTAATGAAACAAAAAGCCCTTGATTCCACCCTACTGAGAAGAGCTGTATGTGGAGAGCCTCCTAACACATGAGAGTTGTACTCTACCTAGGGGCGAATAAAACCCACGTATAAAGTCAACCACTGTGCAGGGGTAAAGAAGGTATGGAGGCAGCTTAGCACACCCAATCTCTTGGAAGCAGATTTTACAAGAGATGCAATATGGTCTTTCCAACATAAGTCCCGAGTGAATGAAACCCCAAGCATTTCCAAGGATAATGCAGGATCAGCTGGATATTATTAAACAATAATGGGTACTCCTGTGGAAGACTGTGTCAGGTTAATAGTTGTAAAAACTGAGTTTTTGATGCATTAAAAACAAGATTATTTTTACCCCAGTCAGAGATATGACCCAAGTCAGATATTAGGTGTGCCATAGCCCCATTCCTTTTCTGTTGAAGTGACTGTTGAGATGGGCTTTGCAGGAACCAAAAGGAAAGGTGAAGGGTGGAATCATTAGCATATGAGTGAATAGGGTTGGATGTGCAGCTTAGAAGGTCATTGATAGATAAAAGGAAGAAAGTTGATGATAGGACAGTGCCCTGAGGAACACCACTGTTGATAGGTCTAGAAGAATTGATGGCTGTCTACAACAGCAGTTATATAATGACCAGAAGGTAAGCTATAGATGAAGGCACAGATAGGAGGATAGAAACCGCAAGAGGGCAGTTTGGAAAGTAAAGATATATGCCAGACTCGATCGAAAGCCTTTGAGATGTCAAGTGCAATGTCAAAGCTTTCGCCAAAGTCTCGAAAGGAGGATGACTAGGAGTATGAAAGGTAGGTGAGAAAATTGCCTGTGGAGCGTCCCTGATGGAATCCATACTGATGATCAGAAAGAAGGTTGTGATATGAAAGAAGCTTTAAAATTTTTCTATTAAGAACTGACTCGAAAACTTTTGAGACATAGGATGTTAAAGCAATTGGACATTAGTGAGAGAGTTGGGAATGGTCACCCTTCTTTGGGACTAGCTGAATGAGAGCAAACTTCCAGCAAGAAGGAACGGTATAAGTTGAGAGACAAAGACGAAAGAGTTTACCTAGGCAGGGTGTAAGCACAGAAGCACGGTTCTTGAGGACAACAGGAGGGACTCTAACAGGCCCATATGCCTTGTTAGTATTAAGGCCAGCGATGGCAGAAAATACATCTGCTGAAGAAGTTTTAATGTCAGCCATGAGGAAGTCTGAGGGGGGAAGTGATGGAGGAACAGCACCGGAATCGCCTAAGATGGAATTGGACGAGAAAGTCTGAGTGAAGAGATCTGCTTTATCAGTAGAAGAAATAGCTACAGAGCCATCAGAGTAGAAAAGAGGAGGGAAGGATGATGAGGTAAAGTTGTTAGAAAGGTTTTTGGCAAGGTGCCAGAAAGAGTGGGAAGAATTTGAGTTAGAGAGTTGAGAGCATTTAATGTGGATGAAATTATTTTTAGAAGAGCGAAGAACAGACTTAGCACGATTCCGGGCAGAAACATAAACAAAATGTGATTCAGGGGTGGGTTGGCTCTGGTACCTTTTATAGGCCCTCTCCTTGTTGCAGACAGCACTGGAACAAACGTGATTAAACCAAAACTTTCTTGCATTAGTCAAAGGATATGAGAAGGGAATGTATGCTTCCATGCCTGAGAGAATAACCTCCGTAATGCACAAAGCACACTCAGATGGCTCTCGGCCATGGAAGCAATAATCATTCCAGGGAAAATCAGAGTACTGCCTGAGGGCCTCCCAATCTGCGGCTCCAAAGTGCCATAGTCTACGTTTCTGGAGGGTCCACAGGCTGTACCGGAGCAATAGGACATGTTAAGGTAATAAGGTTTGATTGGAGGAGCCCATCATCCAGCCTCAAATGGCCTCATAGAGCACCAGAATAGGAAGATATTGGAGAGTCTGTGCCACATGGTGGGAGATCAGAGTTCCACTTGGGATGAGTGGATCCCGCAGGCGGCTGCATCTATTAATGGATCCATTAATTAATCAATTGGTGAAACTCCATTCTTTTGTCATTTATGGCTTTGACAAGAACCTACCGCATTTCACATAGCAATCTAAGCCTGATCCGATCTATAATCACGATGACTATGTCAAAGTTCACCTCTCAATTTTCAGAATATTCTTAAGTACATTGGGTCTGGTTAGTACTTGGATGGGTGACCGCCTGGGAACACCAGATGCTGTTGGCATCCCTACGTGTCAAGTGGGGTTGGTGGAGGATTAGTGCCCCTCCCTGTAAAACAATTAACTCTAAGCCCTTGGCCACCCCGTTTGGGATACATGGCGTCTGGCAATGAATGAATGAACGTTCAGGATCATTTGGCCCTCTCAAATGCAGATATGGTACGTAAGCAACACGCAGCTGCCTCCATTGTTACCATCCAAGTACGTGACTTAGTTTTTGCCCTAGATCACAAGTGTGAATCAAAACTTCATAGTAAATTCCTGGGCCTTTCTGTGTCATCTCTTGTAACGGCAATAAATTTGAAATAAAACATCTGTCTAAAACAAAGACCAAATGGGTGCATGCCGATGCTCTCAAACGTGAGCTGAGGGGCATAGTATTGGAGGAGCTACTAGGAGATGCCTCATCTTCTTCTCAACCAGGAAATGCTTCTTCTTCTTCCAGTCCTTCCTTTGACACTTCTTCAGACTCCTCTTCTCCTTCTAGAACGGTGCCACCTTCCCGAGCTGTTACTAACTGTCGTGCAAAGTTGCGTTCTGCCAGCAAGTCTCTCATATAAAATTATCACCCCACACTGTCGTCATTATCATCTTCATAATTATCACCTCTAACGTCAACTTTTATTTTATAGGAAAGATGTTGTGGGACCACGTGCTGGCAGTGCTAACCCTAGTAGGGTCCGGGTTGGGTGAGAACGATAGTGTCGTACAGCTCAAGGGATTGGTTGGCGCGGGAGGCAAGGTAATGGTGGTGAAAGATGTAGTCTCCTGCACTACGACCTAGAGTCGCTGGCCACTGTGGCCATCGCCCTGCCCAATTTCGCACACCAGCAAGAGGAGTTACAGGTCCTTCTGTCTGTTATGAAGGAAAAACATACAAGGGATGCATTTTGGAACCCACTTTACCTACCCATATACTGGAAAAATGATTGTGGTAGGATGCAGTTCTCTCATCTACATGGCACTTTCTCTAACCAAACACCCTTAGGTCGTTCACGAGTAAAACTTGGACTCTTTGATCTTGGGGGAGAAATTCTAAATGGGTTATTTGGTGTAGGAAGCACTCGTGACTGTTGAACTAGCCAATGCCCAAGAATCTCAAACTGAGTAATTAATGGTCAACATTATATGCTACAGACGATCACAAACCATTTAAATGATGTTACACACACATTAAAGAACTTCACAGGAATTTTAACAAAGATCTCAAAACTCAATATTGTATCTGAACTTTTATATGTAAAACTCCACATGAACAACCTATGGTACAAGTTTCTCTGGACTCTCTTGTCTCCCAACTTACTTAGTTCGTATTCTAGTATATGCTGTCGGTGGTCGTGTCACTGTAGATTTGGTACCTATCTCTGACCTCCACTCTACATTGGAATGGGCTCACTTCATCTTCGACTTGTCTCCAGTGCTTTCAGTTTCCTACTCAGAATACTACTACCCAATACTTCAGCCCACGTTCCTTACTAAAGAAATTGTTGGTCATATCCCCCTTCGTTCTTCTATCACATTCAGTCTCTTCCACATAATTCCTTTTCATTTCTGGTACAATAATTCCCTATTACAGGCCTCTTTTTCTTCGGAGTACTTCCTTTACATGATCATATCTCTATTGCTTTCATTTCCTCCAATGACCTCAGTAGGTGTGCTTTTCTTACACCTAATGCTTGAGTTTGTGCTGCCATACCTCCTGATAATCTTTCCTAGTAGTGCTGCTCCTTGCGAATCTGCCTTAATTTGTAATTTCTGGTTACAGTCTGTCTGCTCCTTTGTTCCTGCCCCCAACCTCCAAGTGCACCATGCTCGTCTGAACCATATCCGCTGTTTCTTCTTTCGTATATCAACTGTTAGTCTCATTTGTCGTGGAACTCCTGTTCGCTCAATATTTGCATCTGGTTTGTACAAGGCCCCTGATTATTGCATTGCAAAATCAGAGCCTGTAGTCGCCAATGCTACACATCATCACTTTGCACTTCGTTCCTACAAATATTAAATCTTCCAACCTATTAATGCACAAGATCTCGTTGAGTCTATTAGGTGTAATATAGATTTCATGGATAATTAATCCTTTCTTGTATCTTCACTGGAGGAAGTCTTGCATCATTTCTACATGAGTTTCATATTGGATTTGAGCATTTAAAAATTCTATCAAGTATTTGTTGTCCAATGAACCACTTACTGGTCGTAGACCCAGAGGTGCAGTTGACCTTCTTGGTGGTACTGCTAATGCTTTGTTTGGTACAGCAATTCAGAACCAGGTTGACGAAATTCATGCCAGACTGGGCCAGATTAAAGTATCTGAAAAGGAGCGTCTAGTACTAAATGTTAACTCTCAGATTTTAAATATTGCCGTTATGGATATGTCTTATATAGAAAGCTGCACTTATCAAATTCCAGAGGGCATCCAATAATTTCCATGCAATAATCAGACTTTCCTCTGTCAGAGCTTTTCGTTTGGAAGGCAAAGCTCGCATCTTTGAAGCTTTTCTTAATCTTCAGTTAGCTTTGTCGTATATCTTTGCCTATCATATGGGGATTTAGTCAGGTCTCCAGAGGATGATGTAGGCTCGCCTGAGTGCAGATGTTGTGACAAATACATTATTTCTGGAAATTTTAAAGAGTATCTTATTGACGAAGCCAGGACTTCTTGTTCCTGCACGTCCTGAATGCCTTGCCTTGTACCATGAATTCATACGAGTGATATTTCTCATGACTCCCTCCTCAGTGTGCTTGCTTATTCTGGTTCAGGGTGACCCGATAGATATTTCTGATGTCTTCCAAATCACTTCATTGCCTTACAGAGTCCCTGAGACCATCGTCTTTTTACAGGGAGTCCTCTCTGGTAAATTTATTGCACCAAGCGAAAACCGTCCTCAGTATATGTTATTGGATGATTTCATTCAGTGTCGTACCCACCAAAAACTACTTACTTTCGAGCCACAAGGTCTTGCGTTCAGGTCAGGCACTAGCACCTGTCAGAGTGCCACATTTCTGAATTGGGACATTGCGTCTCACCTTTGTCGAAAAAAAGTGAGTACAAAAGGTTTTACCAGTGTAATTTTAGAGATGATGATGAATGGTATTTCTCTACGAATGACCATATGCAATTTACTTTTAACTGTGCCGTCAATGCTATTGCTAAAACCATTCAGAATGTTCAAGGTATTGGCCATTTGGTCACTGGTGATGGTTTTAGTGCCCATAGTGAATAACTCACATTTCCAGCTTATGCTACCCTCACCAAGGACACCAAACTGTCTGTACTCTCTCATAAATTCAGTTTAACATGCCAGTCTCTCGTGTTGAGTTGGATGCAATACGGTCACTCCCTGAGATTTCCCCCCACAATGATTCATTGATGCCGTTGTATCTGGATGAATTACTGCATTTCCAATCCAAGCTCCTCCTCCTAGGGCCTCCACACGAATTAACCCAGCCAGTTACTCAGAGGGTTTATGTGTGTTCTTTCAAGTGCTATAGTTAAGCTCCTTTATTGTTTCCTACTTAGGTTACAAATGTTGGGTATACAGACACTGTTGTTGTCACCCACCGGCATCATTTGAACATTAGGTCTTGGGTGGACCTCTGTACATTCTCGCCAATACTGGGTCCTATCCAACGGGCTTGGGACTATTCTGCGCCACCTGTTTGGCGCAGGCTAATAACACGGGGGGAGGAATGTCGCGCCAACAATGGATAATGTTGCTGATTCTTACTCTGCCAAGGCAAACACGTCTGGGGCAAGAATTTATAAAGCAAATAAGCATGGGAGTCCTTCTAATCGACCTCTTAGCCTATATTATCTGACACCCCCATTAATCTCGACTTAGAGTCATCTGGCGACAACAGAGCAAAAGAAGAAAGTAGACAAGGGAAATCTTAGAAAACGGAAATAATAAGCAGTGAAAATAGGAGATGGCTATCATCAACCCTCTCTTCGCACAAATGTCTACTACAGCACTGCCATTCTCATATGCTTTTGCAGGCACACCCTACTCACCAACTGCTCCATCCACTTTCACATTCCCTGCTTTTCTTTTCATATCTCCAATCAGAAACAATCTCTCATTCCTCTCAAACTTTTCCATGCACGCTTCTTTGCCGAGAACTCTTTTTTCTCTCTGCTCCTACTATTGGAGCATATACACACACAATTGTCCACATTGTAATCCTACCTTTAGTCTTATCCACACAACCATTGGACCAACTGATCCATACTCTCTTATATCCTCCTTCCATCTCTTGCACACAACACTACATATACCCTCTTTTGTCCTCTCAGTCTCATCCACTCCCGCACATATACCCCATCCATACTCCTACTCTCTCACACTCTCACCTCACCATTAACTCTCAGTCACACCACATATGTCCATATTTGCAATATCAAGCACCAGAACAATCTTTTTCACCTCTGCATTCACACCCAATACATTCCACTTCGCAATCCACTCCATGTCCCCTGTACTGCCCATGGTCGTAAGCTGTTGGTCTGGCCTTGTTCGAGGCATTTTGTTTGTCATTTTAGCTAGTTGTTTTCCGGGGAGTGGCACTAACCCTGCTCAAGTGAATAATTAATTTTGATAGGAGGACAGGCGAAGGTACCCCTAAAAGCATCATTAATGTTAATATGAAGGATTCAGGTATGACGCAAGGCAGTTCGAGTGATGGGCAAGATAGTGCTGTAAGAACTAGATATAAGTTGAGGCATGAGGGTGAACAGCAGAGTACAGATTTAGGTGACTGGCAGACGGGACAGATTTTGGAGTGTGTCGGGCCGCAGTAGTTCTGCTGAGAGCAGCAGACAGTCACACGACTATGGGCAGTTTACGGAATCTGGTGAGTGAAGATAGCTAACACTGGCAGATAGCAAGTGCACATGTCAAGGGATTTTCACACGCCTAAGCATAAAAAAAAAAAAAAAGGGAGCCAGTTAACTTCTGCACA
The DNA here is from genome assembly GCF_032717465.1 of Coenobita brevimanus. Classification (NCBI taxonomy): domain Eukaryota; kingdom Metazoa; phylum Arthropoda; class Malacostraca; order Decapoda; family Coenobitidae; genus Coenobita; species Coenobita brevimanus. Next base: position 23,218,946 of record NC_137014.1, on the reverse strand, counting down.
TCAAGCATTAATTAATGCTAGTCCCTGGCCGTTGAAATAATTATATTGGTTGTTATGTGATAAGTAAGAATTGAAGTAAACATACAGTACCCATAAGTGAATCATTATGAAACTGAATGTGTTTATGATTATATTTAATTGAGTTAAATTTCCATGTCTTGAGTGACTTGTTTTCAATTTGTGTCGTTAAAGTAATGTAACTGTTCTGTACTAAGTTGGTAATAGTAAAATGGAAAACATATCTGTTTTTTGGAACCTTACTGTGTGGAACGTTTTCACCGTAGTCCGGTAGGGAATTGGGACGGAAAGGGATACACAATGTCACATTGTCTTAACTTTAATGTCACAGATTCTCTCTGGACTTGCCTCCACACTCCCTCTTGCTATTGTTCTCACGCTGCCAAAATAGTTAAATAAGTCACCTATACAGTGGTCATTGAGACAGAGAGTAAAACATGTAACTGATTACTAAGGGAGTGTAGGGTATGACAGTACGGGTCATCGTATGTTGAACACTTAGGAAGCAGGGCTTCATTTAGATTTTATTTCCTTATGTATTTCATAGCGATCAAAGGTAACCCCAATTATGTAACCATTTAGGGATTAATCCATACAACATCTACTAATGTTAATGACTGATTTTATATACATTTATACATCTATAATTGGGTAGTAAGGATGGAAGTTTAGAGGGTGAAGTGCTTGAAAGGGTACGGCAAGGGAGAAAGGTTGCTGGTTCCTTGAAAACAGTGGTAAGAAACAGGTAGGTGAGCATGGAAGGGAAAAAGTTACTAGATGACAGTATTGTGATACCAAATCAAATGTATGGAAGTGAAGCTTGGATCTTGTTGGAGGGACAGAAGTCAAGAGTGAGAGCAGTGGAAACTAGTTATTTAAAAGGAGCATGTGGAGTCACATGGAGAGACTGTAGCACCAGTCGAGCAGGGCAGTACTCCCGAGGTGGATGGAAAGCTGATGACAGGGAGTGCTGGAGCTCCCGTTTCATCAGCCCTCGGGACTAGTTCCTTACCATCCCCCTTTGCTGAACTTTTTCAGAGTCTCAGTTACACAGAGAGTAGGTCAGCATGCTTTCCAATACAAATTTCTCTAACTATCTACACCAAACTACATGCACAGTACACACTACACTTCCTTTTCCAAAATTCGAAAAAATCATGGCATCTCAACACTCAGCCTTGGAGTCCCCAGGGGAGGGGACCATAAATGCCCCCACCTTCCGACCCTCTCCCGGTGACGACTTGAGCTGCCTGGAACCACTGTCTGACTCACTTCTTCTTCATTTCTGCAACATTTGCGGCCTTTCCTCTAACTTTCGCTCTGTTGAGCACCACCTCTCCTCCTCTAAACCTCACCTTCTCTTCTGACTGAGACTCATCTGTCTGAGGCAACTGACAGCAAACCCTTTTCTGTATCCTCCTATTTTCTCTATACTCATTTCAAAACCAAAGGTGGCAGTTGTGTATACAGTATATACACAACGAGATATCTTGCTCTTGTGTTCCTGAACTCGATTCTTCTGAATTCTCTACACTCTGGCTTCGGCTTTCCTGTCATTCTCTGACTAAATATATCTGTGCTGTTTACTTATCCCCTAATGCTACTGACTATCAAAAATTCTTCGACTATCTTACGTCTACGATGGAACACATTCTATCCATTTCTCCTTTCTCTGAAATCTCCATTTTAGGAGATTTCAATGTTCACCACCACCTTTGGCTCTCCTATCCTTTCACTGATCCACCTGGTGAACAAGCCTACATCTCTTCTACCCTTAATGACCTAGAGCAGCTTGTACAGCACCCTACCCGTATCCCTGACCACCGTGGAGAGAGCTCCAACATACTTGACCTCTTCCTTACAACTAATCCTTCTGCTTACACTGTTAATCTTTTCTCTCTGTTGGGCTCCTCCGATCACAACCTTATCACCTTAACCTGTCCTATCACTCTGTTACGGCCTGTGGACCCTCCAAGGAAACGTCATCTGTGGCATTTTGGAGCCGTGGATTGGGAGGCCCTCAGGCAGTACTTCTTTGATTTTCCCTGGAATGATTATTGCTTCCATGGCCGGGAGCCATCTGAGTGTGCCTTGCGCTTTACAGAGGTTATTCTCTCGGGCATGGAAGCATACATTCGTTTCTCGGTTTCTCGTATCCTTTGTCTAACTCACAAAAGCCTTAGTTTAATCACGCTTGTTCTAATGCTGTCCACAACAAGGAGAGGGCCTACAAAAGCTACCGGAGCCAACCCATCCCTGAATCTCATCATCTTTACATTTCTGCCCGGAATTGTGCTTAGTCTGTTCTTCGCTCTGCTAAAAATAATTTAATCCGTACTAATTGCTCTCAACTCTCCAACTCAAATTCTTCCTGCTCCTTCTGGCACCTTGCCAAAAACCTTTCTAACAACTTTATCTCATCATCCTTCCCTCCTCTTTTCTACTCTGATGGTTCTGTAGCTATTTCTTCTACTGATAAAGCAGATCTTTTTCCACAGACTTTCTCCTCCAATTCCACCTTAGACGATTCCGGTGCTGTTCCTCCATCACTTCCCCCCTCTGACTTCCTCATGGCTGACATTAAAATTTCTTCAGCTGATGTATTTTCTGCCATCACTGGCCTCAATACTAATAAGGCATATGGGCCTGATGGAGTCCCTCCTGTTGTCCCCAAGAACTGTGCTTCTGTCATTACACCCTGCCTTTGACAGACAAAGACTCTTTCGTCTTTGTCTGTCAACTTGTACCTTTCCTTCTTGCTGGATGTTTGCTCTCATTCAGCCAGTCCGAAAGAAGGGTGACCACTTGCAACCCTCCAACTATCGTCGAATTGCTTTAACGTCCTGTATTTTAAAAGTTTTCGAGTCAATTCTCAATAGAAAAATTTTAAGGCATCTTTCCTATCACAACCTTCTTTCTGATCGTTAGTATGGGTTCAGTCAGGGACGCTCCACTGGCGATCTTCTCACCTACCTTTCAGACTCCTGGTCATCCTCCTTTCGGGACTTCGGCGAAAGCTTTGCCATTGCACTTGACATCTCTAAGGCTTTCGATCGAGTCTGGCATAAATCTTTAATTTCCAAACTGCCCTCTTACTGTTTCTATCCTTCTATCTGTGCCTCCATCACTAGCTTCCTTTCTGGTCGTTCTATAGCCGCTGTTGTAGATGGCCATTGTTCTTCTCCTAGATATATCAACAGTGGTGTTCCTCAGGGCTCCATCCTATCAACAACTCTCTTCCTTTTATTCATCAATGACCTTTTAAGCTGTACATCTAACCCTATCCACTCATACGCTGATGACTCCACCCATCACCTTTCCATTCGGTTCCTGCAACGCCAATCTCAGCAGTTACTTCAACAAACAAGGGATGAGGCTATGGCACACCTAATGTCTGACTTAGCTCGTATCTCTGACTGGGGTAAAAATAATCTGGTTGTTTTTAATGCATCTAAGACTCAGTTCTTACACCTATCAACCCTACAAAATCTTCCACAAGTATACCCACTGGTGTTTAATAATATTCAGCTTAATCCTGCATCTTCCTTGAACATGCTTGGGGTTTCACTTACTCGGGACTTATCTTGGATAGATCATATTACATCTCTTGTAAAATCTGCTTCCAAGAGATTAGGTGTGCTAAGCTGACTAAGTTCTTTCTTTACCCCTGCACATTTGTTGACTCTATACAGGGGTTTTATCCGCCCTTGTGTGGAGTACAACTCTCATGTGTGAGGAGGCTCCCCACAGAGCTCTTCTCAATAGGGTGGAGTCAAAGACTTTTCGTCTCATTAACTCTCCTCCTCTTACTGACTCCCTTCAACCTCTGTCTCTTCACCGCACTGTTGCATCTTTATCTCTTTTCTATCGTTACTTTAATGGTCACTGCTCCTCTGAACTGTCTGCATGCATTCCTCCACCTCTCCAACGGGCGCATAGCACCCGTCTAGCAGCAAACTCTCATCCCTTTTCTGTCCAACTTTCTAATGCAAGAGTTAACCATTACTCACAGTCCTTCATTTATGCAACAGATCAACTCTGGAACTGTCTCCCTCTGTCTGTATATCCTGCTGCCTATGATCTCCAGTCTCAAACGCAGTGTGTCCAGGCATCTCGAAATGATCGGATCTTGAAATTGGCTCTCTATTGCATTTCGTTTTTCTCTTGGAGGGAACTTTTATTGCGGGCTCATGGCCTTTGGTTCCTTCTTCCTCGCATGAAAAAAAAAAATGAGGAAATGAAGGAGAGTTGTGTTGTTGATGTGGAGTTGATAGGAAGCCTTAGGAGAAACACACTGCAGTGGTTTGGCCATGTGGAGAGGATGGAGAGTGAGAGACTGACGAGGACAATATGAGTGAGGTGGAGGGAGGGAGAGGGAGGGGGAGGCCGAGGATGAGATGGAGGGATGGAGTGGAGGGGTATATGAGTGAGGGGTGTGTGAGCTGGGAGCAGGGCAGTGAAATGGTGGGGGACAGGGCGACATGGAGGCGATTTGTTTGTGACCACCCAATATGGAATTGAGGCGTCTGGCAGTAGATAGATAGATAGATAGATAATTATATACTTAAGGAGGTATAACGAGATTAATAGATCGATATAGATAAACCAGTACATTACGTTTCATTTATTATTATGTGAAGAACTTCGATTTTTGTTTTGTTTTCCATAGTCAGACGGTGTGTAGTGTTCGTTGTCAGAGTGTTTTGGCTTTGAGTCTCACTCTCTTTTTGGCTTCCGATACCAGAGACTGTTCCTAGGCTTCATCGATAGGATTTTTACACCTGCCCTTGTGTGTGTGTGTGTGTGTGTGTGTGTGTGTGTGTGTGGTCACTACATATTTTTCAATACCAGACTCGAGCACCTCTCTCTCTCTCTCTCTCTCTCTCTCTCTCTCTCTCTCTCTCATTTTTATCGCCCTTCTCCTCTTTCCTCTTAAATTCATCTTAGTTTTTTCTCTATCGCCCATTCTTTTATCTGTTGAAAGTGACCTCTTGTCTTCTCACTACTTCTTCCATCTCAGTTTCCCTGTTCTCCCCTCTTTCTTCCCTATTTTTCTTTCAGTTTGCTCTTTGTTACTTTCCTACCGTCTCCTCTCTCGTCTCTCCCTCCTTCCCTTTTTCTCTTCCGCTCCTATTCTTGTCAGTTTTTTTTACTGCCTTTCTTCCACCCACTTCCAGCTCTCTTCTCTCCTTCTTTCCCCTCTCTCATTGCCAACTCATTCGATTCTCTTTCTTCTTCAGAGCTTTTATTTCCTCCATTAATTTCCTCAAGCACTTAACTCTTTTCCCTTGTCTCCATCCTTCCCTTGATTTCCCCCCTTACTTCTCTACGTCCCCGTCTTCCTTTCATTTTCCCCATACTTCTTTTCTTCCCTCGCTTCCTCTCATTTTCCTTTCCCTACTTCCACTCATCAAATCTTCAGCTCACCTAACTCCATCCCTTCATGCTATCACAGTCTAAACGTCTCCACTGAATAAAATATGCACATCTGATGTGGATTTAAGCTAGTTTCGTCCCCTGATGGAGAGATATAATTGGAGCTCCCAAGGGGCCTGCCATACCCGCTCTCTAAGGCATCCCACATACCCATTTTACTGTAGGCATTTAGACCCACATACCCACATCTACCCACATCCATACCAACACCTTTACCTTTACACCCTCTCTCTCAGGAACCCGCACTTCCTTCCCTAATAGTCCACACCCGCGCTCACATCTCATCTACACCAACACCCAAACCCAACCTGACATCCTTTCTTTTAACCACTCACACCCACACCCAGTAAAAGTCGTACTCGCCCACACCTACAATCAAGCGCACAGCCTATTCCCCATTCACCCACGACACCTACTCACACACACCCTCCTCGAGGTACCCACACCCACTTGCAGCTCATTCCCAAAACCACATCCACACATCTTGTAGACATCCATGCTTTCTTCCCAGTACACGCATCCTCTCTGGCAACCACATACTCGCCCCTCCCCACACACACTTGCTTCCCACACCAGTGCCTGAATAGGCTATGCTAACCTACCAAACAAAGTTCCAAATCTGAATTGTCACATGCAGATGAGGATGCCCTGGCGAATCTGTGGAGGTGGATGGCGTGCAGAGGCTGGCTTTTAATGACTATTAAATTGCTTCACCCGTTGGCGGTTCTGCTTCCGAACTTTCAGTATTATAAATAGAGAGAGAGAGAGAGAGAGAGAGAGAGAGAGAGAGAGAGAGAGAGAGAGAGATGTGACACAACTGCCCTCTTAATTTAGCCGAAGTGATACTAGAAGCCGAATTTTCCCTCCGTTTCCCCTCGCTTGATTACTGTGCGGATCTAGGCTGTGGATGTGGCTGGTGACACGGCCACTTTCAGTATCGTCTTTCTTACAGGCGTGATATTCCTCTCAATGTTATATATATATATATATATATATATATATATATATATATATATATATATATATATATATATATATATATATATATATATTGTATATATATATATCTCTCTATATATATATATATATATATATATATATATTTTTTCATTATATATACTGTATATATATATATATATATATATATATATATATATATATATATATAGATAGATAGATAGATAGATTAATTGCATTTTCCGCATTAACTCTTCGTGGCTTTGGTGCTTTCGGTGTGTTTTTAGTGATTTTTTTGTGGAACAGGGACCGTCGATGTGGTTTGTTATTTTCGTTTTTTTCTTTTTCTACGTTTAATTTGCTGTCGGCGTTTTTTCGATAGATGGATATTTTTCATCTGTGGAATTGTTGGTGTTCTTTTTACAGCAGTTTTGTTTTCAGGCAGTTTTTTTTTTTTTCAGATTTTTTTTTTTTCGTAAGCTTTCACTTTTAGTTTCGTGGGACGGTGACTTTTATTCTGTTTTTATTTCTTGATTTCTTTTTCAGTGCACTGCAGTCGGTATTTTTTTTTTCCGGCGCGCTTTATATACTACTACATTTTATTTTCCGTTTTTCTGTTATTTGGTGTGTTCGATTTTTCAGAGTATCGTTTTCTGTGTGTTCTTTTCACGGCAGGAAAGGATGGAGGGATAACTGGATGAAAGTTAGAAATGACAGAATAAGGAGAACTATGAGAGGTACAAAAGATATAGAAGATAATATTAGAGGAGTGGAAGGGTAGAATTTGAGGTAGGGAAGGAGAGGGAGGAGGGAAGACAAAGGAAGAGAAGAAACATGTGAGAAAGAGAGAAATGGATAAAACAGAGATGAGAATAAAGGGGGGAGGGGGATAAAGGGGGGAGTGAAAAGGGTGGAACAAGAGAAGTAAGTGGGAAATGAGAGGTAGGAAATGAAGGGGAGAAGGAAGAGGAAAATGAGAAGAATTGGAAAGGTAGAGGAGACTACTGAAAGTGAAAGGAAGAGAAAGAGGAAAGAACTTAGTTGAAAATGAACTACTGGGAAACGAATGTATAAGTTAGGAAAGTGGAGGTGACAATAAAAAGAGGTAACAACAAAAGAACAAAAAAGGAATCAAAAGAAAGGGTTAAGAATGGACACACACAACAAGAGAAATGAGGATTGTAGGGAAGCTTGTGGTGGAAGCAAAACAAAATAGTAAATGTGTGTAAATGAAAAAGAAAAAATGCAGCAAAAGATTACAGGGAAGAATTCGAGGGAAATAACGAAAAAGAATCGTGACTGAATGTTTGTAAAGGAGAGAAAAAAATATGAAAATTAAGAATGATGTTACAGTTGTGAGTGTGACAGAAGGAAATGGAGAAGAACAGTGATGAAATGTGTGTATGTAAAGGAAAATGATGAGGAAGTATATGAAGGGGGCCAAATCAAAAGGATAATGAGGTGAGAAACGCCAAGAGACGTGAAGATAATGACACGGAAGGGACGAACTAACACAGGTAAAATAAAAAGGAAGAGAGCGAGAAGGGGGGGGGGAAGGAACGGTTGCAATCGCGTCCTAGTTGTAACTACGAATGACAAGACAGTAAAGCTAGGGAATGGAATTCGATTACTAAACAAAGCAGTAAAATAATTGCAGAAATGGTGATATACCTGTAGTACCTACACCAGCAATGGGGCAATACTGCTTAAGTTATGTATTATTAGATATCATAAAGCTGTGGTACTTATTAGGAGGCATCAGGAGTAATATTGAAAGGGGTAACGGTGCGTTAGGTGTGGCTGTGTGTGGTGTGGCAGAGTGAAGTGTTGTAATGGGAGATGTGACAGAGTGAGGTGTGCTGTGAGCTGTGACTGTGTAAGGTGCGGTCGTGTGAAATGCGGCAGTCAGTGAGGCGTGGCAGTGTGAATTTTGGGTGTTTGAGGTGATGCCAGGTGAGGTGCACCTATGTGAGGTATGAATATTTGGTCCGGTTTTGTGATGTAAGAATTTGTGAGACGTGACATTGTGATAAGTCGCAGTTCGTGGTTGTTTGAAGAACTACCTACATAGCTTATTGATTTACTATATACTTTCTGATGTGTGTGTGTGTGTGTGTGTGTGTGTGTGTGTGTGTGTGTGTGTGTGTGTGTGTGTGTGTGTGTGTGTGTGTGTGTGTGGAGTGACGGTGGAGCGAAGGTAACATTTGACTCACAAGTGGAATTTGGTCTTTGTGAATGTTGGTGTAGTGTTGCTTCCCTACAGTGTCTCAGGACAGTGGTAGGAACATTACACACACACACACACACACACACACACACACACACACACACACACACACACACACACACACACAGTGTCTCAGCAGAGTGGTAGGCACACATCACACACACACACATACACGGCATCGTCGGATGTGGACGTCTGTACCGGCGCTCCATACAAGCTCAACACGGCCAGAGGCATTACCTAAATAAGTATCTTTGAATGAGTCAAGCTCTGTACCAGGTTAGACTAAATGATTTTTCATTATTAAAAGGAAAAGAAATAATAAGTTTAAATAAGACTGGTTGAAACAACAAAGAACCACGATGCGTTGAGTCAGCTGGGTTTGTTTATACTACAGAAAGACCGGGAAAGCGTGCACACTGTAAGTACATACTCTGTTCATTTAGTATTACAAAATGGATACATACTTCAGTAAAACAAATTTGGAAAAGAAAAGGGATAAAAGTAAAAAGCAAAATGACGATTTCTACCAAGAACTAGTTGAAGTGGAGACTCACAATAGACTGGTTGAACGTGTACACAATCTAGAAATGGCTTTCAAAAATGAAATTGATGAAATAAAGAAGCAAATGCACTTGCAAAAGGAAGAGATAGATAAACTGGGAAAGGAGGCCAGTAAGAAAGACACAACCATCAGTGAACTAACAGTGGAATTGAATACCCTTAGGAAGAAAGTGAGTGAAATGGGAAGTACAGTATTTAATCACGAGAGTGTTATGGAAGAGTTAAAAAATGACACAGAGACAATTAGACAAGCAAGCAGTCTCATGGACCAGAGCAGTGATATTGAGGAGAAGATAACACAGGTGAATGAAGCTGTGCAAAGCTACAAAAATGATGTAGAAATCACGTATGCTGAAATGGTGAAAGTAAAGAAAGACTTGGAAACAAGGGTGGAGGAAAAAAACATTAAAAAGGAAGTGAAAAGAATAATCCAAAACAATCCAAAGTTAGTCAGAGATTCAGTAGAAATAAATAAATCAATAGTAATCACTGGTATAGAAGAGGAAGAAATTAAAAACAAAATCACTAGAGACAAAAAGGAGATGGCAAATGTAATGAACTTACTGAAAGAAGTATCAGAGGAAATCTGTAGTAAAGACATAGAGGAACACAAAAGGTTAGGGAAATACGAGAAAAGCAAGACAAGACCTCTAAAGGTGACTTTCCAGAGTGTAAACACTGTGGAAGAGATACTAAAAAATGCAAAGAATCTTATGGAAAAAGAGGAGTTCAAAAATGTATGGATAAAAAGATGTCTAACACAAGAGGAACTGGAATTACTGAAAGAGAAAAGGGAGGAAGCAAAAACAAAAAATGAGGGAAGATCAGAAGAGGACAAGAAGAAATTTTTTTACAAAGTAATAGGATTGCAGGTACGAAAGTGGTACACAAACAGGATGGAAGAAAAAGGAGGAAGTTAGTAGAACCATGTCATGACAAGTATATAAACAAAATGATAAAGTTGATGTACTCAAATGTGGATGGAATGGTATCTAAATTACTAGAGATGAATGATTATGTCAGAGAAAATGAACCACAAATAATATGCCTAACTGAGACAAAATTAACACCAAGGATATCCAATGACATACTAAACTTAGAGGAATACAATATATGGAGAAGAGACAGAAATTTAAAAAAAGGAGGAGGAATTATAATATTAACTAAGAAAAATCTAAAAGTCAAGGAAATAAACCTAGATATACCATCACAAGTAGAACTGATTGCAGTAGAGATCGGCACATCTGAAGGTAAAGTAATTATAGCCAATTTGTATATGCCACCCAAATCAAACACATGGGAAAGAGACGAATATGAGGACCTAGCATGGAGTACAATTCAGAGTATAAGATCCTTGCTACATAAAATGGAAGAGAAATCGGAAAGAATTATAGTAACTGGGGATTTCAATACAAATATAAATAGGAATACTCTAGATATAAATAGCCAAGAAAGCTGCTGGGACCAAAAGCTCCTGGATCTCGTACAAGAGTTTTTCTTAACGCAACATGTGAGGGAAACCACTAGAAAAAGAGGACTTGATGTACCTTCAGTGCTAGATCTAATATTTACTAGGCAAGAAAATGACATTGACAGTTTAATATATCACCCTCCACTCGGCAAAAGCGATCATGCAGTACTAAATTATAACTTCAGGATAGCATATGACATAGTAAACAGCACTGACAGTTACAAAAAGAGACTAAACCATAAAAAGGGAAATTATCAAGACCTAAAGAAGTATTTCTTAGAAGTTTATTGGGAAAATGAGCTTAGAGGACAAGATTTAAATGCTGTATATAAAAAATTTTGTGAATTTTATGAAATAGGAGTCCAGAATTACATCCCACAGCACAAAGAAGCAGATAAGAAAATACAGAAATGGTTCAATACAGAATGTAAAAAATCTAAAGAAAGAAGAGATTTGTTGTGGAATAGATACAGAAGACACAATAGTGAAAGGGCATATAATAATTACAAACAGGCAAGAAACGACTATACAAGAATAAGGAGGGAAGCCCAAAAACAGTTTGAGGAGGATATAATAAGTAAAAGTAGTGATCAACCAAAGCTGTTTTACGGCTATATCAGAAGCAAAACCAAAGTAAAAGATATAATACAATCCATCACGGACGAGGGAATCACTTATACACAAGAGAAAGATATTTGTGAAGCACTAAATAAGAATTTCCAATCAGTTTTTACAGAAGAAAAAAATTTTGAGAGAGACTATGTGGAACACGCATGTCCACACATACTACCAGATATACAAATAGCAGAAAAAGTAATACAAGAGGAGTTAAGTAGATTAGACAGAGGAAAAGCAAGTGGTCCTGATGAAATTTCATGTTGGGTGTTACGAGAATGTGCAAATGAGTTAAGTAAACCATTATTTTTAATTTTCAAGAAATCTTTGAGTCAAGGGAAACTACCTGATATTTGGAAAAAAGCAAATATAGTCCCCTTATTCAAGAAAGGAAATAGACAAAATCCTCTCAACTACCGACCAGTATCACTGACTAGTGTCGTAAGCAAGGTATTAGAAAAACTTATAAGAAAAGCTTGGGTAAATCATCTAGAAAAACACAGTATGATAACAGAAAGACAGTTTGGTTTCAGAAAAGGAAAATCATGTGTTACTAATCTGTTGAGCTACTATGACAGAGTAACAAACACAATACAGGAAAGGGAAGGATGGGTGGACAGTATCTATTTAGATTTCAAGAAAGCTTTTGACACAGTACCACACCAAAGACTTTTATGGAAGCTGTACCATCAAGGAGGAATTCGAGGCAAACTGTTTTGTTGGATGCAAGACTTTCTCATAAAAAGAGAAATGAGGACAGTACTAAGAGGAAACTACTCATCATGGAAAGAAGTGACTAGTGGAGTACCACAGGGTTCGGTGCTGGCACCAATCATGTTTTTAGTGTACATAAATGATATAAACAGTAACACTGGAAATGAGAGCTATCTGAATATCTTTGCAGATGATGCAAAAATACAAAGAAGAATTACTAGCACAGACTCTTGTAGGGAGCTACAAGAAGAATTAAATAAACTTCATGAATGGAGTAGTACATGGCAAATGGAATTCAATGTGGACAAGTGTCATGTAATCAAGTTTGGTAAAAGTGGAAAAAGACCTGATTGGGATTATAAGTTAGGAAATAAAACCCTATACACATCAGAAAGAGAGAAAGACCTAGGTGTGATTATCAATAACAGACTATCTCCGGCTGACCACATCAGCGAGAAGGTACGGAACATGTATACACTGCTTGCAAATATGAGAATAGCATTCACATACATAAATGAAGACATGCTAAAAAGGATAATAACATCATTCATTAGACCAACCCTGGAATATGCATCAGTAGTCTGGAGTCCTCATCTCAAAAAGCATATAGACAAGATTGAAAAAGTTCAAAGGGCCGCTACAAGATGGATACCAAGCTTAAGGGACCTAAGCTATGAAGAAAGACTAAATAAACTGAATCTACCAACACTACAGGAGAGAAGGAAAAGAGGTGACATGATAATGCTATATAAGTGCATATCAGGAAAGGAGAAAATAGACATAAATGATTACTTAACATATGGAGAAGCATCAGCAAGAGGACACTGCAAAAAACTGCATAAGAAGAGAGGTGATAAAGACGTAAGGAAATTCAGTTTCCCAAACAGAGCAATTGATCAATGGAATGCACTACCGAATGAAATAGTGTGTGCCAAAACAATTCACAAATTTAAGGATATGTACGATAAATATGGTCTAAGACACGGGACAATACGAGCTTGACTCATTCCTGTAAAGATACAATTAGGTAAGAACAATTAGGTAAGAACAACTGGAGAGAAATATAACAATCCTTTTTCTTCTTCAGGAGAAAGAAAACTGAGTGGATGAAGGTAGGAAGTGAAAATGGAAGTAGACAGTCCTGATGGAGAGAGAGAGAGAGAGAGAGAGAGAGAGACCATATTTCACCATTGTTTCTGCTAATATATTAACGCAACGACACCTTCTAATAACTGATATGTAAAAACTGGAGAGGGAGAAAAAGAGGGAGATGTTGATGAAAGCTGGATGTAACCCCTCCACTTCAAAGAATCTCGTAAAATGAATTAAATTTTCTGGAGATACCAAGAAAAAGAAACTGATTTTGTTGATATCCACGTTCTCAAGAGATTGGATGTATTTTTTCTTTTTCATTGCACTTACGTTTATTCATTTTTTTGCTGCCTCCAGTCACTTTTTCCCCCCATTTAAGAGAGACCTTCTGTGCTGCAAGGATTTACCAAAGTTCTATCTATGCTTTCTTGTTTGAAAAGTCTCTTAAGCAAAAAGTCGTCTGCCGGCAATAGTAAATAGTACCATATAATATTAATAATCCTTAACACCATATACTGGAATATCGCACCTTCTCGGCTGCGAGTGACTGCCTGATCTTTTTAATGTATGGAAGAAGGAACCTAATGCTAGAAGCCCTCAAGAGTGTTCCCTTGAAGAAACGAACAAAAACAAGATAACAGAGAGCCAGATTCAAGATCTGCTTTTTTCGAGATGCCTGGACACACTACGTTTGAAAGACTGGAGGTCATAGGCAGTGGGAAATACAGACAGAGGAAGACAGTTCCAGAGTAGACCTGTTGCATAAGCAACGGCAAATCTTTCCTTAGAGAGTTGGATAGAAAAGGGATGAGAGTTTGTTGCTAAACGGGCGCTTCGCTCCAGCCGTAGTGATGGAGGGAGGCAAGCAGATGATCAAGAGGAGCAGTGACCACTGAAGTAGCGATAGAAAAGAGAAAAAAATGCAACAGTGCGACGAAGAGATAGGTTGAAGGGAGCCAATAAGAGGGGAAGAATTAATGAAACGGGATGCCTTTGACTCCACTTTGTTGAGAAAAGCTGTATGTGGGGAGCCTCCGCACACATGAGAGCTGTACTCTACTGTATACAGGGGATAATAAAATCCGTGTATAAAGTCAGTAAGTGTGCAAAGGTAAAGAAAGCTCGGAGGAGGCTTAGCACACCTAATCTCTTAGAAGCAGATTTTACAAGAGAAGTAATATGATTTTTCCAAGATAAATTCCGAAAGAATTAACCCCCCAATATTTAAAGTCGATGCAGGATTGAGTTGGAGATTGTTAAAAAATAGAGGATACTCCTGTTGAAGATTCTGGCTGGTTAAAAGATGTAAGTGCTGAGTTTCTGAAGCACTAAAGACAAGATTTCTCTTATCCCTCTCCATGCAGGTGAATGATTGTATTATTATATGTAGTTACAGCGAAGTATAATAATACTGGGTATGACACAGACTGTGTATGCCGAAGTTTGTGAATGTCATCGAAGGTAGAACAATAGAGAGTAAACTCAGGACATTAAAAAGGTAAAATATAATGGCATACATGTCTCTTAATATTTTCTCAACCCATAAGGAATACTCTCTCTCTCTCTCTCTCTCTCTCTCTCTCTCTCTCCTCTTTCACTTGTTCCATGCCTCATCAACTTCCCATTGATATTCAACTTATGAGGCAGAAGGAATCGAGTAATTAGCTTTATCATGATAATAGAGAGAGAGAGAGAGAGAGAGAGTAAGTCTGGTTTATATATGAATATTTCATTGATGGATAGCAGAGTGAGGTTAAGGAAGTGAGAGGGAGGTAGCGAGAGAGGGAAGGGTAGGAAACGTTTGAGAAATGGAAAGCAATAGTAATATAATAATACTGTTGTAATTATATTATCGGTGAGAGCATTGCAACGCATTCGTCCTCCCCCCCAATATATATATATATATATATATATATATATATATATATATATATATATATATGTGTGTGTGTGTGTGTGTGTGTGTGTGTGTGTTACTGCGTTCGTGGCTGTATGTGGAAGTGTGTGCGTGTAGAGTGTAAAGTAAATTTGTGTTTGTTTTGCTTGTAATTTGGTGCATGTACTGTATGTGAGGTTAGAGTAATTCTGATTCCTTGTTTGTGATCTCACCCCTCTAAGTACTAAATAAAAAAGCAGACAGTGGTGGCTTGGACAAGCTCCAGTTTCGGACGATATTATCCAAAGCATTTTATGATACATAATGCCTGGCCTATTGTATCGTAGTTAACCGTATTATGCTGTGGCATGCAGGCTGATCACATCTACAGAATACTTGTTTCATAACTGACCGTCAGAAATTATTGGCGTCACTGCACCTCCCCGACCTCACTTTTTTTTTTTTTTTTATAAATAACAGAACGGAGGAAGGAAAAACAAATGGGTAAAAAAAAAATAATCCATACACCAGATTACTGGTGTCCTCTGTTCATAAAATATCTGTAACAGTTAGACTTGAACAGTTGTGGGTTGAAATTTGGAGGAAAACAACTCTGGGGAAGCGAGTTCCAGAGAGATGCAGTTCGGGGAATGAAAGAATTCTGATAGGCAGAAGTTCTGCAATATGGTTGAGTGACATTCCAGTCATGAGCGCTACCAGATGCCCGTGTAGCACGAGGGAAGGCATGGAGAGGTGGCATCATGGACGCAACTTTGTCTGAGCATTTGCCAAAAAAATATCTGTAAAATAATGCAAGGGAGGCAACATTCCTTCTTACTTGCAGGGGAGGTAGTTTATATGTAATGGCGGGGTTGTTAACCAGCGGAGTCCCGTCGACGTACTTCCACGTCCTCACGTTTTGTCACTGCCAATCCCGTTGACGTACTTCAACGTCCTGCAATTGCAAGGTTCATAATTTCCACAATTTTCAAAATTCGCGCAAGATTTTCGATTCGCCCACGTACCCAAGCCTCCCCTACCTGCCGCCAGGCAGGCAGCGTCCCAGACCCCGCGTGACCCGCGCTTGCCCTTGTCTCGGTCACTCACCTGTTAGTAGTGACCCAGGTCAGACATGGCGCGGAAAGGTCTCTCAGACGACGAAATTGCATCCGCCCTGGAAGCCTTCACTGGAGATAGTGATTCTCCACTTGACGATGATGTGGTGGATCACGATTACATCCAGCCAGAGGAAGAAATAACAAGCAGTGATGAAGAGGTCCCTTCGCCCCGGAAAAAGCGGTATGTGATATACGGTAAGGCAAGGGAAGGCCAGCCTGCACCCCAACCACGTGCACGGCTATCTCTCCATCCCGAATCTGATGAGGACGAGGATGAGGACGATGAGGATGACGGCGGCTTAGGACGTGATATCGCCTCGTGGTTGGGTAAAGAAAAAATATCACCCCGAGGATCAGAAGGTGGGGCGAGAAGACATATCAGGTATGGTGCAAGTCTTTTGTCTGGGGAAGTGGAAAGTGGTGTGGTGGGAGTGCTGGGTGAAAGGGAAAGTGGTGTGGTGGGAGCGCGGGGTGAAAGGGAAAGTGGTGTGGCGGGAGTGCGGGGTGAAAGGGAAAGTGGTGTGAGGGAGGCAGCATGAGCATGTGGTGCACGTAGGCCTAGGGGAGAGGAGGTGGAGCCACTCCCCAGCACGTCTTTCGCCCCACAATATTCCCAAACTTCCTCCCCACAGCCCCAGGATGTGGGGAAAGGAAGGAAAGGGAAGGGAAAGGATAAAGGAAAAGGGAGAGGGAAGAGAAGTGTGAGTGATGAGAGGCACCGCTCTCCACCTCCCCAACCTCCCCCACCACCCTCACCTCCCCACCCTGACGAAGGGGACGATGGGGACGTGGCTGGAGACAGTGGTGTCTCGTGGAACTGAGAAGATTGGAGTAATTTTACTCCCATCATTCACCCTTTCACTGAGGAGTGGCGGTCTGGTTGCACGGCTCCAGGTGTGCATGCGGGTTCCTCTAGGGTGGATTTTTTCCACTTGTTCTTTAGGGAGGCGTTTGTGGGGCGCATAGTGGAACAGACCAATATATATTCACGAACACAGCACCGTGAAAGTGAACGTTTGGGAACCTCGAGCAGGCATTCCCAACAATATGACTATCCCGTGACAATTTCAGAGATGTTCTTATTTTTTGCCCTGGTTCTCTTGATGGGTATGTTACGAAAAAACCAAATTCCTGCCTACTGGACAACTGACCCAATGATCCTCACACCTTTCTTTGGAAAGGTGATGAGTCGTAACAGATTTCAGCATATTCTCGGCCGCCTCCACTTTTT
This sequence comes from Coenobita brevimanus, assembly GCF_032717465.1. Classification (NCBI taxonomy): domain Eukaryota; kingdom Metazoa; phylum Arthropoda; class Malacostraca; order Decapoda; family Coenobitidae; genus Coenobita; species Coenobita brevimanus. Next base: position 23,201,627 of record NC_137014.1, on the reverse strand, counting down.
TGATGCAGAAGATCCAGCCAATGCAAATAACACAGATAAAATGAGGAGAATTAGGCTGGTATTTGATCATTTACGGGAAATGTTCCGCTCCTCATTTTATCCTTACAGAGACCTCGTCATAGACGAAAGTCTTGTGTTGTGGAGAGGCAATACAGGAATCCCTCCAATATCCGGATCAATAGAGCCATCGGTAGGTTCGGTTATTGGTTTCATTCGGATATTGGGCCCCAGCTTATGGACTTGTACTTATGGACCCTGTTACGGAACAGAGAAAGATAATGTACACTTTATGTGAGAATACTAAAAATCACTACTGTCCCGTAAAGTTCCAGGTTCAAAACAAAAGAGTTAGGTAAAATTACAAGTTAAAGTTTAATGCTCAAACTAACAACAAAACATTCAGGACTCATAAGGATAATGTAATGGCAAAAAAACAGGTTAAATATATGGTTAACTGCAATAGCCTCGATTAACACGAAATTAGCAAGAGTAAATTTACCTAAGTCAGCCCTGTTAAAATGAGATACCAGATAATACTCAGTGAATGCCAGATATATTATTACAGATACAAAATATTATTAATGATGGCTGACAATAAGAACCTTACATGAATTACAAAAACTTTACTAGGCCTAAGAATTAACCTTATGCTACACAGTACAAGAAAAAATGCAATAACAGTTATACTCAAATTACACACAGCTGCTAGATGGTTGGAGACTTCCTGAGCACTCACAATAATAACAACTGTACAGGGGAGGACAGAAATGTGAACAAAATGAGGAGTAGATCTAAGTGGCAATAATGTAGAGACTGAGCTCATTATATAGGGGCCGGCAGAGCTTGATACAACTTGTAAGAAGGACGTGCAAATGAAGCCATGGGGACAAAGAGTTGACAATCCTGCTCTGAACAACAGAAAGAACGACTTACTATAAGGGAGGACGGGGGAGTGAGGTAGAACACGCTCGTGATCAAACATGCAGCATACTGTACGTTAAAATTACACAAAGGATGATGAAATCATAGGCTATGTAACACCTCCCCACAAAGAAAAAAGAAATTTACAAAGGAAATTTCTTATTACTCTAAAACAATCTGTCTAAAGTCTAGATAAGCAATCTGCAATAACATTTTCTTTCCCCTTTGACATGTTGTATGTCTAATGAATACTCCTGAAGAAGTAGACTCCATCTTGTCAATCTCTGATTTTTATCTTTAAACTTACTAAGGAATTTCAGTGGGTTATGATCGGTATAAATGACTATGGGGTCAAAACCAGAACACAAATAAAATGAAAAATGCTGTAAACCCAAAATCAAGGCCAAAAGCTCTTTCTCAATAGTTGAGTAGTTCTTTTGAGGTGGAGTGAACTTCTTACTGTAATAAGATACAGGGTGTTCAATACCCTGATCATCCTCTTGCAGCAAAAGAGCCCCAGCTCCTGTATCACTTGCGTCAACAGCCATCTTAAAAGGCTTAGCAAAATTTGGAGTAGCGAGCACTGGCTGACTTAATAGGATACCTTTAAGTTTGTTGAAAGAGGATTCACAGTTATCGGTCCAGACAAATTTAACTCCCTTATTCAGTAGGTCTGTAAGTGGTGATACAAGAATAGAAAAGTTAAGAACAAATCTCCTGTAATAACCTACCATTCCCAAAAATCTTTGTAGCTCTTTCCTCCTTTTAGGTCTGGGAAGATCACTTATAACCTGAACCTTAGCTGCTGGTGGTGCAACATGTCCATCACCAATTACGTACCCAAGGTACTGAACTTTAGCTTGACCAAACTCACACTTTGATAAATTAGCTACAAGATTAGCCTGAACCAAACGCTCAAGAAATTTACTGCCATGGCATAGGTGATCTTTCCAGTTGTCACTGAAGATTAATACATCATCAATATAAACAACACACCCTGCCAAACCCTCTGTTACAACATTCATGAGCTTCTGAAATGTGGCTGGTGCATTCTTCATACCATATGGCATTACAGAACATGCAAAAGTCTTTCCTAGTGTTACAAAACATGAGATCTCCCTAGCACGTTCAGTCATAGGTACTTGCCAGTATCCCTTTAACAAATCAGACTTACTTATGTACCTAGCCTTTCCGATCTTGTCTATGCAATCTTCCATGCGAGGGAGAGGGTAAGTGTCTGTTTTGGTTATCTGATTAAAACGTCTGTAGTCGATGCAAAGCTGCTGTGACCCACCTGGCTTAGGGACTAGAGTGACAGGAGAACTCCACTCGCTCTGACAGGGCTCAATCATCTTGTGTTCCAACAGGTAGCCAAGCTCCTTCTAGATGAGAGGAACTTTCACTGGGTTCACACGGTAAGGAGGCAGTTTAATTGGCTTTGCGTCTCCAACATCGACATCATGCATCAACACAGTGGTTCTTCCTGGAGTGGCCCGGAACACTTGCGGATACTCCTGCAGTAATGCCGAAAACTCCTGCCTTTCCTCGGGAGGTAGATGAGAAAGCTTAGTCTGGAGATCATTCATGATAACAGGATTCTTCCCCAAACTTTCACTCAGGCTCATGCTGCATGGGAGAACTTCACTTGCAGACTCGGGTGGAACAGCTACAGTGCAGACTGGATTATTTTCGTCCCGCCTGTGATATAACTTTAGCATGTTGATGTGACAAAGTTGCTTGTTCTTTCTACGATCTGGTGTGGCGATGACATAGTTGACATCACTGAGTTTCTTCTCCACGAAATAAGGACCACTAAACTTGGCTTGAAGAGGTTGCCCATGAACTGGTAGCAGAATCAAAACCTGATCTCCTGGCTGAAAGTGGCGTAACCTGGACTTCTTATCATACCAAGTCTTCATCTTCTCCTGAGCAGCTCCTAAATTCTCTCTCGCCAGCTGTAAAGCAGTGGACAGCCGTTCTTTGAACTTCATCACATACTCCAGCAGGTTGACGTCATCTTCCTCCAACAGCCAGCATTCCTTGAGTAGCTTAAGGGGTCCTCTTACTTCATGGCCAAACAGTAGTTCAAAAGGTGAGAAGCCCAGTGATTCATTTGGAGATTCTCTTGCAGCAAATATGACGAATGGAAGACCTTTATCCCAGTCTTTCTGATGTTCCAGACAGTATTTCTTGAGCATCGATTTGAGTGTTTGGTGATATCTCTCCAACGCTCCTTGGGTCTGGGGATGGTAAGCTGAAGGCATGATCTGGGTGATGCCCAACTCTTTCAGAGACTGCTTGAAAACATTTGACATGAAATTACTTCCCCGGTCTGACTGTACCTCCTTGGGCAGACCAAACTTTGTGAAGAACCCCAGCATTTCCTTAACCACGTTCTTTGCTGAGATATTTCTAAGTGGAATGGCTTCAGGATAACGAGTAGCCATATCAATCAGGGTCAACACATAAGAAAATCCTGAAGAAGTCTTATGAAGAGCGCCACAATATCCACCAACACACGGGTGAAAGGCGCCTCAAAAGGAGGAATGGGAACTAGAGGTGCAACCTTTTCGGTCTGATTACACTTCCCCACAACTTGACAGGTGTGACAAGACTTACAATACCAGGAAACATCCCTGAAGATACCTGGCCAGTAGAAGTGTTTCAAAATGCGTGCCACAGTCTTCCTCACTCCAAGGTGTCCTGCGAAACTGGAATCATGAGCCACTCTAATGATATCCTGCCTACAAACACGAGGGATGACAACTTGATGTACAACCTCCCATTCACAGTCGGCTGATGCTGCTGGGGGTCTCCACTTCCTCATAAGTACTCCTGACTTTACATAATAACAAGTAGAAGCACCGGCTGACTCTTCCTCACTGCAAGCAGAGTTAGCTAGACCTTTCAACTCAGGGTCAGCAACCTGCAACTCAACCAACTCTTGACGAGACAAATTATCAACACTACGGGGTACTGCCTCATCTGGTGAGTGGTCCAAATTAGCAAGAAAAGTGTCAGCTAGGATAACATCATCATCATCATTATCCTCTAAATCACCAGTAACTTTAGACTTAGCCCTAGTGACAGCACATGCAGGGAACACGTCAGGGACATCACAATCCTGGGACGCAGCCACTGGCTCACTAGACAACTGAGGAGCTGGACACACTTGACTTCCACCAATATCATTTCCAAGTAAGAAAGTTACACCTGACACTGGGAGTGTCTCAACCAACCAACCATAACGGAACCATTAGCAAAACCAGACTCTAAATTCACTCTGCACAGAGGGACAGAGAAGTAATTATTCCCTACACCTTGTAAGATTACAGTTTCATCAGAGGAATTAGCATTAGAGCCTAGAACACTGGTCAGCATAAGGGATTGGCAAGCACCTGTATCACGATATATTTTAACTGATTTCCTGTCATTATTGTCCAGAGGACTGACAAAACCATCAGACAGGAAATTAGCACATGAACTCTTGAGAGTGTCACCCACGTTACTGCTCAAAAGAGGAGCTCCATCATGAGAATTTAAGTTACCCCTCAAAGCAGGTTCAGTTAACTCAGTTAAAGAATTATGGGAACTCTCAAGGGTGGACACTAGACCAATTGACTGAATATTTAAAGACTCCTTTTTGTTCACATCACGCTGTCTCCTGAAACATTTCTCCGTAGTATGACCAAGCTTACTACAATAAGTACATTTACTTTTCTGAAATCTAGAGGTGGAGCTGGTATTTACTTCCTGAGAAACATCATCTTTATTCTCTTTCCTGTTACCTGTACTTTGAGTAGAGGCAACGTACTTACTCTCAGCTTTCCCTTTTTCTTTAGAATATCTCTTGTGAGTGAGAACATATTCATCAGCTAAAACTGCAGCATCAGACAAATTATCTATTCTTTTCTCATCAAGATATATTCTTACATCTTTATAAATACACCTCTTGAAGTCCTCCAGCAAAATCATCTGCTTAAATTTACCAAAATCAGAATCCACATTCTTAGAATTTAACTACTGCTCTAACAGATCTTCTTTGATTTTTGCATACTCAACATGGGATTGCTTATCTTGTTTATAAGTTGTCCTAAATTTTACTCTATAGGCTTCAGGAACAAGCTCATAGGCCTTCAGAATGAAGCTCTTAACTACATCATAATTATCAGATTGATCCTGAGGCAAAGATGCATAAGTTACTTGAGCTTTACCGGTGAGAACAGTTTGAAGGAGTACTAGCCAATACTTTTTAGGCCAATTAAAACCTGTAGCTACCCTCTCAAACAACTGAAAATACTTTGTTAAATCAGATTAATTAACAGGAGGGACAAGTTTAACATTTTTAGCCACATCAAAATCATTAGAGCTAGATGATCCAGTTCCACCTTGTTTCATGCGATACTCATGGTCTGCCTGAATCCTAGCAATTTCAACTTGTGCCTGAGCCTGCTTAGCACGAGCCTGAAACTCCGCCTCCTTAGCCTGAGACTCCACCTCCTTAGCCTGAGACTCAGCCTCCTTAGCACGTGCTTGAAATTCAGCTTCCTTCACACGAGCCTCCTGCAAGGCTAGCTGTAACTTAGGTATTTCAATTGCGTTTGCTCATTTGGAGGAGTTACATTAAACAAGCTTTCATTAATCATGTCAACAATTTGATCTTTAGAATGATGAGAGCTAACAGCAATTCCCAATTGTTGAGCAACAAGCTTAAGTTCATTCTTTGTTCTGTTGTCTACATCACACACTGTTTGCACATTTGACAAAAAATCTTTGGCTTCATCAAGCGTAGTAATAGTAGACATCATGAATAAATCACAGTCACAAAATATCAAGCAATATCCTTATGATAATATCCTGAATATCCTGATAAGAGGTCGCCAAATTTATGTTACGGAACAGAGAAAGATAATGTACACTTTAAGTGAGAATACTAAAAATCACTACTGTCCCGTAAAGTTCCAGGTTCAAAACAAAAGAGTTAGGTAAAATTAAAAGTTAAAGTTTAATGCTCAAACTAACAACAAAACATTCAGGACTCATAAGGATAATGTAATGGCAAAAAAACAGGTTAAATATATGGTTAACTGCAATAGCCTCTATTAACACGAAATTAGCAAGAGTAAATTTACCTAAGTCAGCCCTGTTAAAATGAGATACCAGATAATACTCAGTGAATGCCAGATATATTATTACAGATTCAAAATATTATTAATGATGGTTGACAATAAGAACCTTACATGAATTACAAAAACCTTACTAGGCCTAAGAATTAACCTTATGCTACACAGTACAAGAAAAAATGCAACAACAGTTATACTCAAATTACACACAGCTGCTAGATGGTTGGAGACTTCCTGAGCACTCACAATAATAACAACTGTACAGGGGAGGACAGAGATGTGAACAAAATGAGGAGTAGATCTAAGTGGCAATAAGGTAGAGACTGAGCTCATTATATAGGGGCCGGCAGAGCTTGATACAACTTGTAAGAAGGACGTGCAAATGAAGCCATGGGGACAAAGAGTTGACAATCCTGCTCTGAACAACAGAAAGAACGACTTACTCTACTATAAGGAAGGACGGGGGAGTGAGGTAGAACACGCTCGTGATCAAACATGCAGCATACTGTACGTTAAAATTACACAAAGGATGATGAAATCATAGGCTATGTAACAACCCTAACTCAGAGAAACACCTATACAACTCCCTCTGGACATGCATAGCACCTATTTAAGACCTAAATCACACCAATAAGGCACATAAATGACTGAAATAAATGCAAAAGAAACATAAAATGAGGGTTTAGAAGTATGTTCATACATTAATAAACATTCTGGTACTTATGGACCCTAACCTAGCCTAACTCTGAAAAACACATTCCTACTGCACATGCATGAGGTAAGTATAGTATGGAAAAAAGTATAGTATGAAACATTCTGGTAAGTATAGTATGGAGAAAAGTACAATATGAAACATTCTGGCTACTTACAGCAAGTCCCTGGCCACCTCGATGAATAACCGCCTTCTCTCGGACTCTGACAGTAAGAACGATTTCCTGAAGCACTTGCAGTACACTCTTCCTGAAGTCTTGCACTGAACTTAGTCAATAACACACAGAAGTCCGTTCTCTTCACAGTGTTCACTTTAGTCCAAATAATGTTCCATTTTAATTTCGTGTTGCACATTAACTTTTCCCAATTTTTTTTTATTTTCCAAAGCCAAAACAAAGAAGGTTAGTTACGTTAAATTTTGTTTCCACTGAGTATTTTCTCTCATTTCGAAAACCTTAACACAACACACCATTTTTTTCACTGCACAACACTCAAAATTCCCGTGTGGTCTAGTGAAGTTCTTGCTGTTTATTCACTGTCAGAGTCCGAGAGTATCACTGGCAGGCGACCAAGGGGGGCATCGCTGGGTCGTGGTGATGGCGTACTGACTACAGAAGACTCTGAGGAAAGCCGCAAACTCACATCGAGCGGTGACTCCACTGTAGCTGATGTGCTGGGCTGTGGCTCGGAGGATGAGGGCCTGTCTTGGGGAGGCAACGGAATGGAGCCAGGGCTTGGCACAGCGGGGGTCACAGGCCTGAAAAAACTGTCAGTCGTTGACTGACGCAAGGACCGACGATTCTGGTGATTGATGATGCGCTGCCGGAAAGCACGCACTTCCTCCACGAGTCCCAAGGGCCCCATCTCCCTGTCGCAGTCCGGGTGTTCCAGGTAGTCTAGGACGAACTCTAGATGTTCCCGGAGTCCGCTCAGCTTGGGGATGGCTGGAGTAGTGTCCCGCTGAGAGGAGTCCGCATCATCGTCGCCTTCGTCGTCAGAATCTTCAAGTTCGGGACTGACACCAGCAACCGAAGACGCGCTCTCGATATCAGACAACGTCTGATACCCAGGATCGCCCTCGTCGTCGTCCAACCACTCACGTACATCATCCACATCAACAACGTCGCCGTGCGTACGTAGCCGTGCATGGAAGTCATCCACGTCAAAGCCCAGAAAATCGTACTCCACATCTGTTACGAGAAGCAGACGAGACCAACCATTTTCAAGAGTTTTCACAGGGACTTCCTTCCATACACTAGCCCAGTTGTACAGCGCAGACTTGATGTTGTAGCGGCGAAGGTTTTCCAAAGTCCGCTTGCCTCGAGTGTCACGTCCTTCCCTGCGCTCGTCCTCATCCTCGAGAACAACCATCACCTCGTCCAGGAACTTCCGACGGTACAGGTGCTTTGTTGCCACGATCACTCCTTGGTCCATGGGTTGAATGAGAGCAGTCGTATTAGGTGGCAGAAACATGCACCTAATACGGCCATTCTCAGCAACCAAGTCCTTGTCGCATGGGTGGGCAGGTGCATTGTCGAGCAGAAGGAGAGCCTTTACCTTGTCGCGAGGGATTCCCAGTGTCTTCGTCTGGTACTGGATGACCTCCTTGACAAAGTGACGGTGAAACCAGTCTTTGAAAATCACAGCTGTGAACCATGCTTTCAAAGAATGGTACCATACGACAGGAAGGACATCCATCACCCCACGAAGGCACTGAGGCTGCTTTGCACGGCCAACAACAACGGGCTTAAGCTGGTGCATGCCGTTAGCACTGGCACAACACAAAGCAGATATCCGTTCCTTAGAAAGCTTGCGGCCAGGTACACGCTTCTCCGTCTCATCGGCTAGAGTGTTCGTTGGCAGCGAGCGATAGAATAGGCCAGTTTCGTCTGCGTTATAGACTTGACCGAGAGTGAGGCCCTCCCTGTCGATCAAGCCTTTCACCTTGTGCCGAAACTCGTCAACTCCATCCTCGTTAGCGTCCAACGCTTCGCCATGTTAGTAAGGCCATGTCGCAACTTGAACGCGAAGAGCCAACCCTCGGATGCCTTGAAGTCTAGGGCGTCGTGAAGCCTTGCAAACTTCTCAGCAGCAGCCTTCAGCTCCGTTCCATGTACCATCACACCAGCTGCACGTTGCTGTTGGTACCAAATCAATGTGGATCGGTCGATTTCTGCAAACTTGGGGGTAAACATAACCTTCCTTTCCACGTTGCGTTTGCTTCTCGACGAGAAGTCAGCCGTGTACTGCATGAGTTTGTCTCGGGAACGTTTGATATCGAACAAAGTCGACTGGGCCAGGTTAAACTCGCGGAGAATGCGTGAAGAAGACCAACCCGCATCAACTTTCTCCAATATCTCCCTCTTCTTTTCCAGAGTCAACACCACACTCTTCCTTTTCTCAGGTGGCGGGGCCATCATCACACACACTAAGAGGAGGGCCGAGAGCAGCAGGAGGCCTTGCAGCAAGTACGGCATCACCACAAAAGCGAGCACGTGGGCAGCCATTACGAAGAGCGTAGGTCCAGTCGCGGTGAGAGACAGGCGGGAAGTGGGGAGGATGCAGCGGCGCTCTATCGGACGTCGGAGGAATGACGAACCAAAACAATGCTCTCCCGCAGCGCGCACGGCAAGTTCAAATTACGGATGGTAAAAAGTCGATTTTTTTTAAATTTTTTTGGGGTTTTCGGACCCTTTTGGGAATGTTGGATCCCAGGACGATAAGGTCCGGGTAGTGGGGATGTTCGGTTATTGGGCGTCCGGATATTAGAGTGATCACTGTATTTCCTTTTGGCAGTACATACCCAGCAAGAGACACAGTTTCGGGTTCAAGATCTTTGTTATGTGTGACTGTAAGACTGGTTATGTGCAAGACATAGTCTTGTACATGGGCGCACAGACAGATATAACAGAAGATCATAGTATAGGACTCTCTGGGGCCGTGGTGAAGACAATGATAAAGGATTACCTTCATCTGAGGCCTGAGGAGGAAATAACAAGCAGTGATGAGGAGGTCCCTTCGCCCCGGAAAAAGCGGTATGTAACGTATCGTAAGGCAAGGGAAGGCCAGTCTGCACCCAAAACACCTGCATGGACCTCTCTCCATCCCCTAGAGAGAGATTCTGATGGTGACGAGGATGATGACGATGACGATGACGGCGGCTTAGGACGTGATGTTGCCTCGTGGTTGGGGAAGTGGTGTGAGGGAGGCAGCACGAGCACGTGGTGCACGTAGGCCTAGGGGAGAGGAGGTGGAGCCACTCCCCAGCACGTCTTTCACCATGCAATATTCCCAAACTTCCTCTACACAGCCCCAGGATGTGGGGAAAGGAAGGAAGGGGAAGGGAAAGGGTAAAGGAAAAGGGAGAGGGAAGAGAAGTGCGAGTGATGAAAGGCGCCGCTTTCCACCTCCCCCACCACCACCAATGTTGCGTTGTGCCTTCAGCCATGTTTCAGAGAGTACCATAACTTCCTACACTACTGAAACTGTGTGGGATGGCGATATGACGCTCATTATAATGGTAAGGCCAGTCAGTAGGTGCTAAGTCATATATAAAGTTGAAACGGGTGTAATGTTTTCAGGAAAGTAATGTATAAGTTGAGAAATAGTGTAAGTTGAAAGAAGTGATATCAAAACTACACCCACTGTGTAAATCTGCGAAAATATGATGCTCAGTATAACACTCTGGTCAGTAAATATGTGATAGCAAGAATATAAAGTGGAAACGGGTGTAATGTTAGCATGAATGTAACGTATAAGTTGAAAAATAGTGTAAGTTGTAATAATTGATGTCACGAGTACACCCACTGTGTAAATCTGCGAAAATATTACGCTCAGTAGAACATTCTGGTCAGTAAGTATGTGATAGGAATTATATAAAGTGGAAAAGGTTGTAATGTTAGTAGTAAGGTAATTTATAAGTTGAATACTAGTGTAAGATGAAACAAATGATATCGCGGTAACACTCACTGTGTAAATACGCGATAATATGACGCTCAGTAGAATCGTAAGGTCTGAAATTATATGATATCAATTATATCAAGTGTAAGCATGTGCAATGTTAGTGGAGAAATATTATATAAGTACAAAAATAGGTTGTAAGTTGAAATAGTAGTCATAGCGACTTCACCGTCTGTGTTATTATGCGCTATTATTACGCTAAATATTTACGTAAGGCCTGAAACTATCTCAAAACAGTTCTCAAAAGTGGAAAAGTGTATAATGTTATTAGGAAAGTATTATGTAAGTAGAAAAAACACAATACGAGTTGAAACAACAGTCACAGCGAGTTCACTCACTACGTAAATAAGCGCTAACATTACGCTAAATGTTATCGAAAGACCTGTGAATACGTAAAAACAGTTCAATAAAATGTAAATTGGTATAATGTTATTGTAGATGTATTATGTAAGTAGAAAAAATGATATGTATCATGATTCAGGAATGTTAGCGATTCATCGTGACCAGTCTGCCCGATTTTGCTCGTTTCGCATGATGGTACAATGCTTATTTCAGCTCTATTTTTGTATAAAATCCAATTTACTCTTTTATCACATGTTTTTATGTTTGTAATAAATACATATCTACTTACTTTCATTGGTTTCCCAGACTTATAATACCATAGAAAACGTTAGAGGCTCAGACCACCTACGGAGAACACGGTACCAGGTGTGACGAAGGTATACCTGTTTAGGCCACTTATGGACCCCGGGGAACAATTTCTTCGTGACTGACCATTGTTTCTGACCAAAAGCGAAAGTTTTAGCAAAAAAAAAATTTGGGTCCAAAAATGGTCGGGATTGGGGGGTACCAGTGGTGAAAAAGTGGTCGGGACGGGGCGGGTTAATGATTCTAACAGCTTTATTCTGAATTTTGTCTAGTTGTTTTAATGCAACCTCTCCACAACCATTCCACAAGGGTGACCAATATTCAAGCTGAGAACGCACATGACTCTTATAAATTAGAGCTAACTACTCATCAGCAAAGAAGTTACGGGCTCTGTACAATAATCCAAGTTTCTTTGAGGCGGTTTTAGCAAGTGATCTGACATGAGAGGTCCAGCTGAGGGCACTGTTAAGTGAGACACCAAGAATTTCAATACTTTTGGAGATGGGAATATTAGTAGCACTGAAGGTAACGTATGAATCTGGCAATATCTGTCTATTAGTAAACTGTATATATTTAGTTTTACTAGCATTAAAAGAGACAAGGTTGTTTTGTCCCCATTCACTGATTGTAGATAGATTTTGATTTATGGAGATGGCTGTACTGAGTTGAGAGGTAGAGATATTAGACTTTGTAAATGGATGTCTGAGTGTGAATGAACTATGTAGTGTTGAGTCATTTGCATATGAGTGAATGGGATTGTGAGTGACAGATAAGAGATCATTAGTATGAACAAGAAATAGGGTTGGCGCCAGAACTGATCCCTGCGGCACGCCGGCGTTAATTGAGTGGAAATTCGAATATACATCATCTACTTTTACTCTTATTTTCCTGTCACTAAGATAAGAAGAATTCAAAGGAAAAAAAGACATTAGTCCATAGCAAGGGAGTTTGGACAGCAGGGAATGGTGCCATACTCTGTCGAAAGCTTTAGAGATATCAAGAGCTACTGCATGAGTTTCTCCAAGAAGATCAATTGATTGATGGATGGTATGAGTTAAGAGATTGAGTATGTCAATGGTGGATCTTACGTGGCGAAAACCGTATTGTCTATCACTAATTAAGTTGTTGGATTCAAGATGTTTAACAATATGCTTATCAATTAAAGTTTCAAAAACCTTACCTTACCTTACCAAAATATTGGGACCATTAGGTGTTAATGTCTTATGCTTATGATGTGTTTTCATATTTTATTACTGATTCCACTAAAATAAGTTGCTTTTCTTAGAAGAGTAATGGTAGGGAAGGAGTCAGATAAGGCTTTATTTAACCCCTTCAGTTCGATAAAATTTTTCCAGAAGTTTCATAAAGTGGTCCTGATATAATAAGAAAATATTCAGCAAGCCTTCGTCCACCTGAAGATGTTGAAGGTTATGGCAGAGGCAGTAAATTGAGGAATCTAATGTGACAGATTGACACTCTGGCTGAACTTTTGCGTCGGTTCTCTGGCTGGCACGAGGTTGCCAACAATCGACGAAGGATGAGGGTTACCATAGATGGATGTAAATGATCAGGGTGAAATTGCTATAGAGTAATGGTGATATTATCTTGAACATTTTTATGGCGCCAAAGGCGAAGAAAATTATTTATATTCTGACGTTTTTAAGGAGTTACGCGCACATACACACACACACACACACACACACACACACACACACACACACACATCTATATCTATCTATCTAGATAGATAGATAGATAAATAGATAGATAAATAAAATCATGATCATCGTCATCACCAGCAACCAGCACAAGTCCATTGCTGAACAAAGGCCTCACCTAACCTTCTTCACAAATTCCTAGACTGAGCCAGTCACTGCCCCAAGCTTCTATATCTCATCTCGCCACCTCCTGCCTGACCTTTTTCTGCGACGCTTGTAATCTCTTGGACTCCAGTCTGTCAGCCTCTTGCTCCATTGGTTATCTCTTATTCTTGCTACATGACCTGCTCAACTCCATTTCTGTTCTTTTATAACTTCTGTAATGTCTCTGATTTTAGTGAGCACTCTCAACGATGTTGATCTCTTTTTGTCTCTCAAAGATATTCCCAACACTGACCTTTTAATTGTTCTTTGAAAACGATTTTATGTTTGTTTTCCATTGATTTTGTCAGTTTCCGTGTCACATCTGTGTGTCATAGCTGGGAATATGAATTCCTTATGTTTTTTTCTTTTCAGACATACTGAGAAGCTGTTTTTCATGAGGTCTTTATATTTACCCAAAGCTTTCCGTCCAGCTGTAATGCGTCTTTTTATTTCGTTTTCATGGTCTTTTGTTAGTATTTATATTTGCCCAGGGTAATTGTAATCCACGATAGCCTTACGAGTTTCTTCATTTATTTTGATGACGCTCTTTGGTGTATTTGGATCAAACATTACGGTACTTTAGTTTTACTTTGGATTATCTTTAGCCCTGCTATGAGGCTTTCTATATACAGGTCATATAACAATTCTTCCAATGTCTTAAATGGCTTAAGTTTTCTCCACCTACGTTTATTTCTATGTTCTCATATACTTTCTCGAAGAAAATGCTTTCTAGGCATGCCGAAAATAATTCTGGTGAAATTGTATCCCCCTGATGCACGTCCTTCTGATTCTTAATTTTTTCTGAATCGTTTTGTAATATAATTGTAGCAGATGTGTGCAGAAAGCAGCTACGACTGCAACAATATACACAGAGAAAGGCCAAATGCAGAGTACAGGATCCAGTTTATTTTCAACGTTTCCCCCACCAGGGCTTCTTCAGGAATAACTCCAGTGGACAGGTGGTGGTGGTGGAATATTAACCTCAGCGCACTGAGGTACGGGCAAACATCAGCCCGTTAAGTGGGATGCCTTGCTTGCATCATCATAAAATTAGCGAGGAGGAGGGTAGTTGGACACCACCCGGAGCAGCGTGGAGAGTGGCACTCTTGATAAAATCTCTGGGGCATCAGTGATGTCCACCCCTGTACGTATAAAGTCGGTACCCAGTCGCGAGCGGAAGGCATGTGCGACTGGGCATCTCAAGATATAATGTAAGAGTGGCTCTTCCTCCACTTCGTGACAGTGCTCACATGGGTCTGGTCGGGTATGAGCAATTTGATTGTAGGACAGGTATCCTAAACGGAGGCGGCGCAGATGCACAAGAACATTATTGGGGACGGCAGACAGAGATGGCAGTGGCTCATATCTCGTGGCTACCGCGTACCAGGTAGCCGATCGGGAGGCTTCCGTGACACAGAGACGATGGTCATCTCGAGCCCACTGCCACACTGTTGCCTTAGCTGTATTAAGTGTTCTGCGTGGACCTTCCCTAAGAACAAAAGTGATCTCTGGGAGGGAGCACGCAGAATGCGCCGCCTGATCTGCACGCTCATTACCCGCCAGACCAACGTGCCCTGGCACCCAGTGGAGGATTACCTTATTTCCACGGCTTGCTATGCGAGCTGCATATTTGTGAATGGAGGACAACAAGAACTGATTGTCCTCCAGGGAGCGTGAACGGATGGTCTGGATCGCTGAGAGTGAGTCAGAATGAATCACCACGCTGTCATATTTCTGTCTGTAGGCATGCCGTAAAGCCTGCAGAATAGCTGTAAGCTCCGTCTGGAAGACAGATACATCCTGTGTAAGGCGCCACGACGCCACCACATTCTTACAGACGAAGGCTGCCCCAGCAGCTCCGCCTGCAGTAACTGAGCCGTCAGTGTAGAAGTCTACGGTCCTTTCATGCCGCAGCCCTTCTACCCGCTCAAGAGCCTGTTGCCGAAGGAGAGCAGGGACGGAATCCCGTGCCCTGCCCCCCTCCGGACAAACAAACTCAAAAGAAGGTGGTGACCAGGGTGGTGGGTCAGTGTAGCCCACACAGGGTGCATCTGGTTCCTCGCAGATACCAGCAGCCACTCCCATCCCATGCATCGCAGCAACCAGCCCACGGACCCAGTCTCTACCAGGTGTATTATCTGGAGGTCGGGCAAGCAACCGTGTCAGCAGAGTTGAGACCGCAAGCTGGGGTCTACGCTGCACAAGCTGGAGGACAACTGCTGTAGCCCGGAGTACGACCCTACCTCTCAAAGAGGGAAGGCCGCCTTCCAGACGGAGGTTTACTATTCTGGTCCACATGGGGGCGCGGAGCATGATGCGTAGTGCTTCATTCTGAATCACCTCCAGCGATCCAGCCACTTTCGGGGGCAAGCTTGTCAGACAGATAGCGCTGTAGTCGACCATCGACCGGATGGCGTGCACATAGAAGGTGCGGAGGACCCCAAACGAGGCCCCCAGTCCCTTTCTAGAAAGAAATCGAAGTGCTGCCATCCGAGTCTTAGCCTTCTCTCGCAGGTACCTGATATGACTTGTGAACTTTAACCCCGCGTCCATCCACACTCCCAGATACTTATGTGTAGTCACACACGTCAATGGTTGCCCTCCCAGCAACAACGGAAAAGCCGGTGGGCGGAGACCAAAGGGCATATAACGAGTCTTCGCCATATTGACCTTTAGCCCCAGTTCCGCCGACTTCCTGTATAGCCGTGAGAGGGCTTCATTGGCTTGTGTGTAGCAGTCTCTTCTCGGGAAAACTAGAACCAGATCGTCCGCATATGCAAGAAGTGTGACTCCCCGGCCGTAATTCACATCTAAAAGCCCCTCCATCAAGATGTTGAAGAGGATGGGGCTTAGGACACTGCCCTGAGGCGTGCCGTTTTCGTGTGAATATGACGGGGAGACACGTCCTTGGAAGCGGACGCTGGCAGTTCTCTCGAGGAAGAAGTCCTGAATCCATTGTAGGAGTTTGCCTCCCACCCCTCGAGCCACAAGGGCACTAAGAATAACCAGGGGGCTTGCCAGCTCAAAAGCTTTTTCTAGATCGAGGAAGACTGCCATCCCCACTCCACCCCGAAGCTCCCCGAGGAAAGACGCCAAGCAGTGTGCAGCACTGCGGCCATGATGGTAAGCAAATATCCTCGGGTGTAGTGGACCCAGACGCCATGTAAGTCTTGCCCTCGCTACCCTCTCAGCTGTCTTTCCTATACAACTGAGCAGGGAGATGGGACGCATGGCTCCTGGGTCGTTTGGCTTCGGAATGGGGTGGATGACAGCAGTCTTCCACGACCTCGGTAATCGCCCCTCAGACCAGGAGAGATTTATCAGATCTAAGAGTCCCTTCTTTCCACAATCTCCAGCATGGGACAGTATCGAATAAGTAAGCCCATCTAGCCCAGGAGCAGTGTCAGCCCTGCGCCGCAAAGCTACCTGGAGCTCATCATCCGTGATGGGGCAATCCGCCACATCAGGACAAGCACAAGCTTTTTGGATAACCGCAGCGCGAGAGTCCGACAGTTGCTCCTGTTGGGCTAGAACGGACCTCTGGAGATTGTGGGAGGCTGAGCGATCTGCAAAGTGTTTAGCCAGGCGGTCAGCCTCTGAGGCCGGGTCAGGGTGTGACGGCGGACGAGAGGGGCGGGGATCGGTGATGGACCGCAACCTTCTCCACATCTGTCGGAGAGTGGAGTGAGGTCCTAAAGTCCGACACCACCGAACCAACGCCTCTTCCCGAAGGCGACGCTTCTCAACCAGGACATGTCGGGACACAGCCTCCAAGCGTCTTCGAAGAGGTGAGTTTCGACGCCGCCGGTAATCTCGACGCGCCGCATTCAGCCGCCTATTCAGCTCCCTGACTCGGTCACAGTAGAACCAACCGTCCCGGTATGACCTCGAGAATCGCCGCCTCTGAGGGATTGCCTCTGTGGCAGCTTGCCTGAAGACACAGGCTACTTGATCCGCCAGTCTCTCCAAGTCTGTGGGGGGGGGGATGAGGAAAAAGCGCCGGCTAGAGCTCGCTCGAAAGCCGCCCAGTCCGCTCTCTCCACATCCCACCGTGATGGCGGGTCAGGAGGTGGGAGGGGAGTTAAACCTAGCTCAGTAACTATAGCAAAGTGGTCACTCATGAGGGTGGGGCGTATGGACCAACGTGCCAAATCCACTAAGGAATCTGACACGAAGGTTAAATCCAGACGCCCCCCCCTAACATGAGTGGGTCCTGTGACATCCGTCAACAGAGACACACCAGCCATTTCCTCTAATACTAGGGCTATGTGCCGTCCTGCCTCATTGGACCTTTGCGTTGATTGCAAGAGGTCATGGTGCGCATTAAAGTCGCCCCCAAAGAGCACGGGCTCCCTAGTAGCTTGGGAGAACAAGTCCCCCAACTCCAGGGCAGCACCGGGTCTGCTGTATACATTGTATACCGTGAGAGACGACTGAGCAAGTTGTAGTTGCACACCATGAACCTCTACATCAGTTCCACAGAATGGAGCGGGCTCACACACTGTGAAAGCGATGTGGTCCTGGACTAAAATGGAACATCCTCTAGTAATACCCCGGACATAAGGGAGGAGATGAGTGGTGTATCCCGGCAGACGGAACGTGGATCTCTCCCCCAGCAGAGTCTCTTGCAGAAGGAACACGTGAGGTTGGTCCCT
This sequence comes from Coenobita brevimanus, assembly GCF_032717465.1. Classification (NCBI taxonomy): domain Eukaryota; kingdom Metazoa; phylum Arthropoda; class Malacostraca; order Decapoda; family Coenobitidae; genus Coenobita; species Coenobita brevimanus. The sequence goes on along the minus strand of NC_137014.1, from coordinate 23,183,747 downwards.
CACTGCCACCTCCTGGAGTAGTGAGAGCTTCTTCAGTACTCCCGCACAGTTCCACTGCATGATCTTGAGGGAGGTGGGGATCCCCGGTCTGGGGAAAGTTGGAGCCGTGTGCCCGACTCCTCCTGCGGCACATGCAGAGACCGTGGGGCCTCCCGTGAGTCCGCTGGGGAGCGCTGGCGACTGCGGCTCCGACTGTGGTCTTTTGGTGAGTGCAGCCAGCGATTGCGGTGCTGGCACCTGTTCCTCGGTCTCTCCCTGGCACCCTCGGGAACTGTGGGAGCTGAACCCTCCTGTTCTTCGCCCTGTGATATCAGTTTTGTCTGTGATGGCTCCTGTTCTGTGGCCTGTGATGTTGTGGGTATCGCCCCAGGATACAGCTTGTCCGTCTCCACATCCAGGATTGATTTGGCCCTTGCCAGGAACTGTTCCTTCGGCACCGTGGTTGGTATAAACTCTACCATGAGCTGCAGGAGGTGCATCGCAATGGACTTCCCAACCTCCATCACCTGCTCCATGGTGACTGCTGGTTGAGCTGGGGCCGTAGGAGGTGGAGAAGGAGGTGAGGGAGGCAGGCAGTAGTGGTGAGGTGTCTGACTGGGCCCTGACGACAGTGCAGGAGGGTTGTGGACCTCCGCCACTGTGGTGATGATCGTAGGTGTTGGGAGTGGTGGGAATGCTTCTGGAGCTAGAGCCGGTGCAGGTGGTGGTGCCTGACGTTGCTGCCCCCAAACAAAAGTGCCTGGAGGAGCTGGGGAGGCAAGGGAGGTCTGCTGCTGTTTTACCCAAGCCACTTGATTTTCTCTCCCCTGATTTACTCTCTGTGTTCTGGCTGGGCAGTTGGGGTGCCAGGCGTGATGTGCCCCCTTGCAGTTGGGGCATCTTGCAGTGACCGCCTCCTTTGCCTTGAATTTGTTCAGGCATATCGTGGTGTCGTGCGCCCCACTGCAGATGCCGCATACGAAGGGTCTGGTGCAAGTGGTCCTGTGGTGGCCATAGCGCTGGCACCGGTAGCACCTCAGTGGCTCTGGTGTGAAGGGGCGCAGCCAAAATTTGCCCCAGTTCCCTAGATCTAAAGACGGGACTATGGGGCCACGCAGGGTCACAAGGACCTGTAGTGTTTCCTCCCTGGTGCGCTGATGCTGGCACCTCTCTGCCTCCTCTACTAGTTCGTGTCTGCGCAGGAGATCGAGTGGCATTCTCCTGGGGTACCCCATAACCACTGCCTTTGTTGTTTGTCCCCCTTTCTGTAGTTCTATGATCTTTACCATAGAAGCCTCGTCCTCTGCTACCTGCTTTAGTTGTTGATATGCCACCTCTGTTTGAGGGATGAGGACACAGCTGTCGTCCCGGCCGAAGCGGTTCTGTACAGCTAGGTCCGGCAGCTGCGCCTCGAGAGCGGCTACCGCATCGTATGAGGTGGCGTACCCCTCCTGTTGTGGTACTCTGAAAGCAGGGAAGGCGGAGCGCGGAGGCGGAGGTGCGGATACCGACACTGATGGGCGTGCCCGAGGCACTGGCCGAGCAGGAGGTGGTGTTGTAAAAACCTCCCCTGCCTTCCTGGTATTTTTCCATTTTCCCCCTTTGGTTACCAGGGTAAAACCATCCTCATTGGCAATGGCAGGGGTTGCCGCAGGTGGTGCGGAGGCGGCCGGCGCAGATGTGGAGGTCGTGGCGGATGTCTGGGAAGGGCGGGGGTCAAGGGGTGCCGGCAGTGCAAGGTCCGTATCCTCTGTCGTGCGCGGTGGATTGCACGGAGCCGCAGTGGTTTCAGGTGTGTAGGAGGCAGGCTTGGTTTTCGGGGCGGGCGCTGGCTTTGAGGAGCCGCAGAGGTCTGAGGACGCCGGGAGAACTACATCCATGACCTCCGTGGTCCGCAGCATCTTGCGGGGAGCTGCTGAGGCTTCCGTGTGTGCACTCTCACCTCGGGATCCGATGGACATTCCTGCTTGTCCATGAGTGTTCGATGGTGGGTCAGTCGATCCCGTAGACGAGTTGCTCTCTCCTGACCTGTGCCTGGTTCGTTTCTGCTTCCCTGACGTCGGTGGCTTCCTGTTACCAGTGAGAGGCCGCGGTATCTTTGACTCCAGTCGTGGATCTCGGGATGCATGGGGCACCCGCGGGAGGCTCTTGGATGTCGACATCCTTGGCTCGCCCTCGTTGGCGGCTGACACACCACACTCACACTCTCAATCACACACACAATCACACAGAATTAAAGAAGGAGCCTACCTACTGTGGTGGAACTGCCCCCCCGCTAGCGGAGTACGACAGCCCTTGCCACAGCCCCGAAGGTCTTTGCCTAAACCCTAACAGTGTTTGGCCCACCTCTGCAGCTTCCTATAACCACCCCTACTAAGGGGCCCCCTTGTGTACCTGGCCTGCGCCAGGAAACCGCGGGGTTCGGCGTCGTACCACGTACCAGAGGACGCTAAGGGCCAGAAAGGAAGTAAAGTAGAAGGAACGAAAGACCCACGAAAGGGCGAGTGCACACAAGTGTGCGCACCCCGGTACACAGACGTGGGGGAAGACCAGAAAGCTTGGTCGGGAATACTGCAAATGCAATGCGAAGCACAGGATATAGTGATACGCACTAGGGCAGCCAGAAGACTACTGGAGTGATCTGAGACAAGATTCTCACACCACAACGGCAGTCAGAAAATGCGAAACAGCCGCAACAGCAGACACCTCAAGCACTGGCGTGAGACAAAAGGGCAGAGCAGCTCAATCAACGGCGAACTGGAGAGCTGTTACCCTTGTTGTGGCAAGACAGGAGCAGGAGGTGTCGATGGTACGGCGGTCAGCAGGAGAGTGCCAGTGTTTTTTTTTTTTTTTTTTTTTTTTTTTTTTTTTTTTTTGCCTATCGACCATTGAGGCCGGAGCCTCTGGTCATTAAGGCAAATTATATATATGTATATATATTTACACATATATACATATATACATGAACATATATATATACATACATACATACATACACACACCCATGCATATGAACATACACACTTTCATGCACACGTACATATATATATAATAAGTTTTATTTTATTTTTTTGTAATTTTATTTTTATTATCTTTTTTATTTTTTTTTTTTATTTTTTTAACCTTATATTACTTATAAACTAAAATACCTAATGTAAAGACCCTAAAACTAATCACCTAACAGACAGATCGCTAACCTATACTAAATCCTACAGAGACAAATAGCTAGACCTACACTAATGGTAAAAATACCTCGACTAACAGAACACCATCGACTGCAGATATGTAATGCCTTTCTACATGACATACCTGCACTCATCACCTGGTGACTGTCAGTCGAGGCACAACCTAATATAGGGGACATCAATATATGAAAGGGAACCAGACGAGTCAGGAACATTTCCATATACGTCAGCTGTCGTCCCTAATTAGAATAACTTAAGCCAGATAATATAATGTATTTACATAATTTTGTACAAAAAGTGAAGAACCTCGGCCAGCAGACCACCATCGACTGCAAGTGCCCAATACCTTTCTATATTGCACACTTGCACTCATCAGCTGGTGACTGTTAGTCGAGGAACTTGGCTTAATGTAGGGGACATCTATATTAGAAATAGATCAGTGGGAGGAGGAACTATTTAAAATACGTCAACTGTCAACCCTAATTAATATTACAATATATACATATTTACTGTTGATAAAAACCACAACCACACAGTAAAAAAGTCACATCACTCTGATCAGTCCGGTCTCTCTCAAGAAAGCCATCAATTTATCAGTCATAACAATGTCCCCATCACCCAGGATGGTGGAAAGGGTGAAGGGGACGTCTGCTGCACCGCAGTAATTTATAAGTGAAGTACGTTCACGAATAAATCGCCGACAGCGCAGGATGATATGACTGATAGATAACACCGCATCACAGATGTCACAGTGCGGTGGGAAGCGTCCTTCCATATAAGGTTTCATGTGTGTTACAACGGTGGCATTAAGCCGTAATCGGGCCAACACTTTTTCTTCCAGGCGACTGGGGCGGTTGGCGGTATCCCAGTCGCCCAGGTACGGCTTACAGGTTGGAATATTTAGTCTGGTCCACTGACCTTGCCACAGAAGATTTATTGATTTCTTTCCGAGAGAGAGACTCGACCGTAGATCACGAGGAACGTCCCAAGTCTCCTCGAGCTCTACAGCCGACTTTGCAAGTAAGTCAGCCTGCTCATTACCGTAGATACGACAATGACCAGGCACCCAGATCAGCGTGAATGACTTGTTGCATGAATGCAACTTATTAACGATGCGGCCCTGGATCTCGTGAGAGTCCGTAATACAAGATGCAAGTGCCTGAAGGGCTGATTTTGAATCTGAAAATATGACAAATGAATCATGCCTAGAATTGAGAGCATAGTCTATGGCTTTGTCAATGGCAAAAAGTTCTGAGGTAAACACAGATGTATGAGTCGGCAACCGATACCTGAGGGCACATTCAGTCGACCACACACTTGCACCCACACATTCACTCGACTTGGAGCCGTCGGTGTACAAGTGGTGGGACCCCAAGTGACGAATGATGATGTTACGAAACAAGTGGTGGACCTCCGCCTCCGGCGCCTTGGCCTTTGGTGCTGGGAGCCATGTAACATCAACGGTAAAGGCAGGTGGCTCCCAAGGCGCTATATTTTTTAACACCAACTTGTCACAGTCACTGGGGTCCACACCAAGCTCCTGAGTCAGTAAGTGGAGGCGAACGGCAAGTGGCCGACGCACCCCCCGCAAAAGGTGGTGGTATTGACACAGGGGGGTACAGGCCACATTGCCGATATTACTTTTTCTAAATGTCCTTACACTATAAGACAAGGCCAGGTGGTCACGGCGAATACGGAGGGAGGCACATTCGCCTCCACTTCCATACGAGCTACACGGGTACACCGGACAGCTCCAAGACACATTCGCAAACATTTATTCTGTAACACATCCAATCCTTTCAGAGTGGCATCGGATGCCGAGCCATACACCTGTGCGCCATAGTCTAGCTTCGATCGAATAAGGGACTTATACACCATTAATAAAGATTTTCTGTCGGCATTCCAGGTAGTACCCGCTAGGTACTGGAGGACATTTAACGGTTTATTACAACGAGCAAGCAAAGTATTAACGTGAAGTTTAAAATTCATTCTACGATCAAAATGTATTCCTAAAAATTTTACAGAATTTTGAAAAGGTACCGCCTGATTATCCAAAGTTAAGCACAAATTAGGTACGTTACGATTAGTGAAAACTATAGCGGCACACTTACGGACGGAAAACTTAAATCCCCACTGCAAGGCCCATTGGTGGACGGAGTCAAGGGCTGCTTGAATCCGCCCAGCCGAAAATTGTGCATTACGGGAAGAGTGCCATATTGCACAATCGTCAGCGTAGAGTGAGTATTTAAGATTCCTCGGGATGGGAGCTGATGACAGAATATCATTGATCATAATACTAAATAAGGTAGGACTAAGCACACTTCCCTGCGGCACCCCGTTTTCCTGGATAAATATATCCGATGTTACGTTATGGGGCAATTTGACAGAGAAAGTTCTGTCCCTTAAGAAATTTGAAATAGAAACAGGTAAATTTCCTCTTAAACAGTAAGCATAGAGCTTCATTAGTATACCGTGTCGCCAGGTCATGTCATAGGCTTTATGGATGTCCAAGAACACCCCTATCATGAATTCTTTATTGGCAAATGCCTCTGCAATACAATGCTCACAATTCATTAAATGATCTAGTGAACTTCTGTATTTACGGAAGCCACATTGTTGATCATTTAACAAATTCTTCGACTCTAAAACAAAAAGAAGCCTATTGTTAACCATACGTTCCATGACCTTACATAGACAAGAAGTCAACACAATAGGACGAAATGAAGTGGGATTCATAAGACGACGTGCGCAAAGTGCCATGAGTTTGGGAACGTTCGAGACGCCCAAATCTCATTGTACAATGCTAACATCTTAATCAGGTTGTCCTGATTAAGATGCTGGATCATACCGTACGTGATGGTGTCTGGTCCAGGGCTGGTGTCTTTACAGGATTTAAGGGCAAGGAGCAGTTCATCTAGCGTAAACTCTTGGTTGTATGGGGAGTCTACGCCTTCTGTGGCAAAGTCTAATATCTGTAGCTCAGCCGTGCGTTTATGATGTTGGAAACGCTGGGCATAATTGGCTGAGCTACTTACATGAGAAAAACTCCTGGCGAGGATGTTAGCAACGTCCACGGGCTCGTCATAGATGTTATTATTAACCTGCAAGGTGGTGACAGGGAAGTATGGGCGTTTATTATTTAATAATCTGATAGTGGACCAGACTTTATGTAATGGTGTTGTACGAGTCACCGTGGACACAAAGGACCGCCAGGAGTCACGTTTAGCCCTTCTTATTATTCTCCTTGCCTCAGCCCGTGCCTGTTTGTATGCAATAAAATTTTCCTCAGTGGGCTGACTATCAAAAATCCTGTATCTCCTATTGCGTTTTCTTAAAGCTTGTCGGCAATCCAGCGTCCAATTAATGTGCTCTATGCTTCGCATGAACTGTAGAAGTCTTGGGAATAGCAGCCTCAGCTGCGTGTAATATGGATTGGGTTATATTTTCGACCTTAACATCTATGGTCTCCCCAGATATATCTAAATTGGCGATCCTTGAGAAGGATCCCCAATCTGCTTTCTTATAGTTAAATTTTGGAGGTGGAGGGTCCGAAATGATGTCGCGTGTATAAGAAAGACAGATGGGTAAATGATCACTTCCCAAGGAGTCGTCGTAAGGATCCCATGAGAGATCTTGATGTATACCAGGGGAGGCCAAAGATAAGTCAATGGCCGAAAAGTTACCAGTACGATCATCTACACGAGTCGCTCTACCATCGTTCAGAAGACAGAGGTTGGACTGTAGTATAGGGTCGGCTACTTGCTCCCCACGACCATCAATCCTCAAGCTACCCCATTGATAGTGATGGGCGTTAAAATCGCCCAACACTAACTTATTTCCAGGCAGATGTTCCACTAGTGAATTTAAAGCATCACTATCAATGGGGCCATGTGGAGGACAGTACAGAGAGCAAATAGACAGATACGTGTTATTAAATTTTACTCTGCACGCGACCGCTTCCAGAGTAGAATTTAGAATCACTTCCGTTTGTGGGTGTGATTTGTGGGTGTAAATGGCAACTCCGTGACCTTCATATCTTCTATACGAGTGGTAGTGTTTGAACTGTGGAGGATCAGGGTGATCCTCCAGGCGCGTCTCCTGTAAACAAACAACGTCTGGCCTGTGTATAGAAAGCAAGATTGCTATATTGTGTAACTTATTCCCAATACCTCTACAATTCCACTGTAATACAGTGAAAGCGACGGTTTAAGATTTTCTTTGGGGGCCAGTGTGCTTTGTCTTTTTTTGTCTCCCGCCGGCAGGCGAGCGACTACCAGGGGACCTATCCCGGTGCTTGTTCACGGAAACCTCCATATTATCGTCAATAACGAGGTTCCCTGACCCCCCCGAGGAAGAGCTAACCTTCCTCTCCCTCGCTGGAGTGGGAACTGGAAGAACGTGAGGACGAGACTTTGTGAGGGTGGTCATGTTACTTTTACTAGACTTGTCGGGTTTCGCTTTAGGCAGTACTGATGGAGAGGCAGCAGCAGCCTGAGAGTACGTTGAAGCCTTAGGGATGTCAGTGAGAGAGTTGGAGCGGACAGGAGGTCGAGATGGAGAGGTACTGTGAGTGGCAGGAGGGAGAAAGACAGGGTCAGTCTGGGTCTCTACAGAGCACATCACAGGACGGGACATTACCGCCGAAGCATAGGACCTATTCGGCGTGGGAGTTGCATGCAACTCCTTCACCTTTTCCTAGCTTCGTAGTAGGAAATGCCCTCCGTTGCCTTCACTGTGCAGACCTCCTTCTCCTCCTTCCACTTGGGACAATCCCTAGAGGAAGTGGAGTGAGCGCCCTTGCAGTGGAAGCAACAGACCGTCTCAGATGTGCAGTGTTCCGCATCATGACCCTGGCTTGCACACTTGCCACACACTGGCTGGGAAGCCCGACAAGTCTTTGAACCATGCCCATATAACTGGCATTTCAAACAACGGAAAGGGTTGGGAATGTATGGCCGCACATGAACAATTTCGTAACCAATTTTTACATTGCTAGGAAGTGATACTTTACCGAATGTCAAAACAATGGTCGCTGTCTTTGTCCTGACACCTTCCGAGTAGCGAGTTATGAATTTAGCATCAATGACATCTTGCTGAGCGAGTTCATCTATGATCTCTTCCTCACTCATCACCATGAGATCCCTGCAAGTGATAACCCTCTTGCAGGAATTCATGGATGTTGGGATCTTGGTTTCGACATCATAGCAATGAAACTTGCGCAGCTTCAACAAGTCCTTAATTTGAGATGAGGTACAAGTTTTTATGAGGAGGTCTCCGTTCCCAAGTTTTTTGACTTGTTCCACCTCCCCAGCACAGCCATCAATAACCTTCTTGATCATGAAGGGATTGAGACTGCTCAAGGGAGTGGAACCTAGAGCAGTGATGATCACATATTCGGCATTATTTACAGGGACATCACGGGGCAAACGAGTCTGGGGCCGTTCTGTCTGGGGGCTGTCAGTCCGTGTAGAAGTCGGGGGTCGGTCAGGACTACCTCCCCCCCTGAGGGGGGGGGAGGCAGTAGGGGCGTCCTCCATAGTACCACTCCCCCCTAGCGGGGGAAGTGGGAAGAAGGGGAGAAAACAAGCAAGGGACAAACAACCGGGGACCACACACCTAAGTCTGAGGTTGCCCTCTCAAACCACTCCAGGGAGGCCCGACCGTGTTTCTTCACGCCCCAGAGCGATCAGTGGGGGGGACCCTCCGTGGGCGATAAGCAAAGGTAAACTCAGGAAATAGATACAAAAACCTATTGTATCTCTAACCGGGAGGGGAGGAAAATGAGAACTAACTAATCCTAACTTTATTTAAAAAACGCCCTAGTGGCGGAAAAGCAAAATCTATGCCGGTGAAGCAGCCCTATAGCTAGAGGAGAGCTCAGGAAACACGTCTGTACTCTCCACGACCATCCATCAAAGTCCCCGTGCCAGTGGACAACACTCCACTCCTTAAATAGTCCCTAACCTGGCTGGTGACCTAAACACAGCAAGGAAACAACTAGCTGGCTAACCTGGCTGTTCGATAGTTAAGAGGCATGCCAATGGATTCGCTAACAAAAAAAATCCATTGTTTTGGTTGATATTACTTACATTTGCAATAAATCGGATCATGCATCTACGTTTCATGGTGTTGTCTACATATTTAATAATTTTAGAATTTGTCCAGTCGGCATTGTGCCCTGTGTCAAACCTATGTTTCACAATGGCATTATTCATATTTAAACACTTCATGTCATATTTGTGTTTCATCACTTGTTTCCCTAAACCTCAAAATGTTTCACCAACATATACTTTCTTCCATCCTGAACAAGGTACACTGCAAACTCCTACCTCCCGTACATCCTGTCTACCCTTTTTTTTTTTTTTTTTTTTCAGTAAATTGCCCACTATTACAGAAGCTGTTCTCACAACACTGATACCAGCTTTTTTTAGGAGTGGGGAAACGTTACTAGCTACTGAGGTATTGGGTAACATGATTCTCTTTTCACATTTCTCTCTTTTCTCATTTCTTGTATGGATATTATCAGGCTTCTTCTTAGCCGTCATAATAAAGTAAGGAGGGAATTTTAATTCAGTGACAGCATTAAAAATACTCTTATATTCTTCCTCCAGACATTCTCTCGAACATATTCTCAAGACTCGAAGGTAAAATCCAATGACAGTGCCTAGTTTAGTCCTATTGTCGGTAGCAGAATAAAAATATACAAAATCATTCTTAGAAGTATTTTTCCTAAAAACTTTAAACTTCAGCCTGTTTTTGTCTCTTAACAAAAGTACTGTACATCTAGGTAAGGCAACCTATTGTCATTCTCATATTCTACCGTAAAGTATTTTAGATTATTTTCTATCTTATTTACCTGATCTAAAAGCCTGCTCAAATCTAACCTACGAGGAGCTGTCACAAGTACATCGTCTACGTAAATAAGCCAAACTACCTCTCTAGGAACTATGTCCTTGAAGCTAGTAGCTTCCAGGTGTTCTAAAAATAAATTAGCTAAAACTGGGCTGAGGGGAGACCTCATTGCAATCCCTGCTCTTTGTGTATAGTATTTGTCATTAAAAGTGAAGCAAGACTTTGAAACACAGAGGTCAACAGAGTGTTGTCCACTGGTGTTATTCCTGAAGAAGCCCTGATGGGCGAAACGTTGAAAATAAACTGGATCCTGTACTCTGCATTTGGCCTTACTCTGTGTAAAGTGAAGCAGATCCTTCTCTGTGCAGGTTTTCGAGCAGTTTTGCAATGTTCTCGTTTACTCCTTGTTCCTGCAATGAATGTATAACTGCCATGTGCTCCACTGAATAGGAAGCCATTTCGTAACCCTCAAAACCTAAGAAAATGGTTAATTATATTCTATAGTTTTCTCAATTACCTGATTCGCTAAGTGTAAATGACCAGTAGCTGAATACCCGTTTGGAGATCGTGCCTGCTCACGAGGCTTTTTTTTTTTTTTTTATTTTATCTTTGTTATTACTCTGTCCTTAAGGACTTTAGTAAGGATATTGTATGTAACTGACAGTAAGGCTATTGGGTCTATAGTTACTAAGATCTTTTCAGTCACGTGTCTTGTAAAGCAAGATAAGTATTGTATAACACCATTTGAGGGGAATTTTCTTCTGTTTTATATTTTGAGTAAATAACTCGCATATATATATATATATATATATATATATATATATATATATATATATATATATATATAGATATATATATGCATGCAGTATATCTATCTATCTATACATCGAGAGAGAGAGAGAGTTACTCATTTTATTTGATAGGTCTTGCTATCTGTAGACGATTTCATTCAGTTGAGGAGAGACTTTTCAAACCAGATGGGTTCTATACGTTCTTCATTAGCTCATTAAGTAACAGATCATTTTTATTTTTAATATAAGCGCTTGACGACAACAAGAATCAGATACACACGTTATCTAATTGAAAGGAATGTGCTTTATATAAGCTATCATTTTTGTTGGTTATAATCGCCTACACCATCCACAGTCCTGTGAAATCGTCTATAGAGATCAAACTGCTGCCTCTCTGTCAACATCTTGGAGAGAATAAAACATAAATGAGCCTTGCCAGCAGTACATAGTGCAAATTATTTAAGCGATATAAAAATTAAACAGAAAAGCAAACGAAAGGTCTGCTTGAGGAGGAAATAAAGATCAGTTAAAAAACAATGAGAAAATTAAACAAAGGAGCAAAATATAAGTTCAGAAAAGACATACAAGAGGCAAAGATGTAAGGAAGTGTGTTCAGGAGTTGTCGCTGTGGCCGACGTAACCATCATTAACCTCCTACCATCGACAACCAAACTTCGATACCTGCACCCTGCGGTATTGGCACCTTCTAACGCGATGCTAGAAAGGAGCTTGAAATATAGTACTTGTGGAGGAGCAGAGATATGCAGGAGTGGAAGAGGAGTGTCCTGTGAGATACGGGAATGAGATTGAAGGAAAAAGAGTGTTTGTTGTTGTTGTTGTTGTTGTTGTTGTTGTTGTTGCTGCCGCTGCTGCTGTTCTTTGCCGTTGCATACACAGGCTCATCCGGGCATGAACCCAGTGGAGTGCAGGAAACCGGACACCTCAACATGTAACTAACTCCCAGTGATCTTTTATTGAGGTCAAGTTGAAGGATTAACTGTGTTGTGATAGTGCAGGGCAAGAATTCTGATTGAAACAGTTTCTGAGAAATGGATGTCTAGTTGTGGTTTGCGAAGGATGCTATTTGGCTGAAGGTTTTGTTTGACTTTAATGATCTTAGTGCTTCTTCGTATCGAATGGGTGTTGCTAGGATTTTAAAAAATAAGGTGACCAAACCAAAGTATGGGGTGGCCCAGTAAGAACTATATGGGGTCCGCAGGCATTCCTTCGGATATTACGGGTGGCCACTTGAGTGGCCAGGCATGTTTCAAAGGTGGTTAGTGCCACATCTCTGGCTACACCTCCCTCCTGCTGGTAATGTGAAACTTGGTCACTTAGTTTTTGTATATTTGATACTCTTACATCACTTCAGTGTTGTACAAAGATGAATTGCCAGTACTACTTAAGCACAAAAGTATGAGAAGGAGTCTGTGGTTAATGTATTAGTGTCGTGTCCTACACTCCCTCAGTAATTATGTACATGTTTCACACTCATCTTTAATGATCACGATATATGACTGCTAATTATCCAGATAGGTGGCGTGGGAACAATAGCAGTGGGGAGTGAGAAGACAAGTCCAGAGAGAATTTGTAAAATTAAAGTTAGGTCAACGTGACACTGTGTATCCCGTTGTGTCCCAGTTCCCTCCCGGACTACGATGAAAACTGTTCCACACTCTGAGGTTCGAAAACATAGATATGTTTTCTACTTTACTACTACTAACTTCGTACAAGACAGATACATTACTTTAGCAACACAAATGGAATCAAGTCATTCAATATATGGAGATTTAACTCAATTACATATAATTACAAAACGCTTTTAATGCTCCATAATGACTCACTTATGAGTAGTGTATGTCTGAGTTCTTACTGAAATAATAAACACTATAACTGCCCCTGTGACTTGGGACTAGAATTAATTACTGATGGATATCAAGCTTTTATATGACGTTTTTCATTGATGCTTATGGCATGTGAAATTACCTTGTCTTGTACACTAATAATCTCCTCATCTTAGCTACTTCCATTCATCAGACTCTTTTTGTTGTCCATGTTTGTGTGATTATCTGCTTGTCTCAGCAGAAAATGTTGTGCCCTGAGACACTCCCAAGTCTGTTCCGTCTGCCATCCTCCTAAATCTGTTCTTTCCCTGTTCACCCTTATGACTCAGCTTATATCCAGTTCCTGGAGCACTTTCTTGCCCCTTCTCCGAACTGTCTCACTCCATACTTGAATCACTTATATTAAAATTAATGATGCTTTTAGGGATCACTTTCTCGTGACCTCTTACTAAAATTAATTAATCTTTCAGCAGCACAGTCTCACATAACCCCTGCTTTTTCACTCCACACCCCACAAAGGATCCATGGTACTTCACAAGAGTCAGACCTGCTTTAACAGGTCTCAAGAACCTTCACATATTTTACTGTCCTCTCCTATTTTCACTGGTTATTTCTTCCCTCATCTGCGATTTCTCATGTCTACTGCCGTCTCTAAGTCTTCACTGCAGCTTCTCATGCTTCCTGTGCTTTTGTTCTAATCTCCTCATGGCCTACTAGCTTTGTAGGCCACTTTCAGCAACTTGTAACACTCTCGGTGTTGAGCAGTTTTTTTCCTCTTCTCCATTTTCTTTTTTTTCGCTTCCTTCTTTATCGTCAGCTGGTTCTACGATGAGATAAATGGGTCTGTCGGGTAGGCTCAGTGGATGAGGGGGATACTGCCCATTTGTTTACTCAATTTATAAATTCTTGCCTCACACGTATTCGTTTCGGGCGTGGTCAGCATCAGTATCCAGTGTTCGGATGTCTCGACATTCCGCTCTCGACATTCTCGCATCACGTCCCCCAGGTGCTGCAGAGTAGTCCTGGGTCTCCTAGATAGGACCCTGTGGTGACGAGAATACAGAGTGATCCACCCTAGACTGTGAATGGTCAAATGATGGTAATGGTCGATGACAGCAGTGTTTGTATGAACAACACTTGTAACCTAAGAAGGAAGCAAGAAGCATGATTATAACACCGTAAAGAAGGCACACACAAACCCTCAAAGCGACTGACTGGATGAGGAGGAGTTTGGAGTAGAAATGTAGTAATTCATCCAAATATAAGAGTGGAACTGATTCATTCTGGAGGAAAATCTCAGAGAGTGATTGTAATGCATCCAGCTCAACATGAAAGAGTGACATGTTAAATTATAATGTATAAGGAATAACAGACAGCTCAATGTCCTAGGTGAGTGTGGAATAAGCTGGGAGTGTGAGTGACTCATTATGGGTACTACAACCATCACCCAGGACCATATGACTTATACCTTGAACAATCTGACTTGTCTAAGCAAAATCATTGACAGCAAAATTATAAGTAAATTCCATAGGTTTATCATAAACACCATTTATCATCACTTCTAACAAATACAGGCGTAAAACCTTCTATAATCCTTGTTCTTACAAAGGTGAGGTGTTATGTCCTGGTTGAGAAATGTGGCACTCACACAGGTGCTAGTGCTTGATCTCAACACAGGATCTTTTGAAGCACAAACAAGTACTTTGTTTGTGGTTAAGTCACTGAGTGAAATCGTCCAGTAACATACTTAGTGCAATAAATTTGGTAGAGGGGACGTCTGTAAAAAGACATCTGTCTCAGGGACTGTATAAGGCAATGAGGTTATTTTGAAGACATCAAAACTATCTGTTGGGTCACCCTGAACCAAAAATAACAAGTAGAAGCACACTGAGGAGGAGGTCTTGCGAGATATCGATCTTATGAGTTTATTGTAGAAGCTAAGGTATTCAAGATGGACAGGAAGAAGAGGAAGTACTGGTTACATCAATGATGTACTATTTAAATTTCCAGTAATAATGTATTTGGCACAATATGAGTGTCTACTGTATACTCAGGTGAGTCTGCAACATGCTTTGAAGCCCCAACTTAATTCCCATATGAGTGGCGATGGTATCCGAGAAAGCTATCTGAATATTATAATAAGCTTCAAAGATGCGAGCTTTACCTTTGAATTTCAAGGTTTTGAGAGAGAAAACTCTAATTAATGCATGTGAAGTACTAGCTGCCTTATGCAATTTGATAAGTGTGGCTTGCATATGATACACAGCCCCTATGGTAATACTCGTATTTAAAATTTGAGAGCAAGCATTCAGTACTTGATGCTCTTTTCAGACATTACATTAATCTGGTCCAATCTGGCATGAATTTCGTCTACTTAGTTCTGAGCGACAGTACCAAATAAAGCATTAGCAATACCATCAACAAAATCAATCGCTCCTCTCGGTCTCCGCCCTGTCAACAGTTCATCTGACAACAAATACCCAAATGAAATATTTAAATTCTTAAATCTAATATCAAACACAAGTTCAATTAATGAAGCTAAGGTTTCCTTCAGTGATGATACAAGGCAGGACGAATTGTCCATGTGATATATATTGCATCTAATAGATTCAACAAGATCTTGTGCTTTAATATGGGGTTTATATACTGTAGGTCATCTTGTATTAACATAATGTGGGACCACATAAATTTTTCCTGTCGAGATAAGTTTGTAGACTGGAGAACAGATGAGGCCTATTGGAGCAGGTTGTTGAATATGTGGGTCAATGTGTCTAGTATTTCCTGACACTACTACTGCTACCGGCAAAATCCGAAAGAAAATATAATAAATACAATGATTTAATCTCTATTCCTTGCAAGTACAGTACAGGGTTTAATCTTCCAATCAGTGTGCTGTAATGGTCTGCCCATCACTAGAGATAAGTCCTCTACTGTCTTACGTGATCTCAGTCTAAACCTGGGAGCTGGGATGGTGTCCTCAAGGTCATTATCAGAGCAAGAAAGACTAGGTTTCGGGGAACCTACCTCTACCAGGAATTCCCCACTTCATTCATCTTACTCTCGCTCTCGTTTCCACCCCGCCGCTTCAAATAATTTACTTCAACTTCACGTTCAATTGCCATGTCTTGTGTTTGTTGAATGTCTTGCACTTCTTGTGCTTCTTCCATCTCATTTTCACCCATAGAACTTCGAATGTCTTGCAAGTTTCTCCCGGATGAACGTCCTGCACTGCAGCTATATCTCAGTATGGCAGAGAAGTATTTAAACCATTCTCACCATCCTTATCATCATCATTATCATTGGCCTCATGTACTGGATATGCACAACGAACACTTTCATTATCTATAGTGGTGAGAGAAGCTGCAGAGACCACTTATAGGCATTAATATAGTCATAGCACAATATGCAATAGTTATAGACATTGCATCATCATACCACAATAGGTAACACTCGTACAATATATAATAGGAAGGTAGATTCCAGGGCATCAGGAAGACAATCACAAAACATCCTCTGGTTCTAGACGAACTAGAATGGATGATGTATGTCAAACACATGACACTGTCAAACACACTAATGGAAGTCAGTTAGCCCACGTGTCGGAAGCGTGCTAGACACTATACACACACATACGCACACATGGCAGGTAACCAGAAGCCATCCAGCAATATAATCTGGTGTAGGGACCTGAAGGAGAGAGAAGGAAGTTGGGAAGCATCAGGGAAGGAGATGGAGTAGAGAAGAAATAGCAGACTGGGGAGAGTAGGATTAGGTGTCCCTCTGACAATCCTGGTCAAGTCACTCTATCACACGAATGATATGACTGTGTCACAATAACACCCCTTACTCTTCAAGTGTCTCTACATCGCCTCACTTACAATACAAGATAGACAGAGGGGGCAGTGGGAGAGAGAAACGACCTGCCTCGAAAATATAATCTGCATGCTATGCAACGCCTCACGATTTTACATTGGCAGCAGCAGTAATCTACGATCCTCTGTGATACCTGACATTGATGGCAATGATTCCCTACAATATCCACACTATCAACACTGGTGGCACCAACCCACCTAGCTACCAACTTACCTCCCAGTCTACCTATCGACACTGGTGCCAGAGGTAAAGAAGAAATAATATCACAGCAGTAAAGAAGAAGACTACAACAACTCTACAGGAACTATCAACAATTTATAACTCAACAATTTACAGCTCTATGATTTACAACTCTGCGATCAACAACAACAAAATATCTATGATAAAACTCAACGATTTTCAACTCTGCAATCAGCTACAACTACAAGTAACAAGCTCCACAAGTTAATCACAAGAAGACGAAGAAGAAGATATAGAAGAGACAGAATTAACAAATTGAAAAAGAAGGAAGCAAGATAGTAAGGGGGAGTAAGGAAGTTGTGTTGACCAACAGCAAATGGAGTTTTGATACGAGTAGCTGAAGTAGCACAGAACCACCTGACCTCCAAACTCCAACCCTCCACAACCACAACCACAACTGCCACAACCACAATCACCACACCTACCAAAGACCAGCGGGAATGCAGTGGGGCCAGCAGCAGCTGACAACAGCATAACAAGACATCTCCTTCACCACCACCACTAGCATTATCGACAACAACAGCCACCATCTTCACCACCATTCCTACCACAGTTACCATTAGTGAGTATAATATATATTCTTTTCATGGTTGCATTATTTTATTAGCGCTTCATCATTTATAAATATACCTAACTTACGTATATATACTTAAAAACCTACACAGTAGTAAAGTAATCGGTAGAGAGGCGGCCTGCAGTCCTGATGGACCCAGGTCCGAATCCCGGCTGGGGCAGGGAACAGTTTAAGGATTTGAATTTCATAAAAGCAGACTTTCCTGATCTACCAGATGACCCACCGACATGCCATAAAAGTACCCCCGCTAATACCAATACACCAGTCCTGTATGAGACAGCCCTAGCATGTATTCAAAATGGACGGTGGGTGTTAGCGCCGAAGTGGTGACATGTCGAGAGATGTATGGTATGTAGGAGGACTACTGGGTCTTGAAAGCAGGCTGTGAAGCCTATGCCCAGCGTCGGACACATTAAAAAAAAAAAAAAAACTAACAGTAATATATAAATCATTAATTTATAATTCACTGTTATATATCTATCATATCTAAGTATTTTTCCCTATACAACTATAGTGAAAGACAATATACGTGTTTTATCATTTAAGTTTTTATTATAATGATCAATCAAGAGAACGGTAAAATGTGATTATTAATTAATGCTATCTAGTGATTAATATCATGTTTTAAAAAATACCACGTTAACTGCCAGAAAAAAAGAAAAAAACGCATTAGCATTCCGTATTAACCCTACACAAGAAAAAATACAAGTACAAGCAGTAAACTAAAATCAGGAAGCAACTGTCTTTACAGAAGTAGAAACAGAACAACAAAATACAGGTGAATTTTACATCGAAATAAATAATGATATCGAGTGGTCAGAGTTTTCAGAGACATTGAGAATTTGAATCCTTTCATACTTATTATAATCTTGTAAATTCAGTCAATCCAAACAAGAGAGATCATTGGTCAGAAAACACATATGAATTACCTTTATATTACAATTGCAAGGAAATTTCAGTAAAAATGGATGTCTAAACAGATAATAGCAAGACAGATAAAGCAAGTACTAGTACATTCCTTTCACCACAACATCACACAAATTCGGTACCAGTGTATGTTTATCATGAGCACAAAAGTCTCAGAAAATTTTCATGTAATGATCAGGACGGAGTAGATATAGAGACAGTGTTGGACATACGGTTATGAGAAACATTTCGTGAGGAGAAATATTACAGACGAAAAGGAGAAAATAGCTATTTTTATCAGCTAGAATAAATCAGCAATGTTGCCCAGCTGGCAATTTGCATAAGTCAGACAAGCTTTTGTGAGCTAGAACACATGATGAGTTTAGGAAAGAATTCCTGAGAAAATTCTCTGAGGGTTGAAATTTTCAAGTAGTTATAGCCCCAGAATTAAATAAAGTTTTAGACCTACTAAAACAAACAAATTCCAACTCAGATCTGGGTGATATAACAGCAGACGTGTCCACTATTAAGAGATGTATGTTAGCTGGCATAGAAAATTCAGAATGGGTTACAGATGATGTCAATATGTCATCAATATATGTCGTTGACATAACTGGATATATAGCTGCATTATGTGAATTGCCTGCAAGAGTTTTAAAAATTGCAAGGATGATACCTTATAGTCCAGGAATGTGTTTACTAGACTATATGAGTTAGAGCTGAAGTGCAATAAATTAGGTGTGACTGAAATATCACAAAACAGTAAAACAGGAATGGGAGGAGCAGAGACTGTTGCAGTGATAAATGTATCTAGTTTCGTCCAGAGTACAGACACACTGTTAGCTGAACTCAAGGCTTCGCACATGCACACCAAGCAATAGGCAGGCTCAGAAATATGGGCATAGCCCTACGACAGAAGACCAAAATATGTTAAATCACCTTGTAGGTCAAAGTCGAGAGATTGACTATGTATGTACTGTGCAAATCCAGGCCACATGAGACCTGAATGTTACATCAAAAATTAAGAGGACAGAGACAAAGCAAAAGGGTTTGAACCCTACTGTAGGGAACATAAAACTGTCGATCATTGGACGCCAGAGTGCAGACCGATAAAATAATTAGTAGCTGTTTGCACTTCAGGGGAAGCCTATATCACCAAAAAAAGACAACAATACATAAAGCAAAATAAACAATCAAACAAGCCAGGAGTAATCATAGATGGAAATGAAACCATTCTGGTTTCCACTATTTGTGAAAATGAAAAGATTTCATTATTTATGGATTCAGGCTGTCCAGTCAGTCTAATAACACAAGCTGAATTAGAACGAATTTTTAGAAACAGAAAAATGTAACATTTATGGAGGAACCAAACTTAGATTTATACACTGTAGATGGTAAAGAAATACCTGTAAATGGTATGATTGAGTTAGACATCAAATTTACAGAGACCAGCAAAACAATCACAGTAGAGAATTTATCAACCCTAGAATACATACGCAGGTGCATGACACTCGACGCGAACCCGAGTTCACGTGATCACCGAGTGGGTTATTGTCTGAGACGGCTGGGCACCCAGATACCCTCCTTCCACGTGTTGCCCTAGTAGGGAGAGGTAGTGTTGCTCCGTTCTCTTCGAAGGAAATTTCCATATCGGCGCCCTTGGGTTTCTTACACCCATTGTATGTACTCCCGTACTTATGTGACACAGAGTTTGTCATACCCAGCAAGTAGTTTGAGTATGATTTCTAAAGTGTTTCTCCTTGCAGGAAGTGAATATTTATTAGAACACAGATATATCTTTGTGAACTGTGAAATCATGGCCCATCATTTTTTGAGTGATGAAGAACTTGATAAAATAATGAACACCACTGGGTGCTAAGAATCAGAGTCCACCTGTCCAGTGCCGGGAGTGCCCTGTTCGGACTGACAGGAAGACATGCTTCTGGTGCACCAAATGTCAGAAGGCTGTCTGCCAGGAGCATTATCACCCTGTCTGTGGTGATTGTTTGTGAGTCCAAGTAAGTGCTCATGATTTTGAGAATTATCAAGGAAAATTCGAACAAATTATTTTTCTCACGGCCATAAATACACCACAAATGACAAATAGCAACTATTTTGGATTGCATACCACTGTGTTTTGCAATTATGAGGTTTCAGTAATAAAATATTAACATTCACTACTCAAGAAATGACCTTTCCTGATAATTGTAAGTTCTATCTTAGTTACCCCCTAAAACAAGGTTGTGGGGTTGGGTGGGTAGTCAAAATCACTGGGTAAAGCCTTAGAGAGGTCCAAATACCATGTAGTGTTCAATTTCAAGGGTCTGGGATTGCATGAAAAATCGCCAATCTTCGTACTCCATTTTTTTACTGTAAAAAAAATACCCCATTTTTTGTCTACCTCCACCACGGCCCACCGTGAGTCTGTAAGGATTAGAGTCCAATGTGCTGCAGCGCCCATGACCCAGGAGTGTGTGTGCAAGTGCAGAAGTCCGCAGCTCCTGTTTCAAATTTTCCACATTTTTTTTTTTTAGTTACATCAGAATTTTTCCCCATTTTTGATACTTTTTTTCAGGTTACCACTTAACCTTTAAGATATCATACAAACTCATTTACATAAGGTTCAAGTTTTACTAAATTTGGATTTTCACATAGGTGTATGACTTTCCGAAAAATGGGTTTATCAAACCCAGCGTATGTATTAAGATGCAGTAAAATTAGTGTATGTATTCTAGGGTTATTAAGGCAAATATGCTTCTTGGCCTATGTATGATGAGGGGAAAATATCTTACGGATGCCACATTCCAATGGTATATAATTTGATGGTGAATTTACAGAGAAAAGTTCACCAGATACTACGCCTGAAATTTGCAGAAAATCTAATGTAACAAGAGCAATTAACAAAAGAAGAAACGAAGAGTGTGACCTACAATCACTCATGGAAATGAGCAGTCAGACCCACACTCTTAAATCTCTCAGCCTAGGTCATGTAAAAAAAAAAAAAAAAAAAAATAGCCATCTTTCCTCAGCAGACATAGCCCTACCAACAAGATTATTTATGAAAGTCACAATAAAGAGTAAACTGAAGAAATGCAATGTTTTTGTACTAGAAGAGACTTGCAAAGTGAAAGATTTATCTCTAGACAGTGCGTTATGTTGGATAAAGAACAGAGGGAAAACGAATGTTTTCCTAATTAACCTGATGAATGGAGATGTTTAAATCAATAAAGGAACTTGTATATGTAATTTAGAGATTGTCCATCTCCTACGCGTGACGTAACAATAGCTGCAACATCTAGCAAAATAAAATCGACCGAGAGAGAGTGTATAAAAGAACATTTGATTCACTCAAAATATTTTGAAATAAAGAATGACCTACTGGATTTGCTACAAAAACACAGAGAGAGAGTCGCATTACCTGGTGTAAATTAGGCTGTGCGAATTTAATACAACACACAGTTAACGTAAAACCTGTCACACAACCTATTTACGCGCCAGCATACAGAGTAGCACACTCGTAGCATGGCCTAGCTAAACAGTATGTGGATGAAATACTAAGTTTGGGTATAACTGAACCTTCAGTGTCCCCATGGAATGCACTACCTTTCTCTGTACCTAAACAAAACGGTGAAATGCGGGCAGTCATTGATTATCGCAAGTTTAATCAGCAAACGATCCCTGATCGTTTCCCATAACATTGTTTCGTGACGTCTTACAAAATATTTGACCAGAAAACTACTGTATGTATTTTCAACAATCGATCTGCTAAGTGGCTATTACCAGATAGTGTCAGATGAAGAATCATGCAAATACACAGCATTTTCCACAAATACTGGTCGTTTTCAGTACCGCAGAATGCTAATGGCGGTTCGCACAGCTCCAGGCACCTTCCGACAATTAACGAATAATCTGTTATCAGGAATGCAAGGTGACAGCATTTTTGTTTAATTGGATTACATTATAATTGCAACAAAAACAACAAAAGAGCATCTGCAGAAATTAGACCAACTCCTATATAAGTTAGCCAATTCTGGCTTAAAAATTAAGCTCTCTAAATGTAAATTTTTCTTTAAAGAAATTATATTCCTAGGCCATAGGCTGGATGTAGAGGGTATCCAAACCTCATATGAAAAAATATAAGCAGTATAGGATTTCCCTCAAACCACAAATGTGGATGACGTAAGACAGTTTCTAGGACTAGCAGGACATTTCAGATCTTTTATACAAGGATTTTCTAATAACGTGGATGCATTATTTCACCTAATGAAAGAACAAACTATGTTTCAGTGGGGAGAGGAAAAAAAAAGATATCATTTAATGATTTAAAAGATAAACTTACACGTGCACCTTGCTTGGAATATCCGTCATCACTCAATCCAATGTTGCCCCATGAGGAACGTAGAAGCCCGGAGCTAGGCAAATTGGTCCTGACATTTAAGATGAGAGTGACCAGCCTGTCTCATCCCTGAGTGGCATTACGTGAGCAATAACCCCAACCATCCCTTGGATATAAACCTACACCGGCTCAGTCCGATTGGAGCGCTGTAATTACCCATTAAAGCAGCAGGCGCCATAATTTGGTTAGATGGTTACCACCCAGCGTACTAAATGGTCTCCTGGTGTACAGGAAACCATTAGGCTTGTCATTCAGTGTAGAGTCACCCATAAGCCGAAGGAAGAGGAAAGTTTGAAAAAAAAAAAAAAGAGGGAGTGTAAAGTCACCCTTAGGCAGAAGGACGAGGAAAGAGTGAAGTAAAGAAAGACAGAAGAGGAAGGAGGGAATGGAGGGAGGAGAGGAAAGGGCAGACACCCGAGAGCAACACTACATCGAGTGAGTGGATGGTGAGCTCCCCCATCGACCGTGATATCCAAACTTTAATAAATCATTGATCATGTGCACAGATGTCACATTTAATGGCTTAGGAGCGTTACTGATACAAGAAGATAAACCTGGAAAATATCAACCAATTGCATTTGCCAACAGAAAAACAAAAGCAGCAGAGAAAAACGATTGTACTACAGATCTTGAAACTCTAGCAATGATCTTTGCATTAAAAAAATTTGTGATCTTGTACATGGTTACGAAATCCACCTCTATGCTGATCATAAATCTCTTTTGGGCATGTTTCAAGAAAAGCTCCTCACTGGGAGTACAGCAAAATAGAAACATTCAGTCCTGAATTAAATTGTAAATATTCATTATATAAAAGGTTAAATAAATATGGCAGGAGATGCCTTATCTCGAAATCCACCAACGACCAATGTCGCAAAACTTACTCTAAAGGAAACACTCCCCAACAATGAGGAAATCTCTCAAGCAAAAAGAGATGACCCAGTATGGTCTAAAGTTATACAGTATATCACTTAGAATCAGGTGATGATACATCATTACCCAAGCTACATGCACCATTAAACAATTCACCGTAGTAAACAATACCTTTTATAGGGTAAATCAAGGACTACCAAATCACAGGAAAAACATCAAGCAGTTAGTTATTCCTTATACAATGATACCTCACATTTTATGGATAATACTCAATAGTCCACATGCAGGCAGTCCTGGCAAAGATAGGACAGTCAGGCAGGCCCGGATGTCACATTATTGGCCATCGTTAATGCAAAGACATACACGATCAGAGTGACAGATGTGAATCATGTCATGTTCAAAACACAAAGGTTACACTTTAGCACCTACACCTTTAGGAAATTACCCTGTTCCTAAACAACCGTGGGGAGTTGTCTCGGCTTACTTACTTAAGCTACCCTTATCTAATAATCAAAATCAATATCTTTTTGTTGCTACTGATCATTTCTCTCTGTATCGTCACCCTCATAAAGAAACTGCGTAAGTAATTTTTCCTACTTTTCGGGAAATCGAAAAAAAAAAAAAAAACTGTCTCATTTTCTTAATTTTCAATGACTTAGGCATTAACTTGAGGCGCATATTAGACCACTCACACACTAGATCTGGCAAAGGTAGCTGTACCAATATGTGCGCCACGCAATGAAGAATTGCTTTAGGCAAAAAATCCAGAAATCGCCGAAAAATGACTAAGGCAGTTTCTTTATGAGGGTGACGATATGTAATCTTGGTCTCAATTAAGGATAAGACAGCAGAAACAGTTGTGCAGGTAATCACAGATAATGTTACCTATAGGCTCATCACACCAAAAGTGCTAATAAGTGATAATGGAAGATATTTTAATTCTGAAAATTCACAAGAAATATGAAAACATTACAGTATAAAACGGTTAATGTTTTAGCCTATCATCTAGCTTCCAGTGGATTGGTGGGGAGACACAGTTAAAAAGTATTAGATGCACTACACCACATACTCAAATAGATTTATGCTAACTGCGATAATTCAAGCAATTAGGAAATCTATAGGAGACACACCTCATTTTATTATTTACGAGACAGACAAATGTCTCCCACACGAAATACTGGAATGCGAGCAAATGCTTATATACAATTATGAAGATTATCTTAAACTTCATTTACGTGAAATCCAAGATATACACACAAAGTTAAGGAAAAACAATTAACGATGTACAAGGAAGAAATGACGGAATGTTTAATAATAAGGCAAAAAAATCAAATATCAACATTGGTGACATTGTCTATAATATCATTTACACTAAGGAAAATAAACTATCACCGATATTTGAAGGACCATACAGGGTAATTAAGAGAACAGACAATAAGGTAATAATTAAGTCACTATCGAGTGACAAGAGAAACAAGTTCATACTGATCATTTAAAAAGGGTCTCAAGAAATTTAGCTGGCAATTATACAACATCGAATGCAAGCAAAAAACCTAGTACTATACGTATGGTGGAATTAAACCGGATGAAATTCATACATACCGGAATAACTTATAGTTGCATACCAAACATACAAACATAGGTGCAATTAATACAACAATTACCATAACAGGGCATTTACATGACCTAGGAATCGATTTATACTCCTTTTATAGGTAACACACCGAGCAATTTAGAGCAGAGTCATTTTTCTCCAGAAGCCAGATTAAAGACACGATAACTGAGATGTTCATCATCAGTATCACCACCCCTAGCATGACTTGCTAACATCATTGGATTAGCTATCTAATAAAGTTATTCTCTCGGTAGGTAAAGATGAGGGGATTTATTCCATAGATTCTGCTATTTATGCTGATAGGAAGAGGAACTCCTCACTTACACTCTCAACATGTATTAAGACAAGGTTGCCTTATCGCACCAACCGCCTCTACATCTATCATGCATGACATAGTGATTCATGAAATTAGTTTGGATGTACTGTAGAACTTACCAGTCATGTTCCAGAATACAGCAAGACCACTGTCAATTCTAGAGGCAGTATTTAAAGGCTCTTCCAGCTTCATATGATCATCCAACACAAGAAATGGCTGAAATTATTAAGATAGCGGACTGGAAGTTAGAACAGGCAAAGACCATTATGAACATCATGATCCAGGACATCCAATCACGTTGGACTGACACAGTTAGGGAAACAAACAACATCACAAGTACACGTAACAAACGTGGTTTCCTAGATCTAGGTGGGGCACTTCTAGGTAACATTTTTGGATTGGCTACAGAAAATGATCGTGATGAAATAAACAATAAATTTAACAAGACTGCACAAATTCCATTATATCAACATAAACTAGCTGATACCCAGAACACTGTAATGATGACAAATGTACAGAACCTATGAAAGACAGAGAAATCAACTCAAGAAACTGTGGAGATAATAAATGCATTTGAAGGACGTGCTACACTTTTCCAACTCTTCTCAGTGATCATGGAACATATTGACATCATAATACCGTACTTCAGTTAGACAGTACTAGAGCTCGGTATCAAGCTTTCATGAAAGGCATTGCTAATGCTGATAACGGAAGGATCACCATTAATTTACTTCGCATTCACAATCTTCGTCAACTAATCAGTCAAGGCGTAACTAAGCATGATTTGAAGCCTTTGTTTGAGGAAAGGAGTCTGATGTTGTAGTATCCATACTTAGAAGCAACACTCACACCAACATCAATAGTAGTTCAAGTACTATTCATAGCAGATAATTTTTTTACGGACTATCATATATACCCATTTCCATCTAAAACTGATGACTCATTAGTCACCATCAACAAAACAGTTGTCATCATGGTCTCCAATAAACAGGACATTGTCACCTTCGGTAGTGAAACAACAATTGAATATATATGTCGCACATCATTGCATGCATTTCACCTTTGTCCTGCGTACTGTATATCTTCACGTTTCAGCCAGCTGAGATACCGTAGTGCCTTGCGAAATGGCTATCATAAAGAATCACAACATCCATCATTATTGCAACTTCACATTTGCTCCAGATAAACTCATCAATCACTAATGCATTGGACACTCACAATTTTTCTGTTTAACTCAAAATACATCAGTTTTCTTAACTTGCCCAGACACACCTCTGACCCATACATCAGTAACTAATTTATACATATCACCGGATTACTGTTCAGTACTAGTCCCTTCATTTTCCACCTTACCTACTAGAAACCACTATGCTGTTGTATACCACACACATAAGCTCTTCCAACCATTACCTAAGAAGAATTTAAATATGAGTACATACTGTAATATTAACTTAACTTCACCCAAGTATGAAACCATACAACTGATTAAACAATGCAACCTTTTGAGGAATATAGTAGGATTATATTCAATCCATATTAAGTTTATAGCCCAGCACCAGTCATCCTTACAATTTTTTCCATCATACTTACCATATTATTATTGGCTATTCACAGAATGCAAGCTAGGATCGAAAACTTGGAAACAACATAGAAAAGCTGTGCATTACATGTGGGATCAACTGTGTAAATATTGTATATATATTTTTTATAAAATAGCATAAATATGGAGTTGCATATGGTATAGTATTAATCTGAATATAACCTGCACAACACAATGGAGCCACTAACACATGCATCCACTGAATTACGAGCGAGGGCAAAGTCCTCGCGAGTCACTCGTCAAGTAGCGGCATATGAGTGGCCCAACCCGGCCCAGCATGACCCGGCCCGACTCTAACGCTTTTGAGAAGCTTATATCTCAGCAGCCACAGGGCCGATCACTGCGTGGTTTGTACCTTATGATAGCCCCATTCTTTAAGATTTGCCTTTGACAGGTTTCATCACACCCCGGCAGTGCACTTGACACTTGCCAAGTGCAACATGTCGAAATTCTTCAAGAGAGGGCCACAAGCCAGACAGTTTGTCGTAAAGGCATGAAACTTGGTAGGCTGATAGCCATCAGTGTACTCTAGGCATCCTCAGGGTATAAGGCGACATTTCAATGCATTCGGATTTAAATGCCCTCGCTCATACCTCGTGTTTTACTTGTAACATGTTACCATATTACTATGTCACATATAAACAGATACCAAGTACATTCTTCATAGGATTGACTACTGCAGGCTTACCATTGTAAAGCTATTGTATAATTATATATTGTTATATATCTTTGTTATACTGTACAGTTATGTTACTACATTCAGTTGTTACAGTATTATGATTTATACCATATATTTACATTAGTATTAAATTCAATTGTTTAACAAATAGATAAATTGGCTTGTAATATATTCCTGTACACTGTGTAGATGGTAATGCAAAGATAGGTCGTAGGTATGACAGTTTGGCTTGACCCTCCAACTATCGTCCAATTGCTTTAACATCCTGTATTTCAAAAGTTTTCGAGTCAATTCTCAATAGAAAAATTTTAAGGCATCTTTCCTATCACAACCTTCTTTCTGATCGTCAGTATGGGTTCCGTCAGGGACGCTCCACTGGCGATCTTCTCACCTACCTTTCAGACTCCTGGTCATCCTCCTTTCGGGACTTTGGCGAAAGCTTTGCCATTGCACTTGACATCTCAAAGGCTTTTGATCGAGTCTGGCATAAATCTTTAATTTCCAAACTGCCCTCTTACGGTTTCTGTCCTTCTATCTGTGCCTTCATCGCGAGCTTCCTTTCTGATCGTTCTATAGCCGCTGCTGTAGACGGCCATCGTTCTTCTCCTAGTTCTATCAACAGTGGTGTTCCTCAGGGATCTGTCCTATCACCAACTCTCTTCCTTTTATTCATCAATGACCTTCTAAGCTGTACATCTAACCCTATCCACTCATACGCTGATGACTCCATCCTTCACCTTTCCATTCGGTTCCCGCAACGCCCATCTCAGCAGTTACTTCAACAAACAAGGGATGAGGCTATGGCACACCTAATGTCTGACTTGGCTCGTATCTCTGACTGGGGTAAAAATAATCTGGTTGTTTTTAATGCATCTAAGACTCAGTTCTTACACCTATCAACCCGTCAAAATCTTCCACAAGTATACCCACTAATGTTTAATAATATACAGCTTAATCCTGCATCTTCCTTGAAAATGCTTGGGGTTTCACTTACTCGGGACTTATCTTGGAAAGATCATATTACATCTCTTGTAAAATCTGCTTCCAAGAGATTGGGTGTGCTAAGCCGACTCCGTTCTTTCTTTACCCCTGCACAATTGTTGACTCTATACAGGGGTTTTATCCTCCCCTGTGTGGAGTACAACTCTCATGTGTGGGGAGGCTCCCCACATACAGCTCTTCTCAATAGGGTGGAGTCAAAGGCTTTTCGTCTCATTAACTCTCCTCCTCATACTGACTCCCTTCAACCTCTGTCTCTTCGCCGCACTGTTGCATCTTTATCTCTTTTCTATCGCACTTTCATGGTCACTGCTCCTCTGAACTGTCTGCATGCATTCCTCCACCTCTACGACGGGCGCGTAGCACCCGTCTAGCAGTAAACTCTCATCCCTTTTCTGTCCAGCTCTCTAATGCAAGAGTTAACCGTTACTCCCACTCATTCATTTTTGCAACAGGTCAACTCTGGAACTGTCTCCCTCTGTCTGTATTTCTTGCTGCCTATGATCTCCAGTCTTTCAAACGCAGTGTGTCCAGGCATCTCGAAATGAAATGAACGGATCCTGAATGTGGCTCTCTCTTGTATTTTGTTTTTCTCTTGGAGGGAACTGTTATTGCGGGCTCATGGCCTTTGGTTCCTTCTTCCTCGCATAAAAAAAAAAATAAGAGCACAATATGTAATAATTATAGGCATTATAATTATAATAATAGCACAATATGTAATAGGCAGGTAGATATGTCTCTTGCATAGGAAGAGAAGACATATACATCCCCTGGCCTAGACATCCAAGAATGTATGATGTATGTCAGCACATGATGTATCTCACGAAAGCCAATTAGCTCACGTGTTGGAAGGTTGGAAGAGTGCTAGACGCTACACACACACACACACACACACACACACACACACACACACACACACACACACACACGTCAGGTAACTGGAAACCAGGCAGTAACATAATCAGGTATGTAATAGGCAAGTAGACATGTTTGGGCATCAGGAAGAGAATAACGAAACATCCTCTGGTTCTAGATGACCAAGAATGTATGATGTATGTCAAACATGATGTTGTCAAACACAGTCATAGAAGTTAGTTAGCTCATGTGTCGGAAGCGTGCTAGACGCTATACACACACACATTTGTACACACGTCAGGCAACCGGAAGCCAGGCAGTAATATAATCTGGTGTAAGGGCCAAGAGGAGGCAGAGGGAAATTGGGAGGCATTAGAGTAAGAGATTGAGTAGAGAAGTAGCAGACTGGGGAAAGCAAGATTAGCTGTCCCTCTGACAATCCTGGCCACGTCACTCTATCCACCACACGAATGATATAACTGTGTCACAATAAAACCCCTTACCCCCCGAGTATCTCTACATCACCTCACTTATGAAAAGACAGACAGAGAGGGCAGTGAGACAGAGAGAGAAAAAAAAAAACTGCCTCGAAAATATACAATCTGCACGCTATCCAGTGCCTCACGATTTTACTTTAGCATCGGCAGTAATCTACGATCCTCTATGATACCTGACATTGATGGCAACGCGTCCCTACACCATTCACATTACCGACACTGGTGGCACCTATCTACCTAGCTACCTACCTACCTCCCTATCTACCTATTGACACACCCGCAGGTGATCAGTGTGTAGGGTGGAGAGAGCTCCTTCCGTCACTCTACGTACACCCACGCACTAAAGTTTCTGTACCCCCCTGGGAGAAGGAAGTGGAAGTCAGGGTTAGAGAGAGGGCAGGCAAACGGACAACTGTGAGTGGCAGTTTGGAACTGAGCTACAAGGCGAATAGTGAGAAACCTAATGACGCTGGAATCGAAACATTTCCATGCCATTCACCTGCAAAAGATTATGCTTCAGCAATATTATAACATAGACTACTATGTGACCATGGTGTCCTGTGAAACTGGTCGAGACACGACCCATCTGTTTCGGATCCTCATCATGTAAATAAAGCACCGAGCCAGTTATATATAAGCTGCAACTGGTCATTATCATTGCAGCGACAGTTTTGTGGATATGTTATTCCTGGATTGTCTATAGCTATAACATAGAATGATTGTTAATTTAATGCTGATGCTCACAGTAGCACTGCCGATGGTTATAAATGTTGCAATTATTTTATATGGATGAAGAAACCACATTGTGATGGGCAGCGGAGTGCATTCACCAATAATTTACTATAAACAGATGAAAATAGATGCAAACAAAACAAAATATTATGAGACAACGAAGATACAACTGTGGTATCCTGCTACGCCACGTTATCCAGGCCTTATCTGTTGCTTCGTCTCATACATGCATTATTTTTCTTCAGTCTCTGCCTTTATTAATACTCTTACTTCCCGGTATCCTCGTATTGCGAGCTTGTCATATTCCTTAGGGGGTTCCTAGTCGTCCCGTCCTATAACCCCTACTGTATTACATTATTCCTCACATCATCTTTGCCACACAAACAACATTAGCACAAGACTGCTGAATCTGTTACCACCATTATTGGCACTGCCACTACTAATCCCCCTTTTCCTATTGTGTCTAATTTCCCTCACAATACTACTACTGCTACTCCAACTACTGATCCACTATAAATCTGTATAATAATACATATGATTGTCCTTATGTCTGTGTATCTACAGTACTGGCCACATCGTCCCTGTCCCACT
This sequence comes from Coenobita brevimanus, assembly GCF_032717465.1. NCBI lineage: Eukaryota > Metazoa > Arthropoda > Malacostraca > Decapoda > Coenobitidae > Coenobita > Coenobita brevimanus. The sequence continues at coordinate 23,152,353 of NC_137014.1, read as the reverse complement.
GTCGACAACTCGTCACTTACCCCGCATCGCTACCCTAGCTGCACCCCTCCCCCTCTCTCCCTCCCACCATGGACACTACTCCTCCCCCACTCCGACACCACATTATTCCTCACCACATCCTTGGGTCACCATGCCTGTTGTTCACCCTTTTCCGGTGAATATACGTGGTATGCATTAATAATAATAATTATAATAATAACAGCAACAACATAGATGTGAACTATTCCTAACATTACATATAAAAGCCTCAGACCCAAACGTGCTTATATTATGGAGCTCCGACACAATTATTAACATCAGAACCGACCACAGACCGTTCTTATCATTACCACTGGACCTTCCTTATAGCACTTCACCATGGTAATACAACCCATTGAAGTCCTTTGTGGGATCACTGCAACTCTTTGGGAAAAATAACGTACTGCAGGACATGCTTACAACCCAATAAAATACACCTGTGACGTTTCACTGACATCCATCAAATTGCCTAGAAGAAGTTAGCGGACAAACAAGTAAACGACTGGACATAAACAGAGGCCGAATGTCTCGCATCGTTATATGACGTCCTGACAAAACTGTTACCATCCTGCTTTGTAGGTGTCATCATAGTTGCAGCAATAATAATAATAATAATAATAATAATAATAATAATAATAATCACATGTTATTAGGCACGATACAAAGGAGGATAAACACTGATATAACATGTGTCGATGCAAAGCAGAATCTGTTTGCCATGACAGAAGGTTGGGTTGCTGTCAAACATTCATTCAGTATTACTATAACCCTACCATTACAGCATATTATGGCAATGTTTGGTTTCATATGTCAAAGCTGTGTTATGTGTTTTGTCATGGAGATAATGGTGGATGTCCTCCTCTGTATCATGCATAGTAACATGTGATTACTACTACTACTACTACTACTACTACTATTATTATTTTTACAACTATGATGACACCTACAAAGCAGGATGGTAACAGTTTTGTCAGGTCGTCATATACCGATACGAGACATCCGGCCTTTGTTTATGTCCAGCCGTTTGTTTGTTTGTCCGCTAACTTCTACACTCAGCTTTTTTTTTTTGGGGGGGGGGGCGTAGATGCACTTGAAAGGTTGGTATTGACTGGTTGAGTGCAACATGTCTGAAAAACATTTACTAACCCAAATTTCCCCCTTAGATATATGTTGTCAGTTAATAATGCTAACGAGTAAAGAGATTATGAAGTAATGATGCATTCAGCCAATCATCACTAACCTGTCAAGTGCATCTTCGCCTCGATAAAAGAGAAAAAAAAATGAGTGTAGGCAATTTGATGGATGTCAGTGAAACGTCACAGGTGTATTTTATTGGGTTGTAAGCATGTCCTGCAGTACGTTATTTTTCCCAAAGAGTTGCAGTGATCCCACAAAGGACTTCAATGGGTTGTATTACCATGGTGAAGTGCTATAAGGAAGGTCCAGTGGTAATGATAAGAACGGTCTGTGGTCGGTTCTGATGTTAATAATTGTGTCGGAGCTCCATAATATAAGCACGTTTGGGTCTGAGGCTTTTATATGTAATGTTAGGAATAGTTCACATCTATGTTGTTGCTGTTATTATTATAATTATTATTATTAATGCATACCACGTATATTCACCGGTAAAGGGTGAACAACAGGCATGGTGACCCAAGGATGTGGTGAGGAATGATGTGGTGTCGGAGTGGGGGAGGAGTAGTGTCCATGGTGGGTGGGAGAGAGGGGGAGGGGTGCAGCTAGGGTAGCGATGCGGGGTAAGTGACGAGTTGTCGACAGTGGGACAGGGACGATGTGGCCAGTACTGTAGATACACAGACATAAGGACAATCATATGTATTATTATACAGATTTATAGTGGATCAGTAGTTGGAGTAGCAGTAGTAGTATTGTGAGAGAAATTAGACACAATGGGAAAAGGGGGATTAGTAGTGGCAGTGCCAATAATGGTGGTAACAGATTCAGCAGTCTTGTGCTAATGTTGTTTGTGTGGCAAAGATGATGTGAAGAATAATGTAATACAGTAGGGGTTATAGGACAGGACGACTAGGAACCCCCTAAGGAATATGACAAGCTCGCAATACGAGGATACCGGGAAGTAAGAGTATTAATAAAGGCAGAGACTGAAGGAAAATAATGCATGTATGAGACGAAGCAACAGATAAGGCCTGGATAACGTGGCGGAGCAGGATACCACAGTTGTATCTTCGTTGTCTCATAATATTTTGTTTTGTTTGCATCTATTTTCATCTGTTTATAGTAAATTATTGGTGAATGCACTCCGCTGCCCATCACAATGTGGTTTCTTCATCCATATAAAATAATTGCAACATTTATAACCATCAACAGAGCTACTGTGAGAATCAGCATTAAATTAACAATCATTCTATGTTATAGCTATAGACAATCCAGGAATAACACATCCACAAAACTGTCGCTGCAATGATAATGACCAGTTGCAGCTTATATATAACTGGCTCGGTGCTTTATTTACATGATGAGGATCCGAAACAGATGAGTTGTGTCTCGACCAGTTTCACAGGGCACCATGGTAACATAGTAGTCTATGTTATAATGTATGCCATGTATGCTACGAACGCATAATGTTATGCAGGTGAATGGCATGGAAATGTTTCGAATCCAGTGTCATTAGGTTTCTCACCATTCGCCTCGCAGCTCAGTTCCAAACTACCACTCACGGTTGTCCGTTCGCCTGCCCTCTAACCCTGACTTCCACTTCCTTCCACCATGGGGGTACAGAAACTTTGGTGCGTGGGTGTACCTTAGTTACTATGCCACTTATGCACTCCGTGGCCCTCTATGGTTCTGCATAAAATGCCTGAAGTTTCCTAGCAACTCCTCACTTAGGAATTGTACACACATACTCCGTCTCCTGCAAGGAGAGTGTTGAGAACAGTCTTCTTAATTCTGTAGTTCTCATCTTCTATACTAACTGAATCCAAGCATAGCTGGCATCTCTGGAAAACTTCAGCTCCTGCAAGCATGTACTTAGCATTGTCCACATTGTAGTACAGATGTGATTCATTTATTGTCTAATATGGCACCAGCGGGTCTCTCGGGTACAAAATTAATATGGAGAGTCCCTAACTGACCTTCTGAATCCCGAGTTATAGGCCATGCATCCCAAATGTATCAATCGGTGCCAATTATTTGCACTGGATTCAATCATAGTCCATAAGATTTGAATCATGGCTCCGTTCACCCATTCCACCAGCCCATTTGCAGAAGGATGGTAAGGTGCAGATGTGATGTGCCCCATGTGAGGTATATATATTCACTACTCCACATAGTGTGGCATTCACAAATTCTGCTCCTTGGACAGTGAGAAGTTGTTGTGAAGTTTCATGAATGCATAGAACTCTCTCAACGAATACATGAGCTACATCCTCCGCCAATTTATTTTTTAATGGATCAACAATAAGACATTTGGTTAGTGTTTCTACTACCGTGAGGGCACACTTGTATCCTGCCTCAAACATATTCAGTGGTCTTATAATATCCATATGAACCAGATGCCATGGTCCCGGCACTTCCGGGTACATCATAAGTGGGGTTGGTGCATCCCCCGACCTCGTAGAGGCAATGCACTGTGTGCAGTGCTGAGAAAGAGTGGTAATATCCTTAACCATATTGGGCCAATATGCAAATCTCTTAGCACAGGTAATAGAGACCTTGGTATCACCATGTCCTGAGAGTTGCAGGTGATGGGCTACATGTAGCTCTGCCGACACACGGTGTTCAGGTACACGAACTTGTAGTAGGTCATTATCCTCATATGCTCTTTCTCCTTTTCATGAAAGCAATCCATCCTGGCAGAGGCAAAACTGTTGAACTGGGACAGCCAGTTTGGGGACCTGAGGGGCTTCTTTATTTTAATGATCCCCAAATTGGATGTGCATCTTGCTGCTTTTGCAGTTTATCAAGGTTCCAGCTGACAGTGTCAGGGTTTGTCACGATTCTTGTAATACCCAGAATATCCTTTGCATCATCGTTCTGTGGCTTGCTAGGAAGTCATGAGGCATCAGCTACTTTATTCTGATGTCCAGGTAGATACGACACATCTATATCATATTGTGGAACATGGATTTGCCATCTAGCATTCCTTCCGGACGGTTCCTTAACATTAAACAACCATGTAAGGGGTCGGTGATCCGTCTGCACAATCACTCTGTATCCTATGATAAGGGGTCGATTGATTTCCAACCAATACACCATATTCAAGGCTTTTTGCTCACTAGTGGCATAATTAATTTCAGTCTTATTCAAAGCTCTACTGAAATGTGTTGCTGGTCTAAGAAAGCCATCATCATCCTTTTGCAGCAGTACCCCACATATTGTTGTACTGCTTACATCTTTTGTCAAGTAGATTGGTTTATCAAAGGAATGGAACTTAAGAACTACATTATTGTTAACTGGCACTTCAGATCTCAGAAGGCATGGTCTGCTTCTTCATTCCACTCTTTTTTCTGTTTAGAATTCTTTCCCTCATTTTTCCCACGAGTCAGCCTTGTTAGAGGCAAAGCAATCTGAGAGAAGCCGTCTATGTACCTAGAGTAATAATTAATTAGTCCTAGAAAAGATTGAAGTTCGTTTAGTGTCTGGCTCGGACCTTATTTGGCTGGGGCTGTAGTTCTTCAGCAGAAAATATATGTCCTAGGTAAGATACTTCAGCTTTGATAATACTACATTTCTGGAGCTTAAGGGTAAGTTGAGCTCCTTCCAGTCTAGACAAAACTTCATGCAAATTTTGTACATGTGAATCATAATCCTTACCGTAGAGAATTATGTCATCCATGAAATTATGACCGATGCATCCCGAGAAACTGAGCAGGAAATCATTTATTAACCACAGCAACGCGGCACGGACATCTTTCAAGCCAAAGGTTAGGTTATTATGCTCCCAATACCCTCTGGTGAGGAAAATGTGGTCAACGGTCGTGACTCCGTATCTAATGGTATCTGATGGTATTCCTGCCTTAAATCCAAACTACCAAGTATAGTGTTCTTTCCTAAGAAATGATATGTGTGACATTTGGCAGTGGAAAGAGGTCCGATACTATTTGCTCATTCAAATACTGAAAGCCGAGACAGATCCATAATTCACCATCTTTCTTGGCCACTAGGACCAGGGATGAACAACAAGGTGATCTGGAGGGACAACGATATTTTGCAGTCTTATGTCATTTAACTGTAGCGTAAGAGTCTGATGATACTTCATCATCATCATCAGCCATTACAAGTCCACTACTGAACAAAGGCCTTCCCCAATCATCTCCACGAATTCCTTAACTGAGCCAATCTTTGCCACGTTTTCCCTGCAAATTTCTCTATCTCATCTCTCCACTTCCTGTCTGGCCTGTTTCTTCTACGCTTACAATCTCTTGGTGTCCAGTCAGTCAGCCTCTTCCTCCATCGGTTATCCCTTATTCTTGCTACATGGCCTGCTTACCTACATTTCTGTTCTTTTATCACTTCTATACTATCTTTGACTTTAGTCTGCCCTCTCACGCAAGTTGATCTTTTCCTGTCTCTTAAATATATTGTCGACATCGACCTTTCCATTGCTGTCTGAGAACGGATTAATTTATTTTCCATCGATTGTGTCAGTTTCCAGGTCTCACAACCATACGTCATAGCTGGAATTATATATTCGTTATGTACTTTTCGTTTCATACAAACTGGCATGCTACTTTTCATAATGTCTCTATGTTTACCGAAAGCTTTCCATTTAATTGCAATGCATCTTTTTATTTCGCTATCATTATCTTTCGCTAATTTTAGTTTTTGTCCCAAGTAACTGTACTCCTCGACTTCTTCAAGAATATCCCCTGTTATTCTGATTATGCTTTTTGGTGTTTGTGGATTGAACATTAGTTTTACTCTGGTTCATCTTTAGCCCTACTTTGAGACTTTCTCTGTTCAGGTCATTTAACATTTCTTGTAATGCCTCTGTTGTTTCTGAGATTAGGACAATGTCATCTGCAAATCTTAAATGTTTTAGCTTTTCTCCATCTATATTCGCTTCTTCGTTTTCCCAGTCTGGCTTTCTGAAAATACATTCTAGACATGCTGTAAATAATTTTGGTTAAATTATATCTCCTTGACGCACGCCCTTCTCAATCTTATTTTTGTCTGAGTCCTTATGTAGTTTAACTGTATCAGTTCCCTTTTTATACTGTACTGTATATGGTTTCGGGCAGTTTTACAATGTTCTCATTCGCTCCTTGTTCTCGCAATGAATTTATAATTGGTATGTGCTCCACTGAGTCGACAGCCTTTTCGTAATCCACAGAACCTAAGCACAGTGGTTTATTATATTCTGTAGTTTTCTCAGTTAGCTGATTCATTGTGTGTAGATGATCAGTGGTCGAATACTCGCTTCGGAATCGTGCCTGTTCACGAGGTTAGTTTTCCTCCATATTTGTAGTTATTCTGTTCGTGAGGACTTTAGTGAAGAGTTTGTAAATGACTGATAATAAGCTAATGGGTCGATAGTTACTAAAATCTTTTGAGTCACTTTTTTTTGGTAAAGTAAAATAACTATTGCACCACATCATGTTTTGGGAATTTTCTTCTTTTATACATTGAGTAAATAAGTGAGCAAGCCTGTTTTGGACTTCTACTCCTGCATCCAACAGTAAATCTGCTACTATTCCATCTTCTCCCGGAGCTTTCCCTCTTTTCATATTTTCAAGAGAAATATTTACTTCGTCTGGTGTTATCTCAGGTATTTCACTTGTGTCAACTTAAAAGTTAGCTATTGGTACTACGGTCTTTCATGCATACAGTTTTTTGAAAAATTCTTCAACTCTGTTCACCATCTTATCTCTGCCTTTAATGACTTCACCGTTTTTGTCTTTCAGTGATATAATTTGTTGCTTTCCTAGTGCCATTTTACATCTGACCTGTTTCAAACTTTTTCCATTTTTGATGGTTTCTTTGATCTGATCCATGTTTCTCTTTCATTTTTCTTCTCTTTGTCTTTTGTTAATTAGCTTATTTAATTTCGCTCATTCTATTTCATCTTTCTTTGTGTTTACTTTCATTTCCTTTCTTTTTTTTTATAAGCTCGAGTGTCTTTTCTGAATACTTCTTGGCTTTGGTTGTATTAGGTTTTCCTACTACCTCCGCTGATTCTCCTAGGACTGACGTTAGTCTGTCACTCAGCTCATCAGTGTCACATTCAGCATTACTTAGAGCCTGAAATCTGTTCCTTATTTTCAAATAAAAAGGTTGCTTTGTTTTCGTTTACTTTTATTGAGCATATCTTTTTATCTTTAATCATCTTCATTCTTTCACTTTTGAAATTGAATCTGGCTATGCAGTCTACCATTCTATGATCACGTTCGATTACTTTGTTGATAACTGAGACATCTGTAGTCGTGTTAGTCTTCTCTGCTATAATGAAGTCGATTTCATTCTTTGTTTCTCATTTGGGCTTCTCCAGGTCCACATTCTCCCTGTTCTTTTGTGAAAGAATGTGTTCATTATTCTCATGTTATACATTTCAGCAAAGTTTACCAGCATTACTCCTCTTTCGTTTCTTTCTCCCACTCCCAACTTTCCTATACATGCTTCTCCATTTTTTGATTTCCTGACATTTGCATTGAAGTCTCCCATCAGTATAGTATATGTGGTCTTTTCTTCTTCCATAATCTGGGTGATGTCGTCATAAAATGTTTCAATTTCTTCATTTGAGCTTTGAGGAGTTGGTGCATATACTTGTGTTACTTTCAGCGCATATTTTTTGCACAGTCTAACTACCACCAATGCTGCAGTGTCAGATACACTGCTGAATTTAACAATGTTTCTGCAAGATCACTGTTAATTAGAAATCCTACACCATTAACTCTTTCATTTTTCTTTCCTCTGTAGTAAAATAGGTGGATGCTATCTTCGAGCTGAATTACTTTTTCTTCTTTTCTGTGGATCTCACTCAAACCTACAATATCCCAACTAATGTTTTCCAGTTCAGTCATTATCAAGTTTGTAATCTTCTGTGAGGCTTCTTACATTGTATGCATAGATCTTCATGGATTTCAGATTGTTTAATATCTCAGTCTCTAACTTGCCAATGCAGCGCCCTACTCACTTTTGGTGGAACACTGCCCGTAAGCACAGGAGACAGTGTGGTTGAGCCTTTAGTAGACGATGATCCAACAGGAACGCCCGTCAAATCAATTGCAATAGAACTCATGTTTGGTTGGGATGGTTGTGGCAAATAATCTCACCTCCCTACCACATAGTTTCTGATGAAATGTAATTTTTGTGCCACCTTATTCGTTATGTTCAGTGGAGCCCCATACATCTATAGGGGGTCCCATGGTCTGCACCATCTAAGACAGTACCTTGTATATCTACAAGGCCTTCCCCTATCCAACACCTGGGGATGCGCCAAGTACCAGTGGGATCCTGTCCTTAGTGATGATGATACTTAGGTGGTATTATGTCGGGATGGCAATTCATGACTGGTCCCATGACACAGGTATGATTTAGGAAATAGAGCGTAATAGTCAGTGGTTTGTCAGGCAAAGAGAACACATGGGGATGTTTTTCCACAAGACGTTTGAGGGCATTGTTCTGCTGACTTTGTAGTGGAAAGAGTAATGTAGACTCTTCAATGTTTCCTCCCCTTGTGTTACACTAGTAAGCTGGCCTTGCTCGCTGTCCTGAATTTTGTCCCACCTTACCTCCTCAAATGTGCCCATTGTGCCTACCCTAAACCTCCTAGATATAATTATCCACTCAGGAGTAACGGTAACATAGGCCACATACTAGGTGCTACCCAAGAGTTCCCGAAATTTGAAAAAAAGAAAAAGGAAAAATATTCACGCCAAGTCCTAATTACCACCATCCCCTTCGAAGTGGTCTCCTTGGGTGACCAGACATCGATCCCAGCTCTTCTCCCATGAACAGAAGGCATTCTGGAAGTCCTTGTGCATCAGCTCGTTCAGGGCCTTCAGCAATTTTCTCCTGGATCTCCTAAGTGGTGTCAAATCTTAGACCTTTCAGCTGGAGTTTCATTTTTGGAAAGAGGAAAAAATCACAGGGGGCAAAAGCTGGTGAATACAGGAGTTGGGGGACAACTGGCATGTTTTTTAAGTCAAAATCTGTTGAATAACAATGGTTGTGTGCATGGGTGCATTGTCATGTCGACGCACCCATTTGTTTGTGCACCACTTGTCGCCAGACAGACTGCGTTGGCAAATTCCATATGATAGGCTAACAAGGTCACAAACATCGTGGAATTCCTACTGTGAGCTTTGATTGCAGAAACTTTGGCCACATTGTCAGGAGTTAAACTGGTTGAAGGGTGACTATAATGTGCATCGCCATCTGTTGACGTTTGTTCATTTTTAAGACACTTAAACCAAATTGTCACCAAAAAAGCTTGTTTTAATATTTTATTAGTTTCTGCCGGAGGTGGGCACCCTGTACACAAAAAGTACCATCGGTACCAGTACTGGTACTTGCCTAAAATTGTAGTGTCACTATCGTACTGGTACAAAAAAAAAAAGAAGTACAGTACCGAGTACCGACTCGATACTCGGAACATGAGTATGAATAAAGTAAACTTGCTCAGTATTGATATTTTTCTTTTACTGTTACCACACTGAGAACCCAGAGACCAGTCTTGTCAGCTGAGCCGGACCTGAGGTGAGCTGAAAGATGTTGTCAGACAACTGTCCCAGTCATATTAACTATGAGGTGACTAAAGCATAAGGTTTTGCGACCGTTCAGTTCTTTACTTTCAATACATAGATCACTGAACTTTAACCGACCACTGTAATTCACATTCTTATACTCCTAGTTTAGTGTTTATCAAAGTAAACACAATTTTATGACTACATCGTGTCATTACATGCACAATAATCTGATTAATAATTACACAGCACACTTCAGTTTTCTTTTCCAGTGTTGCCCTTGAGGAAAATGAGCACTTCAAAATGATAGTCACTGAGTCCTGCCCATTTTGGTTTGAGCACGTCCTTCCCCAATGAAAACAGACGTTCCACAGCAGCACTGCATGGTATTGGTGTGTTATAAGTTACAAATAAGTCTCTGAAAACCTTGCAAGGAAAGCAGTCCTTGTTGATTTTATGTTTCCGGGGTTTCTCCAGATATTCCTTTACTAGCTTTATCCCAGTCTCCCTTTTCTTCCTCCCTTTTAAATGGAAGGGTTCGAGAAATTCTTCCTTGACATCCTGCATGTCATCATCATCAGTGGTGCTGCTCTCCGCATCCTCTAGCTTGCTCTCCAGTAGTGACACCATCTTCTTCTCCACCCTCCTCCTCATTTTATCTATGTAGTAGGAAGCAGATTCAGGTAACCTCGCCAACCACGATAACTTGAATTGGGGATGAAAGGCAGCAGCAAACAGGCAGTCAGTGTCCTTGAAACGATGGCCGAACCTGCCTTCCACACCCCAGTCACTGCGTTCACTAAAGCCTAGCACACTGTCAGATCAGCGCTTTCCTTCACCTGTTTTAATTTCTTGAGGCACATGGCCAGGGTTGGCAGCAGCACTCCCATGTAGGCCTTCTCGTCACCTTTTTTTTAACACACGATGCGTGAATATAGATAAATTAAATGTCCTGGTACCGAGTACCGACAAAATATACTTAAAAATGTACCATTGGTACCAATTTCTGTACATGACAAAAAATGTAGTGTCACTACTGCTACCGGTACTCAAATTGTAACTCGGTAATGACACTCGGTACACTTGTACCTCGGTACTGCCCACCTAGTGTTTCTGCCGCTTTCTTCCAGAGTATTACACAAAACATGCTGCACACACACTGCTCTTTCACATCCTCCATTTTTTAGATCACAAAATTCGGAAACTAACCCAAACACATTGAAAACAAAGAAACAAATGCAGCAAACGCATTCATACTACATAACACCACTTGACACACTAACAAAAAAAGGGGCCGTGCATATCTATCCAGCATCCACACACTGTACAACTAGTGGTTTCTGCACTGCTTTCAAATTTTACAAACTTTTTAGTTGCATCTCGTAAACCCTTGACCTCCCTCTCACCTCACTCGGGACCATGTTCACTATTCCTGCCCACAGCATAGCAACGAAAGTATTACCAGGACTTGGGAAAATAAACCAAGTGTCCACCCAGAAATATCTGTCTGTAATGAAATGTGAATCTATCACAACTGTCTCATTCGTCATGCAGCATCCAGAGATGTATTCTAATTCTTTTCTGATAGGACGGCTTCTGTTACGATCAGGGAAGAAGCATTATCTATGTGAAGATCTTCCTCACCAATTTGTAATTCTACCCTTTTCCTATCAATCTCGATGCACAATGGGTCTGGTATACTATGTACATTCAGAGCAAAAACGAAATCGGAACCTAGAAACACTGAAATTGTATAGAGTAGGTTTCTGACCACCATTAACTCACTTTCATTTGTGCAACCTGCTAACCCAATGGATAGCTCTTTTACTCGTGCAACTTCAAATTCATCACCCCTTGTAGACACTAGCAAATGGCCTACATAGGTTCCTGGTTAATGAGTGATCGGCACCCACCCCCCATATCTAAGCGCTTAGGACAATCCCTCATTTCGCCACACGCTTCCATGACAACTACCAGATCCGTTGCATATCCCAAAGCCTCATATTTAGTCTCTGAACATATTGTTTGTGTCCGCTCGTGATGAACACTGCTTGGTACAGTGAGTTGTACTCTTACAGTAATCACCTCGTTACTTAACCTGGGTTTCCTACATTAGAGAAATTATGAGCTGCCATGTGACCTGATCCACCACAATGGAAACATTTAACTTTTCTCTTGTCTTTAGTGACAAGTTGGTAAACTGGCCTCATGAGATCGGCCTTGTGACACGTCACTTGCAGGCTCTGTGACCTGCAACACCACATCTGTTACATTTTTCTATGCCTGCAGAGGTTAACTTCCCAGCCTATCTTTTCTATTTTAGCAAAGACTTTACCATCAGTCACGTACGCAATCACGTCATGTTTTCTTTATTTTGTCACCACCCTAGCTATATCAGACCTGCCAAGTGTACTCTACCTAGGTCCAGTCGTCTTGCTCTCAATCTCCCATATCCATGTGCTAACTTTAAGCTAGAGAATTAAATGTGAGTACTCAGCTAGTGTTGTGTGTTTACTGGCTGTTAAGCAAGGTATGCCTTTTACTTGGTGTACAGAGTCTTTCTGACTGTCAGCAATTGCTTGCGACAATTGATCAGAAAAAAATTACATTGTCCTCTACAAATTGATCTGGTTCTGTTTTTGCCATTTCTGCTGATATGTCAAAATCCAAATCTGATGGTGTATGTTCTAATTAGAAGGGAACAGTCTCTTCTTCCTAGCTAGGTTCACTACTGGATTCCATGCAATCACTTTTAAGACTCTCAGGTGTGGAAATAATTAACCCGCCGCGTGCCAGTGCCGTTTTAAAACGGTCTGACATAATTCTGCTGCCAGTGCGAGTGCCATTTTAAAACGGTTTAAAATAAAAAACTTCACTGTGACTGCATTTTTCAAGATTCGCGGGTAAAAATTGGCAGGGATGTAAGGTAACTGTTCCTCTACCATTCCCATGGCTGTCAAGGTCATACACTCACTTGCTCCCCCCCCCACACTTGCTCTGCCTCACTCTGCCTGTGTGCCTCACCCAGTGCTGTACATAGTGAAGGCATTTTGTAAATATTTTCATGTAAGTGTAAGTTGTACACATTTTCTTGTAGGTGATGTCCGCAACAAGGAGAGGCCCTATAAAAGGTACCAGAGCCAACCCACCCCCGAATCACATCTTTTATACGTTTCTGCCTGGAATTATGCTAAGTCTGTTCTTCGCTCTGCTAAAAATAATTTCATCCATACTAAATGCTCTCAACACTCTAACTCAAATTGTTCCCACTCCTTCTGGCACCTTGCCAAAAACCTTTCTAACAACTTTACCTCATCATCCTTCCCTCCTCTTTTCTACTCCATCACTTCCCCCCTCTGAGTTCCTCTTGGCTGACATTAAAATTTCTTCAGCTGATGTATTTTTTGCCATTACATGCCTCAGTACTAATAAGGCATATGGGCCTGGTGGAATCCCTGTTGTTGTTCTCAAGAACTGTGCTTCTGTGCTTACACCCTGCCTAGGCAAACTCTTTAGCCTTTGTCTATCAACTTGTACCATTCCTTGTTGCTGGAAGTTTGCTCTCATTCAGCCAGTCCCAAAGAAGGGTGACCATTCCCAACCCTCTAACTATCGTCCAATTGCTTTAACATCCTGTATCTCAAAAGTTTTCGAGTCTATTCTTAATAGAAAAATTTAAAAGCATCTTTCCTATCACAACCTTCTTTCTGATAGGCAGTATGGGTTCTGTCAGGAACGCCCCACAGGCGATCTTCTCACCTACCTTTCAGACTCATGGTCATCCTCCTTCCGGGACTTTGGGGAAAGCTTTGCCATTGCACTTGACATCTCAAAGGCTTTCAGTCGAGTCTGGCATAAATCTTTAATTTCCAAACTGCCCTCTTACGGTTTCTTTCTATCCTTCTATCTGTGCCTTCATCTCTAGCTTCCTTTCTGGTCATTCTATAGCCACACTTGTAGACGGCCATTGTTCTTCTCCTAGATCTATAAACAGTGGTGTTCCTCAGGGCTCTGTCCTATCACCAACTCTCTTCCTTTTATTCATCAATGACCTTCTAAGCTGGACATCTAACCCTATCCACTCATACACTGATGACTCCACCCTTCACCTTTGCATTCGATTCCACAATGTCCATCTCAGCAGTTACGTCAGCAAACAAGGGATGAGGCTATGGCACACCTAATGTCTGACATGGCTCATATCTCTGACTGGAGTAAAAATTATTTGGTTGTTTTTGCACCTATCAACCCGACAAAATCTTCAACAAGTATACTTACTGATGTTTAATAATATTCAGCTTAATCCCGCATCATCCTTGAACATGCTTGGGGTTTCATTTACTCGGGACTTATCTTGGATAGATCATCTTACATCTCTTATAAAATCTGCTTCCAAGAGATTGGGTGTGCAAAGCCGACTCCATTCCTTCTTTACCCCTGCACAATTGTTGACTCTATACAGGGGTTTTATCCTCCCCTGTGTGGAGTACAACTCTCATGTGTGGGGAGGCTCCCCACATACAGCTCTTCTCAATAGGGTGGAGTCAAAGGCTTTTTGCCTCATTAACTCTCCTCCTCTTTCTGGCTCCCTTCAACCTCTGTCTCTTCACTGCACTGTTGCATCTTTATCTCTTTTCTATCGCTACTTCAATGGTCATTGCTCCTCTGAACTGTCTGCATGCATTCCTCCACCTCTACGATGGGCGCGTAGCACCCATGTAGCAGCAAACTCTCATCCCTTTTTTGTCCAACTCTCTAATGCAAGAGTTAACCGTTACTCCCAGTCCTTCATTTATGCAACAGGTCAACTCTGGAACTGTCTCCCTCTGTCTGTATTTCCTGCTTCCTATGATCTCCAGTCTTTCAAACACAGTGTGTCTAGGCATCTCGAAATGTTCGGATCTTGCATTCGGCTCTCTCTTGTATTTTGTTTTTCTCTTGGAAGGAACAGTTTTGTGGGCTCGTTGCCTTTGGTTCCTTCTTCCTCACATAAAAAAAAAAGTGTAAGGACTATTTAGTGAAGTCAAGTTGTAAATACCTTCTTGTAAGTTCCACGACTGTACGTAATGAAATCAGGTTGTACCTATCTTTAAGTAAGTGTAAGATAATGCATTCACAGTGAGAAAGACACTCACATTGTGATAGATGCTGAAGTAATAAGTACTCAGAAAAGTGTACTGAACATTGGTAAATCTTCCCAGCATAAGTACCTGAGTATACCATACTTAGAAAACGGCTTTCTCTCACGTACATGGTGAGCGTGAGAGAGCGGCTATACCTGTACACGAGTATGCAGGACTCAATAAAACTCGTTTCCGAGCCTCAATCAGCATTTTAATGGCAAAATTCGTTGTTTCCACATCAAAATCTATAATTTAGGCAAAAAAAAAAAAATCGAAAAATGGCCTGCTCTGGGGTGACCCATAGGGCTAAAAACAGCTGGCACACGGCGGGTTAATGATATAAAAAATGATTAAGGCCTTAATTATCTAATGATGCTGCCACCATTGTCATGCCATATTCTTCCACAATAAGCAGTTACGTTTCGCACTCATCGTTAATGACCACGACACTTGAATGTTAGATATAGAGATAGGTAGTGTGAGAACAGTAGCAGTAGGGAGTGCTGAGACAAGTCCTAAGAGAATCTGTAACATTAAAGTTAGGACAGTGTGACACTGTGTATCCCGTTGTGTCCCAATTCACTCTCGGAAAAAACTGTTCCACACACTGAGATTCCAAAACATAGAAATGTTTTCTACTTTACTATTACTAACATTGTACAAGACAGCTACATTACTTTAGCAACATAAATGGAAGCAAGTCACTCAGTACATGGAGATTTAACTCAATTACATAAAAATATAAACACTTATGACCCACTTATGAATATCGTATCTTTACTGCTTTCTTACTACAAGAATAACCACTATAATTATCCCCACGACCAGGGACTAGCATTAATTTCTGCTGGATATCGAGCAGAAATTAACTTTCATTTTCAACTGGTGCTTAGGGTATGTGAAACTCCCTTGTTATGTACCCTCACAATCGCCCTATCCTAGCTACTTCCAATCACCAATCTTTTTTTTGCTATGCATGGTATAGTGAATGTCTGCTCCTCTCAGCAGAAAATACTGTGCCCTGAGACACCCCCAAGTCTGTCCCTTCTGCCAGCCACCTCAATCTGTTCTCTCCCTATTCACACTTATGACTTTGCTTATATCTAGTTCCTGGAGGACTGTCTTGCCCTTTATTCAAACTGTCTACCTCCATCCTGCAACATTTATATTTAAAAAAAAAAATGTTCCTTCTTGGGGTAGCTTTCTCGTTACCTCTTACTAAAATTAACGATTCGCTTGAGCAGTACACTCTCTTACAATCCCTGCTTTTTTATTCCATGCCCCACAAAGGATCCTCGGTACTTCACAAGAGTCAGGCCTATGTTAATAACTCTTAAGAACATTCGGATATTTTACTGTTCTCTCTCTCTCTTTTTTTTTTTTTTTTCGTTATTTCTTCTTCGTTTGGGATTTCCCTTGTCTCCCGCCATCTCCAAGTCAACAATGCAGCTTTCCATGCTTCCTGTGCTTTTGTTCGAATCTCCTTATGATGCCTACTTTTTACAGCTGTATAGGCCTTTTTCAGCAACTTACAACACTCTGCGTATAACATTTTTTTTTTTCCGTTTCTCCATTCTTTTTCTTCACTTCCTTCTTTATCGTCAGCTGGTCCTACTTCGAGATTAGTGGGTGTGCCAGGCAGGCTCAGAAGCCAAGGGGTAGACTGCCTCATTTGTTTGCCCGTTTTATAAATTCTTATCCTACACGTGTTTGCTTCGGCATTGTCGGGATCAGTAACATTATCCAGTGTTTGGTTGTCCCGACATTCGTGTATGTAACCAGTGAGTGAAAGGCATATTCGTCTGTACCTGCATGTACTTATGGCTTGCTCTGAACCAGTTTAATTCAGAACATGGAAGTGTGAAGAATAAATATTGCCAGAGAAATTGCTTTGGTTGGCCGTCTGTAAATTTAAACCGTTTTTATAGCCCAATAAACTGCCTCACATGCACGTTGTAGGAAATTTAGTGAGGGTTAAAGAGTTTGGCTGGCTAAATTAATGAAGTGTATAAAACACACACACACACACACACACACACACACACACACACACACACACACACACACACACACAAATTGTAGCTCGGAGGCTATGCTGTATATTGTCGATGTTTAAGATGAAAGACAGTGTAAGGAGTAGGCTAATCGATCTGGTTGGGGGTAGGAAATAAAGTGGAGAGAGAAGTTTTGGAAGCAGGGAGAGGTTGATAGGAATGGGAGGATGTTGAGGTGCGATAAGGGGAGAGGGAATTTAAAGGTGAGGAGAGGGGGAGGGAAATTCTGTAGCTTGAATGAAGATTGCTTCATACCATCATTACGATGTCGTAATTTATATTTTATTTTTGCCGCCAACAGACGATTTTATTCGGCCTAGAGGAGACTTTTCCAACTGAGATAGATGGATTCATATACGCTTTCACTACTAGAGGTCTTTCATATGTTTAATAAAATCGACCGGATATAACCAGAACAAAACAATAAAATACCTCACCAGACTCAATGGTTACAGAGTGACTGGGGATTGGTTTGGATTTGAGGAGGTGAGGGTAGCGGAGAGAGGGGGAGGGGAGGTTAGAGGGATGGAAGAAGAAGGGAAGTTAGGAGAGATGTGGAGAGGTGAACACAAATGTAGAGGAAGAGGAGAAGTGGAAAAGGGATAAGTAAGGTGTAAAAAAACGAGAGGGTAGATTTAGAAAGGTAGAAGAGGGGAGGCAGGGGAAGGAAGGGGTGAAGTGAGGAGGGAATGTGTGAAAGGGAAAGGGGAGTTCTCTATGTGAGGGAGAGCTTGACGTGTGTGTGTGTTCATGAAGTAAGAATAGACTATGTGGTCTATCAGTGTAAGCTGGCATCAAGTATTTTATATGGTAAAAAGGGTAAATACAACGCTTTTGAATTACAAGAACAGACATAAGCTTTTCAGGGAAAAACATTCTAATATGGTCTAACAATCAGTTTTAGTTGAGTGAGTATAGGAAAAAAAAAACAGTGTTAAATACTGTCATTATTATTCCTTTCATAATCGGGACAACTCGAACGTCCTATTGCAGCATACGTCAGACGATTCTATTCAGCCTGGATTGATTTCAAGAGTTTAAGAGTTGCTAGTAGCTAGTAACTCCTTCCCGGTCGGAAAACATGAGTGTTTTATTCCAATTCAACACTAATTAATTCTATTCAGATGAGAGTGAATGATACGAGCATGGAAAACTTAAATATGTACACATATCCTTCAATGAGCAGAACAGTCATACTATTCTATTCAAGTTAATACGAGATTATTATGTTCGGTCGAGAGTGATTCATATAATCGGGGTATTGAGATCCTTCAGATATGCGTCATTTGGGATTGGAAGGCGGCAAGACTGCGGAAGAAGGAAGATTGGACGGGAAGAGAAATTTAATTTGCATGGAGATGAAGCAAACAGGGTGATGACACTGGCAGGGAAATGATGTGAGGTTGATGGGCAGGTATGGTATTGATGAGAGAGAGAGAGAGAGAGAGAGAGAGAGAGAGAGAGAATGTACTCGTGTGTGTGTGTGTGTGTGTGTGTGTGTGTGTAATGAAACGGGGAGGTGAGGTGAGGTTAGATGAGACGTGGTGAAGATGAGGTGTGGTGTAAAGTAATAACATGGTGAAGTAATTATAGACAGTAATAACCCTCATCTGGTGGCCATGTTGAAAGACCATTAGGGAAACAGGAAGGAAATGCTTTGTAGAATGGTGAAGATAGGTTAGGTATTGTGGGACGAGAATTGATGAAGGTTAGGTATGAGAGAGAGAGAGAGAGAGAGAGAGAGAGAGAGAGAGAGAGAGAGAGAGTCTTTTTAGATTAGATGTAGTGAGGTAGGGTACTGATAGGTGTGTTTGTGTTATCATTATTCTCATGTAGGCACCAAACGAAAATAAATGAACTAGAGGGTCGTATTCTTAGTGACTGGCGATTTCTTAACGCCCCCTCCTTAACAATTATTTTTGTCCGAACTGCTTTTCAGTATCATCCTATATGTTACTGATGTGTACTATGCCATTATTAAAAATTCATAAATAACCTTGCCAAGCATATGAATTTAAGGTATAATATGCAAAATAAATCACCAAAGATTAGGGGCTATGATTCCATTTATGCCACCTCGAATACGACCCACAGAAAGTGATAATAAGGTTAGATGAGGTGCGTAGGTATGGCGAGATGAAATAATGTAGTTTGTGTGCATCGCCAGTACCCTTTTACCCGCCTGTCCTAATGCAGCTTAAATCTCGTATTAGGCAGTGTGGGCAGGTGTATTCGTCATTTCGTAACTTTTCCTGACCTCTCTACTTCCACATTTTTTTTTTTTACCTGCTTTCCCTTTCAGTGCGTTCTGGACCACATCTCACTCCATCCTTGGGTGGGGAAGAGGTCATGATGATGATGATGATGATGATGAGGATGATGATGATGATGGTGGTGGTGGTGGTGGTGGTGGTGACAATAATCTCAATTCTCACCCTCTAATCCATTTTTTCTCCCTTCCTCCACAGTCTGCCGTCAGTTCTCCCGCCCAGTATGGGCGATGGTAGGGTCTGTCCAGCCTGATAGTTTCGACACTCTCCATTCTTACGCCAACACCTTCCAAATGCCATTCGTTACGCCATGGTTCCCAGAAAATGTGAGTACCTCGATTTAGGTTCTTATACGTATACAGTATTTATGCTTTTCCTTGATACAGGTGAGGTAAGGCCGGGAATAGGCAAAGGAGAAAAAAAGAGGAGGACGAGGGAAAGAGGTGGAGGAGAAGATTGAAAAAGAAAAAGGAGAGGATATGAAAGAAAGGAGATTAGGAAAGGAGAAGGCTGAGAAGCTTCAGAAAGAAGAAAAAAGTGGAGGGGAAGGAGGACAAAGAAGAATTGGAAGGAGGACGAAGAGAGAAAGGAGATGTAAAGGAAGGGTAGGGAGTAGAGGAATAAGACAATAGGAAGAGGTTGATGATTGGGAACGTACTGTTTAGTAGCCGCGACATTCTTGCGACAGTACTTTCTACATGGCCTTTGACCCTGGTTCCCAGAAACTTTAAGTACCTTGTGGTTTTCTGTAGCATTTGTTTTATTTTATGCATTTTTATTGAGGGTGAAGGAGAAAGAGGAACAGATATAAAAGAATTAAAAAGAATAGAGTAAGAGAAAAATATCTGAAATATATTGAAGAGAATGAGGAATAACGGAAAACAGAAAAAAAGGATGAAAAGAAGCACAAGAGGGACAGAGCATTAAAATACCACTTTTGAGAGAAAATTTGTGGCGATTCCTGAAGGTGCTTCTTACGTGTATATAGATATTTTTGCTGGAATCTGTAACTAGTGCGTTGCAAATGAGTCAGAAAAGAAACTGGCTAAAGGGTCCTTTCGAATCGAAATTGCTTTGAACTTTAACCAAATGCGAAACCGACCGAACACACGTCTATACTGAGATAACTGTTTTGGCCTCTGGTAATCTGCGTTCCTCTTTTTACACGTTTGAGCTTTGTAATCATTTTAAAGGACATAATAAGAAAATCTGATAAAGGTGTCTCGAGATATCAGGCTTAATATTTCAGGTCAGTCTGCCCTGTAATAAAAGTGTAAGGCCTTGCCACAGGAGAAGGATGAGGGAAGTAACACGAACCCCAAGAATAAAGAGAAAAGAACATATTCCTTGCTGGAAACAAAATTAAAGAGGAAGGGAAGGAGGAAGAGAAGCAGTAGGATGATCAGGAAGAGGGAGCAGGAGGAGGATGGACGATGATAACATAAAGGAAGATGAACGAGGATTTTCAGGGATAAGTCGAACTAGCATCTCAGGATGAGGATGAGGATGAGGATAAGAAAGGAGAGCCTTTCACTAGCCTTTTCATAAAGGGTCTTAAACAGTTGCAATCAGGGAAAATATTACTTTATCTTACTTCTCATTTTCATATTCACTGACCATTGTTTGAAGTTTTTAGTTGTTTTATTAAGATAAAACCCCTTAGACTTAAGCTCAAAAAGTTTTATGAATAAAGTTGTATCATCAGCATCATCTAGACATAAACAGTGTACAAAATTGTATGAATGTTTGTATTCATACAGTAGAAGGAGCTACCAGATACTTCACAGAACGAATATTAAAGTGACAAAATACGAGCACAGAAGCAGTTTGCAGTAAGTTAACTGTTATGGAGACTTGTGTGTAAATTTGTTCGATCCTTTGTAAATATGGATCCTCTATAAAACTGGACCTCTCTCATCCCAGTGTAGCTCCCATTCCCCATGCAGCCCTCCACTCTCTCAGCTTCACTCAGCCCCTTCTGCTCCTTCTCCCCACTTAGTCGCATTTTGCCCATCTCAGCTCCTTTCTATCCCCCATTCAGTTCAACCCCTCGCTCAGCCCTGCTCCATCCCTCCCCTTTCAGCTTCCACATCTCTTTAAAGGCCGTACTCTGAAAACCAAGTGTTCAGGCAGTCGAACGGTGACCTTCTGTGAACAAGCGTTAATGAGCGCCAGTCATCGTTATTATAAAAAATCTGTACCAGCCAGCCTTGGCGAAATCCGGTTCAGGCGTTTGAATGCCGCGACAGTAGCTACAGTGGACTGGGCGAGAATACGCTTCATGTGTGACTTTTGAATGTTTCTTCTGAATAATAAACCAGACACATCGGTACCCCATCCTGTTATTTTTACGTTGGAAATGTGCATATATGCGCCAGAACAGGTAAAATTGATGGTAGAACGTATAAACAGGATGCATTTACAAACTAGATACAATATACTGTTTTGGCTAAGAATGAATTATGATTTAACCTCCTTATGCCA
Source organism: Coenobita brevimanus (assembly GCF_032717465.1). NCBI lineage: Eukaryota > Metazoa > Arthropoda > Malacostraca > Decapoda > Coenobitidae > Coenobita > Coenobita brevimanus. The sequence goes on along the minus strand of NC_137014.1, from coordinate 23,130,739 downwards.
TTATTTGGTAGAGGTAATTGTTGAAAACATCTATAATTCAGTTTATACGAGCCTGATGAATGTGTTACTGTATACTTTATAGACTACCATGATATGTTTCCTGCCAGCCCACAAATCAGGAATTATTCAGCATTATATCCTGATTACTTGCACCTCTACTCATCTAGCGTTACAGTGCAAAACATAAATACAGAGTTATAACAGATATATTTTTAACATGAAGACTGTTTTGCTTCTTTACAAGTTGATTGAATGGTGACATTCATTGCAGCACCAACACATGAGGGATCCAGTAAAACTCCTCCATTTTTTCAGCAATTTCCTTCCACACCTATCATCCGGACATGACCAGTAAAACATGTGGGAAAATATAGGTTATAAGATGTGTGTACACTCACAGTTGTTCATTCAGTTCCTATATATCGGGCTTTGGTTTTATTTCCATATACTATTGCCACGTTCCCTGTCTCAGGTATTACTAGTAAATTTCCAGTTTAGCCCATAAATTATACTCTCTGGTATTCACACTCATATTCAGTACGTTTCCCTTCAAGCAGTATACAATAATTTTGAAAGATATTTTGTACGGTATTTGTTTTTCTATCCCAGTCTCCTAGGAAAGTCACCTATTTTTTCCAGACATCTTTTCATCTCTACAGTATTTCCATCAAGTTCTATTGTTTACATTTTCAGCCTGCTTATTGTTTTGCTTTCCTAGCTTTCTCCTGAACTGTTCATATGCTTCATGTTGACCTCAGTTACATATTTATCCCATTAATTCCTGTTTGTCGCAGTCATTACTTAACTACTAATGTCATGCGTTTGTTTAACCATTTCCACCCAAACCAGAATTCTCTGCCGTTCCTACACCCATTTACTCCTCCATTACAGTAACTGTCATTTCCATCAAATTTTCTATATATATTTTTTAATTATATTCGCATGATTCAGGCCATTTCTTTAGGCCTGCAGCTAAATCATTCATTCATTCATCATCTAATCCTACGTTGCCTCATGAGGAGGGTAGGAGCCCGGGGATAGGCAAGTTGATTCTGACATTTAAGGTGAGAGTGACCAGCCTCACTCATCCCTGAGTGGCATTACATGAGCAATAAACCCCAACCAGCCCTTGGTTATAAACCTTCACCTGCTCAATCCGACTGGAGTGCCGTAATTACTCACTAAACCACCAGGCGCCAAAATTTGGTTATATGGTTACCACCCAGCGTACTAAATAGTTTCCTGGTGTACAGGAAACCATTTGGCTTGTCACTCAGTGTAGAGTCACCCACAGGCAGAAGGAAGAGGAAAGAATGAAGGAAAGAAAGAAGAGGGAGTGTAAAGTCACCCGTAGGCAGAAGGACGAGGAAAGAATGAAGGAAAGAAAGAAGAGGATGGAAGGAAAGAATGATGGAGGAGAGGAAAAGGCAGACACCCGAGAGCAGCACTACATTGAATGAGTGGATGGTGAGTGCCCCCATCGTAAGAAAAGCTTTTCGGATAGAATGCCCCAGGATTTTTTTTTTTTTTTTTTTTAATCTCATGAGATGAGATGGAGGAATGTAGTGGAGAGGTATAAAAGAGAAAGGAGTGTGAGCTGGGGAGAGGGCAGCGAAATGGCAGGGGACAAGGCGACATGGGGGCCATTTGTTTGTGGCCACCCCTTATGAAATTAAGGCTTCTGGCTATAGAGAAATAAATAGATAGAATCTCATGAATTAATCTGTATTTTTAATAACAAACCTTGAATTAAAGCCAACACACTCATCCTCAAATCTGAGCACTTGATTGAAGTAAGTAAATCTTTTAGCCAGGATCCTAACTAACCAATTCACCTCAAAATATGGTTACATACCCTAACTTTATCTTACCCAATTCAGCTTATTAATTTATTGTGGTGCAAAAACGAATTACATATTCCAATAAAGAAATTAAGTGGTAAGTGATAGTATTTATTTGTTGGTACTGAAGAAATACAGTATTTATTTACCCTGTTTTCTTACCCATTAGTGTAACTTACAGTATATGGGAACAATAAGCCGGTGAAAAATACAAACGTAACCAACCATTTACCAACACTGGCCTAGCTCTAATATCAGTAATTTCTCTCATGTAATATGCTACTGTATATTGTTGAGAAGCTGGATTGCTAGCTAGATTGTTCTGGAGATTTCCCAATTTTTATCGTCGTTCCGGTATGAGTCAGAGTTGCCAGTTAGCCTGCTGTTTGTGAGCGTTGTTACTTTGTAAGTAATGCATTAAGTTTTATGCTCTTATTCTCAGTAATGTTTTATTATGTGATTGTAAAATTATATTATTTAATTTAAGTTTTTATGCTGAATAATTTAGAGTGTTATGCAATGTAAGAAAACTCTGGCATGTTTTGGATGTCTCCGAGTTGGTAACCGTTGTAACCGTTGCCCACCTTTGGGAATACTCAAGAAATGTGAAGCGTAGAACACTCTAGAATATAGGAAGCTTATAGAGGGGTGAGGAAGAGACAAGGGTGAGTTCAGTTAGTTTCAGTTCAGTTTGAGTGTAGATCAATGTCAGTTTATCTCCTGTATTTGTGAAAACAGTGAAGTGTTGTTCGCAAGCATTAAGTATAATTGCAGGTAGTGAAGATTATCCCCAGTACTTGTGAAAACAGTGAAGTTGGAAAGCATTAAGTGTAATTATTTTTAAAATAAAGACAACAAACTTAACCCGCCCCGTCCCGGAGACGTGAATTCACGTCCTCACATGATGTGCACTCATATCCCGGAGACGTAAATTAACGCGGCAACATTGCAAGGTCTCTAATTTGCACAACTTTCAATGTAATTTGCACAATTTTCAATTTTCGCGAGTGATTTTTGGCACATATACACAGGACACCTTCCTCTACAAGATGCCAGGCAGGGACAATGCCTTACCAAGCATGACCTCCTCCCCCCCTGCATGCCCTTTTCTCAGCAGTTCACCTGTTATCAGTGACCTGGCCAGTAAAGCCATGTCATGCCACGGTATGAAATTCAGGGCCAGAGTGATTCCCCAATCGATGACAATGTGGAGGACAAACATTAGAGGAAGAAACAGTCAGAAATGATGATCAGGTAATGTGGCAAAAAAAGGTCAGGAATGGTGATGAGTTAGTGAATGAAACAATGCTTATAATGCCTATATTACCATTTGAAAACCAATATACTCTCATATTACATATAAATTCGTACCAAATAAATAAATAAATACCGTTTATGAGTGGTGTGGAATAGTTACCCTCCCATAGAACTCGTTTTCTTTGCAGCCAGCCTGATAGAAAACCCTGTAAAGTAGGGAGGTACTCCTACCTGGATCGAGTATTTTAAACCTCAGGTGAGCGATTTCTCTATGATTTTTCGATGTTTCTCACCAAAAGTGGATGTTTGAGCCAAAAAAAAAAAAAAAAAAAAAAAGGTCCAAAAATGTCGGGACTGGGGCGTACCACTGCCCAGAAAACGTCGGGATGGGGGGGGTTAAGATGCCAGTGTTTATTTTCACCTCAGTTGATCTTGTGTGGTGTACACCGAAAGGCTGACCGTAGGAAGAGCAACTCACTGGGCATTGTCCTTCCTATACTGAACTACTGCTGTTGAAGCCGGTGGCAGTGTGGGACGAGGATGTAACACTGGTATCAGGGGTGTGGAAAAAGTGCTGCAGTGAATCAAAGCTTCGAGATGGAGCAAGGGGGTCTGCAGACAAGATCCTGAGCTGGGCAGGAGGAGGAAGTGTCCCTGGCAACAGTCGTGAAACTATCACAAGCCCAAAGTGTACAACTATAGGCACAAAATGAAGGACAGAAAGAACTCAATGGACAATTACAGGCACAAAATGAAGAAATCAAAGAACAAATGCAAGCACAGATGGAACAGCTTCAAGAGACATCACAGGAGCAACAGACGGAATTACAACTAAGGATGCAAGGACAGCTAGATGCTTTCTTGGGAGAAATGAAGGAAGAACAGGAACAGTTGAAGGAGGAAGTATATGCTGAGCTATGGCAGCAGAAGTATGAGGTAATCAATAATGTGACGGAGTGTAAACAGCATGTAGACGACCAGATGAAGTTAATTAGTGAGGAAATAATGATGGAGTGCAGACAGCATGTGGACAGCCAGCTGGAGATTAGTGAAGGAATAGTGATGGAGTGCAGACAGCATGTAGATAACCTGCTGAAGCATGTAGTCGACCATGTGAAGATAATTAGTGAGGAAATTGAAGATGTAGAGAAATACTGCACTGCTGAGCCTCAGGTTAGTGTATAGGGAGCATATGAAAAGAATGGACAGTGTATGGTGAATCTTGACGGATCCCAAGCATCTAAAGATAGCATTATAGGGTTGAATAATCAGACTGTAGGAGACTTAAGTCCTGGACTTAATTATGTTGCCCCAGATTTTAGACCCCAAACCAGTGAAGTGCATGGCTATAATGGGGGTCTAAATAAAAAGAAACCTCAAGAATTTGATGGTAGAGTATCTTGGGAAGCTTACTGTGCACAATTTGAGTTACAATACTTGATGATCAGAATAGTTGGGATGACAGGCAGAGGGCACTGCAGCTTGCTCCTAGCCTTAAGGGTGCCGCAATGGAAATTCTGGGCCAGATGTCAGTAGAGGAGAGGAACAGTCATCAGTCCTTAGTGGAAGTGCTGGTGCTCAGATATGAGACCATGTACCAGACTGAGGTTTACAGAGCAAGATTCCGGAGTAGTGTATGGGCTCGAGGCGAATCCCTACAGCAGCTTGCTCATGACCTGGAGAGTATGGCATACAAGGCATACCCTGGAGCAGCACCTAACCTGTTGGCTATTCTTATGAGGGACCAGTTCATCGATGCTCTTGGTGGTGCAGAGTTGAAAGTGCAAGTGAAGCAGGCACAACCCAGAAGCATGCAAGACGGACTAGCCAGGGCTCTGGAATTTGAGTCCTAGGCCAGGTCCAGTACATCCACTTTTCAGGCAGGTCAGTGTGTAGGATTCAAGGCAAGAAAGGCACAAGTATGTGAAGAGGAAAATTTTGAAGGAAAGTGCTGGTACTGTGAAAAGCCAGGACATAGGAAAGAGCATTGTTGTAAGTGGAGGAGGGAACAAGAGATCAGAGGAAGTTTGTGGTATTGTTAGAAGCCAGGACCTCAGAAAGTGAATTGCAACAAGTGGAAGAGAGAACATGAGAAGACAGGAGGAGGTTGCTGGTTCTGCAGCAAGCTGGGACACAAGAAGATGAATTGTTACAAATGGAAGAAGGAGCAAGAATGGAACAGTGCAAGGAAACTCAAGATTGCAACAAATGGATGTTGGACAAGTGGTGAGGTGCGACACTTCAGTTGTGAGTGTCCAAATGAGAAGTATGAGGGTAAATTTGTGAAGGCTGGTGACAAGAGGCAACAACCAGCCAGTTTTTCCCAAGAAACCCCACCACTGAGGAAATGCAGGAGAACCTTGATGAAAAGTGTGCAAGAAGATGGAAGAACAGACTGCAAGCAGTGTAGTAGGAATGGGAAATTTGGCAAGAATTGCTGCCGTACTGTTGTGACAGGGCCAGCGTCAGATGAAGAAGACCTGAAGAGGATGCAGATGGAAGATGCAGATTTACAATCAGTGCTAGAGTGTTGCAGCGGAGTACAGTGCGACCATCCTGGGAAGAAGTTTCCAGGTTCAGCCATGTAACTATGAGCTACTGGTGTCAGAGGGACCTTCGTCGTTTGAACATCGGACTACTGGAGCATCAGTGGGAGACACCCAATGGCCTCAGCAAGTATTAGCAACTGGTGGTTCAGAAGAAGATGGGGTTCGAAGTCTTGGGTGAGTCCCATAACCAGATCGCTCGTGGGCACCTGCGAATGAAGAAAACTCTAAGTCGCCTGTGACAGAGGTTCTACTGTACAGTGGTTCTACTGGACTGGCATGCGGCATGATGCTGAAGAGTGGTGTCGGGCCTGTGATGTATGCTGTGCCAAGAAGGGACCCAAGAAACGTGGTTGCACCCCTCTTCAGCTGTACCAAGTGGGTGTGCCAATGGAATGAGTTGTGGTGAACATTGCTGGACCTCTGCCGCTCACTGAAAGAGGAAACCGTTATATATGTATTGCCATGGACTATTTCGCAAAGTGGCCAGAAGCCTATGCCATCCCTGATCAAGAGGCCAAGACTGTTATTGGCTGACCAGTTCATTTGTCATTTTGGGATGCCACAAGAGCTACATTCAGATAAGAGTAGAACCTTCGAGTCTCCTGTGTTCCGTGAGTGCTGCAAGACCAGGACGACCTAACTGAGGCCACAGTCAGATGGGATGGTGGAGAAATTCAACCGGACACTAGGACAAGAACTGGACAAGTCCTGCATAGAGGGACAAACGGAATGGGACCAGAAATTACCTGCATTGCTGATGGCATATCGATCTGCATCCCATGAGTCTACTGGCTACACCCTTGCAAAACTGATGTTGGGCCATGAATTATGCTTACCCGCTGACATGTTAATGGGAAGACCACCTGGTGAAGAGCTGCATACAAACACCTCCAGTTGTGTGAAGCATCTTCAGGAAAGGCTGGCTAAGGTACATCATCAAGTGTGAGGAGCCCTTAAGTTTTCAGGAGAGGTGATGAAGTGCAAGTATGATGTCAAGGCAAGTGAGATGAGTTTCATGGATGGTGACAGAGTTTGGATGTATAATTCCCAGTGGAAGAGGGGACAGTCACCAAAGCTGCAGAGCCCATGAGACGGGCCTTATGCTGTGTTGGACTGCCTATCAGATGTAGTGTATCAGGTTTGGGGAGGCAGGAAGTCTCGTCCAAAGATGGTACACATGAATCGTCTGTGGCAGTACCATGGGCCAGGACAGTATAGCTGGGTCGTCTCTGAGGAATCTTGCTCTCCCACAGTCAAGGATATTGAAAGGAACAAAGAGCTGAAGTGCAAGAGGATGGTGACAGTTTCCCAAGAGAAGAGGTGCATCAGGAAGAGTACCAAGACATTCCAGGAGGAGTGGACTGTGTGGAAGAGCAGGGACGTCGTTGGAAGCAGCATAGAAGAAGACTTGATAAGTTGAAGGATTATTTTGTGTATAATTGAATGTTTAGTTAGAAGTAAGGACCATGTTTGTATACATTGTGTGGTTTTGTCAGGACGACAAAAGGATTAGGGTGGAGGTAGTGTTGAGATGCTGGATTGCTAGCTAGACTGTTCTGGAGAATTCCCGATGTTTATTGTAGTTCCGGTACAAGTCAGAGTAGCCAGTTAGCCTGCTGTTTGTGAGCATAGTTATTGTGTAAGTTGTGCATTAATTTTTGTGCTCTTTTTCTCTATGTTTTGTTATGTGATTTTTTATTAAATTATGTAATTTAATTTCAGTTTGTAAGCTGCATAATTTAGAGTTTTATGCCGTGTAAGAAAACTGGCATGTTTTGGATGTCTCCGAGTTGGTAACTGTTGTAACTGTTGCCCCCTTCGGTAATGCACGAGAAATGTGGAGAAGTGTAGAACACTCTAGAATATAGGAAGCGTATATAAGGATGAGGAAGAGACTAGAGCGAGTTCAGTCGGTTTCTGTTCAGTATGAGTGTAGATCAGTGTCAGTTTATCTCTGGTACTTGTGAAAACAGTGAAGTGTTGTTGGCAAACATTACGTGTAATGGCAGTTAGTGAAGATTATCTCCGGTACTTGTGAAAACAGTTAAATGAATCTAGAAAGCATTAAGTGTAATTATTTGGAAAATAAAGACAGAGAACTTAAGAAGCCAGTGTTTATTTTCGCCTCAACTGATCTTGTGTGCTGTACACCGAAAGGCTGACCGTAGGAAGAACAACTCACTGGGCAATGTCCTTCCTATACTGAACTACTGCTGTTGGGCCTGTGGCACTGTGGGACGTGGACATAACAATATATACTCTTATAAGTTATATATTTATTTAGCCTCAGGTATGGGGGAATGGTTGTACTGTACCCAACAAAATACTGACTCTGCATACACCTAAACTGCAAGTAACATACTTCAAGACGCATTCATCAACAAAAGTCCTTTATTTAATGATTTTTCAACGCCAAGATTGTCACACAAGGATGTTGTTGGACTAGTCTAGAGGCTAAAACTTCCTGATATGCCCTCAGATGTGACAACTACAACACTGTGCTGCCTGACACACAAACTTGAGATTGTTGCCGTTCCAAAAATGTATTAAGAAGGTAGAGTCTGAAATTAACACGGAAGCTCAGCGTATTATCAAAACTCCAAATATTGTGCGTCACGTCGCCATTCATCACCACAGAAGTTTTATTTACTCTTGTTTACTCTTATCTGTTTAAAGATAGGTTTAGACTTGTAAATTTTTCCGAACAGCCCTGTATTTCTCATATTTTAGCTTGCCATGGAAACTTTTATTCCTGAAATATTCAATGTATATAAATGAGGTGCTTGAAAGTGTCCAGCAAGGAAGAAAGGTTGCTGGTTCTTTGAAAGCAGTGATAAGAACTAGGGAAAAAGTGCATGGATGTACAAAAGTCGTTGCATGGTAGTCCTGTGATACCAACTCTAACGTATGGAAATGAAGGCTGGACCTTGTTGCAAGGACTGAAGTCAAGAGTGAGAGCAGTGGAAATGAGTTGTTTGAAAGGAGCATGTGAAGTTACATGGAGAGACAGACTAATAAATGAAGGAGCATTGTGGTGTGGATGTGGATGTGATAGTATGCACTAGGAGAAATATACTGGGGTGGTTTGACCTTATGGAGAGGATGGAGAGCGAGAGACTAACGAGGAGAGCGTATGTGAATGAGATGGAGGGGGGGAAGAGGGACGGGGAGGCCGAGGATGAGATGGAGGGATGGAGTGGAGAAGTATATGAGAGAGGGAGGTGTGTGCCGAAGGGAGGGCAGTGAAATGGCGGGGGACAGGTGACATGGAGGCGATTTCTTTGTGGCCACCTCTTATGGGACTGCAGCATCTGGCAATAGAGAGATAGATATAAATGAAAAATAAAATACTATCATATTTATCAGTATTTATTTTGTCTTCCCATGCTTGGTGGAGTGGGAAGGACAGTCCACCACCCAGTTCATTTTCTGGGTTCGTTACCATTAACTTTACCCCCTGGGGGTAGGTTTTTTTTTTCAAGAATAATCCCCCAGTATCCCTGCTTGTTGTACGAGGAGACTAAAAGGGTTGGCGGAGGGTTAGCGCCCCTCCCCAGAAAACAACTAACTAAAAAGACGAACAAGAAGCCTCGGACAAGGACGGACCAAAAGATGACGACCAAGGACCGGACAAAGGACATGGCACGGATTACAACATGGAGTGCAAGGGGTGTGAATGATGAGGTAAGAGAGAGATTGTCCAGGTGCTTCAGGGTGCAAAAGTGGATGTATGTGGAGTAACTGAATCTAAATGGAGAGGTGAGAGTGTGAGAGAATGGGAGTATGGATGGGGTATATGTGCAGGAGTAGGTGAGAATGAGAGGTCAAAAGAAGGAGTGTGTATTGTTGTGAGCAAAAGATGGAAGAAGAACATAAGAGAGTATGGATCAGTTGGATCAAGGATTGCGTGGGTAAGATTGAAAGTTGGAATACAAATGTGGGCAATTGTGTGCGTGTATGCACCAATGCAAGATCGTGCAATCAGAGTGAGAGAAGAGTCCTGGACAAATGTGGAAGTGTGCATGAAAAAGTTTGGAAGGAATGAGAGAGTGTTTTTGACTTGGTGATAGGAATGGTAAAGTAGGGAATGTGAAAGTGGATGGAATAGATGATGAGTGGGGTGTGCCTGCTGAGATTTTTTTTTTTTTTATGCGAGGAAGAAGGAACCAAAGGCCATGAGCCCGCAATAAGAGTTCCCTCCAAGAGAAAAATAAAATACAAGAGAGAGCCACATTCAAGATCCATTCATTTCGAGATGCCTGGACACACTGCGTTTTAAAGACTGGACATGATAGGCAGCAGGAAATACAGACAGAGGGAGACAGTTCCAGACTTGACCTGTTGCATAAATGAAGGACTGGGAGTAACGGTTAACTTATGCATTAGAGACGTGGACAGAAAAGGGATGAGAGTTAGTTGCTAGACGGATGCTATGTGCCCGTCGTACAGGTGGAGGAATGCATAAAGACAGTTCAGAGGAGCAGTGACCATTAAAGTAGCGATAGAAAAGAGATGAAGATGCAACAGTGCGGCGAAGAGACAGAAGTTGAAGGGAGTCAGTAAGAGGAGGAGAGGTAGTGAGAAGAAAAGCCTTTGACTCCACCCTATTGAGAAGAGCTGTATGTGAGGAGCCTCCCAACACATGAGAGTTGTACTCCACACAGGGGAGGATAAAACCCCTGTATAGAGTCAACAATTGTGCAGGGGTAAAGAAAGAACGGAGTCGGCTTAGCATATCCAATCTCTTCGAAGCAGATTTTAAAAGAGATGTATTATGATCTTTCCAAGATAAGTCCCGAGTAAATGAAACCCCAAGCATGTTCAAGGATGATGCAGGATTAAGCTGAATATTATTAAACATTAGTGGGTATACGTGTGGAAGATTTTGACGGGTTGATAGGTGTAAGAACTGAGTCTTAGATGCATTAAAAATAACCACATTATTTTTACCCCAGTCAGAGATATGAGCCAAGTAAGACATTAGGTGTGCCATAGCCTCATCCCTTGCTTGTTTGTTGAAGTAGCTGCTGAGATGGGCGTTGCGGGAACCGAATGGAAAGGTGAAGGGTGGAGTCATCAGCGTATGAGTGGATAGGGTTAGATGTACAGCTTAGAAGGTCATTGATGAATAAAAGGAAGGGAGTTGGTGATAGGACAGAGCCCTGACGAACACTACTGTTGATAGATCTAGGAGAAGAACGATGGCCGTCTACAACAGTGGCTATAGAACGACCAGAAAGGAAGCTAGCGATGAAGGCACAGATAGAAGAATAGAAACCGTAAGAGGGCAGTTTGGAAATTAAAGATTTATGCCAGACTCGATCGAAAGCCTTTGAGATGTCAAGTGCAATGGCAAAGCTTTCGCCAAAGTCCCGAAAGGAGGATGACCATGAGTCTGAAAGGTAGGTGAGAAGATCGCCAGTGGAGCGTCCCTGACGGAACCCGTACTGATGATCAGAAAGAAGGTTGTGATAGGAAAGATGCCTTAAAATTTTTCTATTGACAATTGACTCGAAAACTTTTGAAATACAGGACTTTAAAGCAATTGGACGATAGTTGGAGGGTTGGGAGTGGTCACCCTTCTTTGGGACTGGCTGAATGAGAGCAAACTTCCAGCAACAAGGAAAGGTACAAGTTGACAGACAAAGGCGAAAGAGTTTGCCTAGGCAGGGTGTAAGCACAGAAGCACAGTTCTTGAGAACAACAGGAGGGACTCCACCAGGCCCATATGCCTTGTCAGTATTGAGGCCAGTGATGGCAGAAAATACATCAGCTGAAGAAATTTTAATATCAGCCATGAGGAAGTCAGAGGCGGAAAGTGATAGAGGAACAGCACCAGAATCGTCTAAGGTGGAATTGGAGGAGAAAGTCTATGCGAAGAGATCTGCTTTATCAGTAGAAGTAATAGCTACAGAACCATCAGAGTAGAAAAGAGGAGGGAAGGATGATGAGGTAAAGTTGTAAGAAACGTTTTTGGCAAGGTGCCAGAAGGAGCGGGAAAAATTCGAGTTGGAGAATTGAGAGCATTTAGTATGGATGAAATTATTTTTAGCACAGCGAAGAACAGACTTAGCACGATTCCGGGCAGAAATGTAAAGATGATTTGATTCAGGGGTGGGTTGGCTCCGGTACCTTTTGTGGGCCCTCTCCTTGTTGTGGACAGCATTAGAACAAGCGTGATTAAACCAAGGCTTTCTTGCGTTAGTGAAAGGATATGAGAAAGGAATGTATGCTTCCATGCCCGAGAGAATAACCTCCGTAATGCGCAAGGCACACTCAGATGGCTCCCGACCATGGAAACAATAATCATTCCAGGGAAAATCAAAGAAGTACTGCCTGAAGGCAGTGTGTTAGTGGACATTTGTGCCGGGAGGGGGTTGGTGATAACCAATACCCTCCTCAGGCACAAAATGGTCGACAGGTATACATGGCGAGTGATGAGAAGTCTGGGTGGTGAACTGAATGAAAGGAAGGCAATGATTGATTATATGTGTGTGGATGAAAGGATGCCAAGATGTGTAATGGATGCAAGAGCTTATAGAGGTTGGGAGAGTGGACTTTCTGACCACTACTTGGTAGTGGCCAGAATCAAGATCCAGGTAAGATGGAGAAGTAGAAGGGAAGGACGGGAAGAAGGAGTAGTTGCGAAGAGAGTGGAAAGGTTACAAGAGGATGAGAAAAAGGCAGAGTACTCGTATTAGAGAGAAGGAGAAACGATTGGGTAAATATGAATTGGAGCAGATGGGGAATGTGGAAGGTGTGTGCAGGATATTCACAGAAGAAATATGTGCAGCATGTGATGTGGTGTGTGGGGTGAAGAGAAGACGGAGGGGGGTGCAAGGAACAGCGTGGTGGAATGAAGAGGTATGGCAGGCTGTGGCACAAAAGAAGAAAGCATACAATGAATGGATGAGAAACAGGGTCTTGGAAGAAGTTGAGAGGCTGAAGAGAGAGTTATATGTGGAAAGGAAGAGAGGTGGAAAGATTAGTAAGAGAGAGTAAGAAGAGAGTGGATGAGTAATTTGAAAGATATTTGAGTGTAAAGTGGAGGGACTGTAAGAAAATGTTGTGGAAAGAGGTGAAGAGTGTAAGACAGGGTGGCAGTGAAGTTAGTAACGGAATGAAAGATAAAAATGGTAGACTACTAGTGGAGAAAATAGAAAAAGATAGCAGATGGAGAGAACATTATAAGGAATTGTTGAACATAGAGGATGGAAGTAATGCAAGTGTAAGTGGCTGGGGAATGGCTGGGAGAAGGAGGGAGGTGAGAAGACAGGAAGAAATCAGTAGGATAGAAGTTGTGGAAGCAATGAAGAAAGTTAAATCGGGGTAAGCCCCAGGAATTGATGAAGTGTGTGGTGAAATGCTGAAGCATGGGGGAGAGATAGTAGTAGAATGGATGTGGAAGATGTGCAGATTGGCCTGGGAGGAAGGTAGAGTCCCGGAGGACTGGAAGTCAGGTATAATGATTCCCTTGTACAAAGGAAAAGGAGAAAAAGAAGTGTGTGGTAATCATAGGGGCATTTGTCTTCTTAGTGTAATAGGAAAAGTGTATGGTAGGATACTTATTGACAGAGTTAGGAATGAACAGAGGAATTAGTTGGCATTAGGAAGGGAAGACGTTGTGTATATCAGATATTTATTCTTAGATCTTTAGTGGAAAAGTTTCTAGAGAAGGGGAAGAAGTTGTATGCGGCTTTCATGGATTTGGAGAAAGCACATGACAGGGAGGATAGACAAGGATTGTGGAAAGTATTGAGAATATATGAAGTAGATGGGAAGTTGTTGAATGCTGTGAAGAGTATGTATGATGGTGCTAAGGCTGCAGTGCGTGTGGATGGTGAACTGAGTGAATTTTTCTCTTTGAAGGTTGGGTTGAAACAGGGATGTGTCATGTCTCCATGGTTGTTCAATCTGCACATAGATGGGGTAATAAAAGAGGTACAAGGTAGGGTAGTGGATGTTGGAGTGGCCCTGGTGAGAGTGGGTAGTGTTTGGAAACTCCCTGTACTGTTGTTTGCAGATGATACTGTGTTGTTAAGTGAAGACGAAGGGGAGCTGCAAGGCTTGGTGGATGAATTTGGGAGAGTGTGTAAGAAACGGAATTTAAAGGTGAATGTAGGGAAGAGTAAAGTGATGGTCTTTGAGAGTGGCGAAGTCAGTGAATGTACAGTGAGGTTGGATGGTGAGGAATTGGAAAATGTGAATATGTTTCAGTGCTTGGGTAATGTGATGAGTAAGGATGGAGGTTTGGAGGGTGAAGTGCCTGAAAGGGTACAACAAGGAAGAAAGGTTGCTGGTTCCTTGAAAGCAGTGATAAGAAACAGGGAAGTGAGCATGGAAGTGAAAATGTTACTACATGACAATATTGTGATACCAACTCTAACGTATGGAAGTGAAGCTTGGACGTTGTTGGAAGGGCACAAGTCAAGAGTGAGAGCAGTGGAAATGAGTTATTTAAAAGGAGCCTGTGGAGTCACATGGAGAGACAGGCTGACAAATGAGGATGTAAAGGAGCGTTGTGGTGTGGATATGGATATGATAGGAAGCGTTAGGAGGAACACACTGAGGTGGTTTGGCCATGTGGAGAGGATGGAGGGTGAGAGACTGACGAGGAGAGTGTATGTGAGTTAGGTTGAGGGGGGGAGAGGGAGGGGGAGGCCGAGGATGAGATGGAGGGATGGGATGGAGAGGTATATGAGAGAGGGGGGTGTGAGTTGAGAGGAGGGCAGTGAAATTGCGGGGGACAGGGCGACGTGGAGGCGATTTGTTTGTGGCCACCTCGTACGGGATTGAGGCTTCTGGCAATTGATAGATTGATAGAAGTTTATTACACGAGAGAGGGGTGGGCTCTCTGGTGGCGTTTATCCTCCTCTCACCTTCCAGTATTGTTTGACGCCATAACCAAGTGACGAACACCTGGCGTGAGGAGCAAATTTATTTATGGTACGAGAAATAGGAACATCTGACGCTTACTTTCGTGACAACATGTGTTTAGTGTTTATAGTACTGGCACAGTTCCTAACCTCCACTCAGCCCCCTTATGCCATATAATTCTTTTTCTGGCCTTCGCATCCCTCAGCAGCTACACTTAGTCCTCCTCTACCTCAGCTCTTTTCAGCCCGCTCCCCTTCTGTTTCTTTCGGCTCCTCAAGCCTCCTCAGTCTCACTGTCCCATTCCTACTCAGTCCTTCTCTACTTTTCTCAGCCCCTTCAGCTCCTTTCCTTTACTCAGACCCCTTCTGGCTTCTAGCTTCGCTCAGCTAATTTCCCTATGAGTTCCATTAGCCCAGCATATCTCTTTACTCCTTCCATTCCCCCGCCAGCAATCCCTACACTGTATATCACTTGCCTTTCCTCCGCCCAAATTCTCTACCCTCTCTCAGCCCTCTGTCTCCCTGTTCTTTAGCATTAACACAATATCTTAGTTTTCTCCCACCTATTCATCCCACCCCTGCTAGCTCCCTGCCCCCCCCCCCTCCCCCGAGCACACATGTAGCCACTGGGGAGGACAATTTGCCCCCCCCCCCCGGGAAACTTGGGGGGAAATGCTGAAAGGGATTTTTGACATAGTTCTTGCATGACAATACAGTTTTCTTAATTTTACCACTTGTATATTAAACAATAGTAGCTATTTCCAAAAATATTTATTTGGGAGGAATAATTTCCTTTGAAATTAAAAGTTAGACTAAATAGTATAAAACCCTTGAGAAAAACTAACCAGGTATAACTTAATAATTTCCCCTATCACCTTAGATTATGTGGTTAATGTTAGAGCTCTAATGATGTTTTACACTGGAATCCTGATGAGGTGTAAAAATGGCCTTCCTGTCCCCTCGGCCTGGTCAGCCACATCCTCTCATCCTGCAGCCATATCCTCTCACCCTATAGCCAGTTGCAAACAAACACTGCACAGTTACTGTTACAAACAAATGAAACAAGCAAAATTTTTGAAGACTGCATGAAGCCATATTGATCGCCTCAAACTACATTATAGAAGGTAAGCAGATATAAATATGTGTGCACCTCTGCATATCTAAATTTTGAACATAACACCGGGATCAAGCATGATCAATGGGCTTCTTATTTTTATAGGTAAACGAGTACCTTCAGTTTCATGTCCGTCAGTCAGTGAACTAGCAAACCTAGCTCCACCTATTAATCTTTGTAAGGTAGGTAGGTCACAAAAATTATAATACAGTGACAGCTCTGTCATTCTTATTCATTCTTATTCATTAAGGTGTCATATTTTCCCTTTTTCCCCAAAACAAATCCATGATGTCATTCTACACTAAGGAAAACGTGATTTTCTTTTATTGTGAGAAGTCATCTAGGAGAGAGAAACTGGAAGGTCATACAAGTAAAAAACACCCACGTTGTAAGGTTAAGGAGAAGGCACCAAAAGGGGTACAAACCATAGCACATATGCTGAAATTACAATGTCAACAAAGCTCTCAAGCAGGACCTTCTACACAAAGTCCCACCCCAATAGAATCTGATGAAGCAGGTATCCTAAGTGGTTCTCCTGGATCTGCAAATGATGATGGATCCCCTTTGGATGAAGATTCTGCACCATCACACCAGAAAGAACATGATAAAGATAATGAACTCCTGGATCTGCAAATGATGATGGATCCCTTCTGCATGAAGATTCTGCACCATCACACCAGAAAGAACATGATAAAGATAATGAAAACTTGTCGAAACCAGATCTAATAACACTGGACAGAGACACTAAAGTGGGAAATGTTTCAGCAACTGGACAGTTCGAGACTAAAGCCACTGTTTCTCCACAATCTGACGTTTCATTCTGTGATTTGTATCCCAGTGATCCAGCATTGTATACTAGTTGTTGCACAAGTCCTGAGTTAGTTAGAAAGATGCTCAGGTTAAGGCCATGCTAACCAGGTCTTAATGGTGGCTATGATTTTCCAAGGACTAATGGTACATCATTTAGAAGTCAGTGGTATAATCCTAGAATTAAAAATGGTATGACATGGCACAGAGATTGGTTTGTATACTCTCCAAGTAAAGATCAAGCATTTTGTTTCCCATGCTGGCTGCTTGCCAACAGACATGTGCCTCACTGATCCATCGTTCAGTGATCCTAACCAAGGCTTCTGTAGGTGGAAAAAAGCAACATAGTGCCATGAAAAACATGAAAAAAGTCATGTCCATGTAAAAGATGTCACTGATGTGAACTGTAAGTTTAGGATTGAAACAGGTAATATCGTTTGTCAAGAACAGGTCAGTACTTATGAAAGTTAAGTTAGGCATAACAGAGATGTCCTACGTAGACTGTTGGACATAGTACTTTTTTAGGGCAAACAGAATTTGCCTTTCAGAGGGCATAGAGAATCAAAATTTTCATGCTTGGGAAAGGAATCTTCAGTGAATGATGGAAACTTCTTAGAGATGGTTAACCTGCCGGGAAAATATGATGCTGTACTAGCAAAACACCTTTGTGTGGCCAAAGAGAATCAAACTAACTTGAGCTTATCGACGCTCTCTGTGATGAAGTGCTGGCTTCCATCATATCAGAAGTTCATGAAGCCAAATATCATAGAACTGTAATTGACTCCACGATAGATATTTCCCACTCAGGTCAGTTATCTCTCTCAGTAAAATATGCTGAGAGTAATTTCATTATTCAAGAACGATTCCTGAAAATCGCTAACACAGAGAGTTCTAAATCTGCAGCTTTACTTCATACTTTAACTGCACTTCTTGGAGAGTTCATTCTTGACATTAACTGAATTAGATCACAGTCTTATGATGGAGCATCAAATATTCTGGTCATCTTAGTGGTCTCCAGACTCGTGTGAAGGAAGTGAATGACTTAGCTTACTATGTTCACTGTTGTGGTCACAAATTAAACTTACTTCTTGCAACTAAATGTTCACATGTAACAGATGTTGTCAATTTCTTTGGAAATATAGAAAAGCTTAACACATTTATCGCTGGGAGCCAGCCCAGACTTTTGATTTTTGAAAAGGCTCATAATGAATTGAGGTTAACTAAGAAACTGCAGCGCCTTTGTGAAACACGTTGGTACTGCAAACACTGCAGTTTAAGCTGTAAAACAGAATTATATTGTCATTGTAGTAGCACTGGAACGAATCATAGAGAATTACTGGACTCCACATGTAGTTGCTAAGGCCCGAGGTTTGCAAACTCATATAGGTTAACTTGAGTTTATTTTTCTTCAAGAACTTCGGTTAGAAATTTTGTAAAATACATTTGCTTTGTCAAACTATCTTCAGTCCAGTACAATGGACATAACACACGCATCGAATATGATACAGTCTAGTCTGGCATCAATTAAAAGCCTAAGAACTGATAAAGCATTTTATGTGAAACTTTCAAAAGCAAAAGAGTTTGCAACATCTGAGGGTGCCGAAACTACATTTTAGGTTACTCGTGTTAGGCATAAAAAGAGGATGCCTGGAGAGATAGCCCCTGATGACCCAGTAGTTAATGCTGAAACCAGATTCAAGACTAATATATATTTCGGTATCTATGACAGGTTGATTAAATGAATTTCAGGACAGATTTTCTGATTTTGAAAATTCATTTAGGATGTTCTCTTGCTTGCTCCCTGAACATTTGGGTGAAATCTCACAGTTTACACAGTTGGCCAACATTTATGCCAAGGATGCAGATGTAGATTGTGCAGTTGCTGAGTACAATCAGTTTTCTTTACTTGTAAATGAGACTAAAGAAATCAAAGATAAACTTGGAAATGCCACTGTTCAAGAAGTTTTGGCATTTCTCAATAGTACCAGTTTAAACACAGCTTACCCAAATGTAGTGGTGTTGTATAAAATTTTAGGCACAATCAGTGTATCAAGTGCAGGTGCAGAAAGATCAATTAGCAAATGCAAATTGATTAAGAGTTATCTCAGGTCTACCATGAGTGAGGAATGTTTGTCAGGCCTGGCCCTATTTAGTACTGAAAGAGATAAAACTGAATCAATAGATTTTGAAGCAGTGAGCACCAGTTTCAGTAACATGAAAAAAAGAAAGACTGTACTTTCATATCCTGTTATAAATAAGAATGCAATGGCATCTACATAAATGTGATCTATGTATTGTTGTATGTATTTGCTGCATATCAACACATTAAATGTACATGCTTTTTTCATACTGTAAATTTTATAAAATGTATAAGGCTATAAAACGTCTGGATATTTTTAAAAATTTGTCTTAAATTCGTGGATTTCTGTGGACTATATAATTTCAATAAAAGTATCCTTGTTTTCAGTATTTTCTCTCACATTTCGTTTAGTTTTTGTTTAAGACATTGGAGCAAATATGACACTAATGATGTAAATTTATTTCTGATGACATAAAACATCAAATATAGGAAAATTTGTGGTGACATATTTTGCGGAAATATTCTAAGTGTTTGCCCCCCCCCCCTGGCAAAAATCCTGGATCCACCAGTGAGTCCCACTTCATATAGTATTATGCTCAGTGATATTCTGTTATCACCTCCTACCCTAAGGAATCTTGAACACTCACTCTATGCTGACGATTGTGCAATATGGCACTCTTCCCGTAATGAACAGTTTTTGGCTGGGCGGATACAAGCAGCCCTTGATTCCGTCTTCCAATTGGTTTTGCATTGAGGATTTAAGTCTTGAGTCTCTCAGTGTGCCGCTGTAGTTTTAATCACCCATAACGTCTCTAAAATGAATATGCCTTTGGAAAATTAACCTGTACCTATTAAAAATTCTGTCAAATTTTTCGGCATATTTTGATTGGAAATTAAACTTTAAATTTCATGTTAATTTTATTGCCGCTTGTGATAAACCATTGAATGTCCTTATGTACTCAGCTGTTACTAAATGGTGAGTAAACAGAAAATCTTCTAGTGGCACATAAGTCAGTTACTAGATCTAAGCTTGACTATGGTTCACAGGTGAGTGGGTCAACATCTGATGCCACACTGAGGAGGTTGGACATGTTGCAGAATAAATGTTTACAAATGTTTCTTGGCACTCTGGGGTGTCCACATAATGCATGTATGAAAGTGAAGGTGAATGTACCTCTCCGAATTCACAATGTCAACCTTATGCTCTCTTAGGGCATAAGTATTGTACAAAAATTTTTTATTAGCAATCTGGCCTTAAACTCTCTGTGGCACCACCAACATCAGATGCGGAGGGTTTGATGACCACTTGGCTTTGGCCTCCTCCTCCTTACTCAGGAGCTTGGTGTGGATCTCAATTCATTTACACAGAGAGTAGGGTAGCATGCTCTGTATAATACCTCTACCTTCAACTGCCTACACCACACTACTGTACATGCGCATAGCATATCACACCTTTTATTCACGTCTTTAGTAATGGCCGCTGCAATCTTACTATCAAATGAGGTGGTACCTCGGATTGCCACCACTGCCAGGGTAGGGCTGGCGGCACAGGGTCCTTCCGGTCGCCATCAAGTGACTGTGCCGGCAGCGACTGTTACTGTTTCGGGGAATGCTCGTCAGCGAAGAGGTGACAGTGCGGCCTTATTCTTTACCAACATCTGCGGCCTTACCACAAATTTAAACTCAGTTCATTTTTTCCTTCAGTCCATATCCCCTTTGGCCCTTTTCCTCACAGAACCACAAATCTCACACTCTACCGATATATCTCCATTTTGTTTTCCCGGTTACCATCTTACAAAGTTCCGACCTGTTGTTATATCAAATCCCAATATGTAGTTGACACTATTTTAAACTTCACTTCATCCAGTTTTGATTACTCATTATATAAATTTAATTGTCAAAACATTACCAAATATATTTGTGTAGTTTATCGTTCCCCCAGTGCTTCTTCAGAACCCAGTGTATTTGATTCCATATCCACTCAGTTGAGTAACCTTGACCTTGCCCTTGGCACTGAAATTACCATTTTGGGTGATTTTAACATACACAATGTTGAATGGTTATTGCATTCTGCCTGGACTGACGACGCTGGTCTAGAGTGCAAGCTGTTTGCGGAATCGTTTAATCTCACCCAGTTGGTAAAGCAACCAACCAGAATACCTGATAATCCTGACAAAGATGCTCATCTCTTGGATTTATTCTTGACAAATAATCCAGATCAATACAGGATAGAGGTACTGTCACCACTTGGATCCTCTGACCACAATCTCATCAAAGCCTCATTAGTTAACCCTCCCACATCTCCCCGTTCTGAACCTGTCAGGGTGACCTGATGGCACTTTGACAGGGCAGACTGGGATGGATTTAGAAATTATCTTGCTGATGTTCCATGGCACTCTTTCTTCTCTAGTGATCCCAATTCTACCCAGTCCCACATTTGCGACTTAACCCGCCCCATCCCGACGTTTTCTGGGCAGTGGTACGCCCCAGTCCCGACATTTTTGGACCTTTTTTTTTTTTGGCTCAAACATCTGCTTTTGGTGAGAAACATCGAAAATTCATAGAGAAATCGCTCACCTGAGGTTTAAAATACTCGATTTAGGTACGAGTACTTCCTTACCTGACTGGGTTTTCTAACAGGCTGGCACCAAAGAAAACGAGTTCTATGAGAGGGTAACTATTTTATCCACTCATAAACAGTATTTATGTATTTACTTGGTACGAATTTATGTGTAGTACAAGATTATATTGGTTTTCAGACAGTAATATAGGCAATATAAGCATTGTTTCACTCACTAACTCATCACCATTCATGACCTTTTTTTTCCCACATTACCTGATCATCATTTCTGACTGTTTCTTCCTCTACTGCTATGTAAACTTTGTCCTCCACATTGTCATCGATTGGGGAATCACTCTGGCCCTGAATGTCTTTATTGGCCAGGTCACTGGTAACAGGTGAATTGCCGAGACAATGGCGTGCAGGGGGGGGGAGAGGTTATGCGGTGTAAGGCACTGTCCCTGCTTGGCATCTTGTAGAGGAATAGAGGAAGGTGTACCGTGTATACGTGCCAAAAATCACTCGCGAAATCACTCGCAAAAATTGAAAATTGTGCAAATTAGGGACCTTACAATGTTGCCGCATTAATTCATGTCGCCGGGACATGAATGCACATCATGTGCGGACGTTAATTCACGTCGCCGGGACGGCGTGGGTTAATACTATAGTCTGACAAATCTAAACGTAGGGTTTTGGTGGAGTCAGCCCCTCCCTGCATTGTTGCCACGTTTCCGAGCTGACCTCTCCATCAGCGATGACCTTGACACTGTTTCCCTCTTGTGATCTCCGTTTTTCTAATACCCCCTATACCCCTGCCACCAACACCCCCTATACCCCTACCCCCAACAACACCCCCATCAACAACACCCGCTATACCTCCACCACCAACACCTCCTATAAATATAGACCCCCACCATCAACACCTGTATAATAATTAGCCGTTGATAATTGCTATGCTATTTTATTGAGAGCATACGGAAATGTAACCTACCGTACCGTAACTGCTTGACTCTCTCTCTCTCTCTCTCTCTCTCTCTCTCTCTCTCTCTCCTCCTCCTCCTCCTCCCAGGTGCATTGGGAAACATTCTACCCTATTGCTCAAACTCCCTAATCTTACAATCCCATCTGTCTTAATCCTTCCCACTGCCTTCGTTCCTAAATCCCTTAATTGATCTATTTTTAACCTAAGTGTCCCCACATTTGTTGCTGCAGCTGCTCGATGCAATGCCCTTGAAAGATCACATAAAGGTGCCCCATACTGCTTCTCCTTTATGCAAAATTCGCTCACGTTAAATATAACTTCTTTAGCTTGACTATGAAGGTGTGAGCGCTGTAGGGCCGCCATGACTGTACGCGAGTGGCTATGGATGATGAATGAACTGTAGGGGGTTGGTGACCTCCCATAGCGTACACACAAACACATGTCGCGTGAGTGCTGCCACCCCAGAGCTGTTTGATATATTTATTTTAATTATGAAAGGATCGCCTCTTCCCACTTTTATCCCTTCAAATTTTCTTGCAATTATACTTGCTAAATTAATTAGCAATGTTAGAAGTGTTGGGGAAGTAAATAATAATTAGAATATTTTTAGAGCAACACTGCCAAATTTTTATGCCACGTTTCCCTATTATCGTATAATATAGTATGCAGAATAGTTTTATTCTTCCTTGATACATGTCAGCACTTTCATTACAGTTATATTAGTATGAGTTATGTTTATGTATCATTCCTACTACACAAACCACAGGCATTATACATCGTAGGGTTAGGAAACATGGCAATAGTGAAGGCAGAGGCAGACCTCACCCAAACCCTATGTTTAGATTTGTCAGACTTTAGCTGGTATGGATTTATTCATACCAAGTCAACAATTCACTAAAAGATCGAACTCTCCAAAATGGTTTGATGGCAATTGTGCCAGAGCAACAGCCCAAAAGTCATTAGCATATAACTCTTACTTAAAATAAAAAAAACATCTGAATCACTCTCCCAATTTAAAATTACTATAAATCATGCAAAAGCTGTATTAAATCTATCTAGATCAAACTTTCTTCAAAAGCAAGCATCAAAATTACTTAACAACCCTAATGACAATAGAATATTCTGGTCAACTCTTAATTCATTCAATAATAACTTTAACAAGTCATCTACCATTCCCCCACTAAAATCTTCAGATGGCAACATTACAAATGACCCACGTGGGAAAGCAGGTATCTTTGCCAATACCTTTGCCAGAAACTCTACCATAGACGATACCAGCCAGAATGTCCCAGTACTGGAACTTGATTCTCCCGAAATTGCCCCACTTAAAATACAGACAAGATACGTAAAATCCATCCTAGACAATTTACCTACCAACAAAGCTCCAGGCCCAGATGGAATTCCGCCAATTGTTTTGAAAAAGTGTTCCCCTGAACTTGTCTGTCCTAGCTAAATTATTCAGACTATGAATACATACTTCTTTATTCCCAAATTCATGGAAAGAAGCCAATATCCACCCAGTTCCAAAGAAAGGAAGTTCGTCTGACCCCTCCAATTACAGACCAATAGCTCTCACATCTTCTCTTGGTAAGGTATATGAAACTTTAATTAATAAGCACATTGTTAAACATCTTGAATCCAACAACTTAATTACTGATAGACAATACGGTTTTCGCCACGAAAGATCCACCATTGACATACTCAATCTCTTAACTAATACCATCCATCAATCAATTGATCTTTTTGGAGAAACTCATGCAGTTGCTCTTGATATCTCTAAAGATTTCGACAGAGTATGGCACCATTCCCTGCTGTCCAAACTCCCTTGCTATGGACTAATGTCTTTTGTTCCTTTGATTTCTTCATATCTTGGTGACAGGAAAATAAGAGTAAAAGTAGATGATGTATATTCCAATTTCCACTCAATTAACGCCGGTGTGCCGCAGGGATCAGTTCTGGCGCCAACCCTATTTCTGGTTTATATTAATGATCTCTTATCTGTCACCCACAATCCCATTCACTCATATGCAGATGACTCAACACTACATAGTTCATTCACACTCAGACATCCATTTACAAAGTCTAATATCTCTACCTCTTAACTCAGCACAGCCATCTCCATAAATCAAGATCTATCTACAATCAGTGAATGGGGACAAAACAACCTTGTCTCTTTTAATGCTAGTAAAACTAAATATAAACAGTTTACTAATAGACAGATATTGTCAGATTCGTACATTACCTTCAGTGCTACTAATATTCCCATCTCCAAAAGTATTGAAATTCTTGGTGTCTCACTTAACAGTGCCCTCAGCTGGACCTCTCATGTCAGATCACTTGGTAAAACCTCCTCAAAGAAACCTGGATTATTGTACAGAGTCCGTAACTTCTTCGCCGATGAGAAGTTAGCTATAATTTATAAGAGTCATGTGCACTCTCAGCTTGAATATTGCTCACCCATGTGGAATGGTTGTGGAGAGGTTGCATTAAGACAACTAGACAAAATTCAGAATAGAGCTGTTAGAATCATTAACAACCCTGTCATTACATATAAACTACCTCCCCTGCAAGTAAGAAGGAATGTTGCCTCCCTTGCATTATTTTACAGATATTTTTTTGGCAAATGCTCAGGCGAAGTTGCGTCCACGGTGCCACCTCTCCATGCCTTCCCTCGTGCTACACGTGCATCTGGTAGCGCTCATGACCGGAATGTCACTCAGCCATATTGCAGAACTTCTGCCTATCAGAATTCTTTCATTCCATGAACTGCATCTCTCTGGAACTCACTTCCCCAGAGTTGTTTTCCTCCAAATTTCAACCCACAACTGTTCAAGTCTAACT
Organism: Coenobita brevimanus; assembly: GCF_032717465.1. Lineage (NCBI taxonomy): Eukaryota > Metazoa > Arthropoda > Malacostraca > Decapoda > Coenobitidae > Coenobita > Coenobita brevimanus. Next base: position 23,105,832 of record NC_137014.1, on the reverse strand, counting down.
GTTACAGATATTTTATGGACAGAGGATACCAGTAATCTGATGTATGGATTATTTTGTTTTACTCATTTGTTTTTCCTTCCTCCGTTCTGTTATTTATATAAAAAAAAAAAATACTATGACATTTGGTGTTTAAAAATATAGTGCCCTGGGAGTCACCCAACCTAGCTGTTGATATTTCATGGCTCTTAGCACCAAAGGGCAAGGTGCAGGAGGCAGAAGTCCATCATTTGTTAAGCAACGTCATCAGAAGTTGTTTTGGATCCCTCCAGTTGAACACTGATGGCTCCAAGTTGAGTGAATGTGCTGGTGCTAGTGTGTGGTCGATTGGATGTGCCCTCAGATTTTGGTTGCTGACTTACACATTTGCATTTACTTCTGAACTTTTTTGATTGCTGACTTACACATTTGCATTTATTCTGAACTTTTTGCTGTTGACAATGCCATAAACTGTAAAAAATTCTCGACATGACTCATGTCATATTTTCAGGCTATATGTTTGCCCATCAAGCAATTCCTTCTTGCAGTATATACTGATTCTAATGAAATCCAGGGCTACATCATTATTACGTTGCATTCGTACAACAAATCCCTCACGCTGAGTTGGGTGCTTGGTCATTGTTGTATATATGACAATGAGCAGGCTGACTTATATGTGAAGTCAGCACAGAAACTCGAAGAGACTTGGGACATTCCTCGTGACCTACGGTTGAGTCTCACCCTCAGAAAGAAAGCAATAAATCTTCTGTGGCAAGATCATTTTACCAGACTGAGTATTCCAACTTGTGAGGCGCTCCTTGACAACTGGGATACTGCAGATCATCTTCGTGGCCTGGAAGAAAGAACACTGGCATGCTTGCAGCTGAACTGCACGTTTCTCATGTGTATGTTGCCATATATGGAAAATTCTTTTCCACTGCACTATGACATCTGTGGTGCTGTGTTATTTGCTTTTCGTATCATCCTGTATTGTTGTTAATCTAGTCGTGAACATGCTTCGCTTACTAATTACCTTAATGTAGCAGACATCAACTTCACCCATTTCTTACCATCTTGGGTGATAGGAATCTTGTTATTACTGATGACTTGATGGTCTTCTTGAGAGGCACTGGATTGCTCAGTGATGTGACTTCTTTACTGTGTTTGGTTATGGTTTTTATCGGTAGTAAATACATATATATTGCATACTATAATTACGCCTGACAGTGACATATTTGGAATACTTCTTGTTTTTACCAGTTCTGCATTTTATATTGATGTCTCCTACAATAAACCACGTGCTTCGTCTGACAGTGACCAGTTGATGAGTGCAAGTGTGCAGTATAGAAAGATATTGGGCACCTTCAGTTGATGGTGTTCTGTTGGGGTCGATAGTTTATGTATATGCAATAGTTCCTGACTCATGTGATTCTCTTTTTTATACTGATATCCCCTATATTATTACATGTGCCTGGCCTGAAAGCCAACAGGTGATAAGTGCAAGTGTGTTACATATAGAGGCGTTGCATATTTGCAGACGATGGTGTTCTGTTGGTCGGGGCATTTTACCCATTAGTGTAAACACACTCACTGTTTGGTTAAGTTTAACTGTTTGGATAATTATGCTTCAGCAAAGGGCAGTGATTTATTATTATTATTATATATATATATATATATATATATATATATATATATATATATATATATATATATATATATATATATATATATATATATATATATATTTTTGCAAATTACCTGACTACTGTTCTTTAAAACAAAGCAAACAAGTGGTGCCAGGCACAACAAACCTTGCCCAACAGCAGTTATTTTATTGCTGTTAAATATTGACTCCTTACTGTCATTTAGTATCAGTGCACAATTAAAGTTTAAGGTACTTGTGTAAATGTTATGAAATTGCACCCTCAAAAAATCTGTGATCTTGCATTTGACCTTTCAAGGTCAATCAAGGTCAAATGTCTTAGTGTCAAATGAAAGCCTATGTGAGACTAGCTGTATCTTGGTAATGGTAAATATCTATCTGCAACGAGTTTCGAGTTATAGCCCCCTGAATATCCGTGACCTTGGCTTTGACCTTTCAAGGTCACTTACAGTCAAAGGTCAAGGTACCAATTAAAAACCAATATGCGATTTCATGTATGTTGACAACAGTAAAAGTCTGTTTTCAACCAGTTTCGAGTTATAGCCACTTGAATATCCATGATCTAGAGTTTGACCTTTCAAGGTCGTTCAGTGTCAAATGTCTTGGTGCCAAATGAAAGCCCATATTACTAGTTCCTGTATATTCACAATAGTTAATATCTCTATCTTCAACCGTTTTCAAGTTATTGCTCTCTGAAAATCATTGACCTTGATTTTGCCCTTTCAGGGTCACTAACTTACCTCCAAAACTTTCTTTGTGGCCAATACCCACATACCCTGAAAGTTGCATGTCACTTCATTCATTCGTTTTTCTGTAATATAGCAAACAAACAAACAATCAAACACACTCAACCAAGAGCAGTACCTCGTAGGACTCCGTCTGGTCGAGGTAAAAAGTAAAATAAATAAATAAATAGTAATTATTTATGAATTAAAAATGGCTTAATGACATGAGTCTTTGGGCCAGTGGTCACTAGAAAAAAAGTGGAGGGGGGGGCATATGTTTGGTGGCTCTCTCTCATTGAGATTTCAGGGCTGCCTCACCGGCATTAGCTTTCTTTTCACCTTTCCCAAGGTGTGTATGCCAGATAGAATCTTATTTTCCTCCCTCCCTGTTAGTTTGGTACAGTTGCAGGGGAGGGGGGAGGGGTCTGTGAGCGGGAAGCAAGAGAATTTCAGTGCAAAAGTACAATAGGTATCTCTACTTTTGTACTGTGATTCGTTTGTTTCCTGTTCACAGAACCTCCCACCCCACTGAACGCTCTGGGGTGGGGGGGTGGGGGAGTCGAGCACACAGTTGGGCTTCTCTGGAGTGGATTGAGAGGGTAATCTCAGCCTTAGCTCTTCTGTCCTGGAAAACTTTCCCTTGTTCGTTTTTCTCATTCTCCCCACTTCCCCCAAGAGGGGGAGGTGGTTACTATCTCACTCCAACTCCTGCCCTTCTCTCCTCTAGAGAGGCAGGTGCTTCTAATGCCCCCATTGCATAGAATGACTCCTGTACAAACTGATCCCAGACTCTAGCCCCACTTGGCAATATTGTAGATTTTTGCATCATTTGTACTTTTGCATGCTGACAGTTCTAATTCCCTGTCCAGTTTCAACCATTTTATAATCAAGATGGTGCTTAATGGCTGTGCTGGTGAGGCTGAACAAGTAGAAAAAAAAAAGCAATTGGAGCTCTCTTGAGTAAGAATCTCACTTCATCCCTGGTTAACCTGAGGTGTCCCGTCAATGTATGGATACGTTGCAACATTTTGTCATGGTGACACCCAATGACATATCCATATGTTTTACAATTGCAAGGTCCGTCATTTGCCCATTTTTCAAATCTTGCGCATGATTTTTGGTATGTAGGCACGGGACGTCTTCCTAAATCCGCCACCAGGCAGGGACACTCCCCAACCCCACGTGAAATACATGCTCCCTTGTCTCGGTCACTCACCTTGTAGCAGTGACCCAGCACAGACATGGCACACCGAGGTCTCTCTGATGCTGAACTTCAAGCCGCCTTGGACGCCTTCACAAGCAACAGCAATTAACTCACTTGATGATGATGTGGCGGACAAAGACTATGTGCTTCCCAAGGACGAGACAAGCAGCAGTGACAAGGAAGTACCGTCTCCTAGGAAGCGGCAATATGTTACTTATCTTGAGGCTAGAGAAGGCCAGCCTGGACCCCAACCATGTGCACGCACCTCTCTCCAGCCCCTAGAGGAAAGGGAGGGAGAGGGCGAGGACCAGGACCAGGACCAGGACCAGGACAGAGCCGTGGGACGTGATGCTACCTCAAGGCTCAAGAGAGAAAGGATTTTGCCACGGGGAGCTGAAGAGGCTGCAAAGAAGAAAGTCAGGTATGGGCCCAGTGCTTTGTATGGGGAAAGCAGGAGTGGTGTGGCGGTAGTGAGTGGTGAAAGGGAAAGTGGTGTGGTGGGAGTGTGTGGTGAAAGTGAGAGTGGTGGGAGGGAGGCAGCACGACCACATGATGTACGTGGGCAGCGGGGAGGCGAGGAGGAGCCGCTCCCTAGCACAGCTTTTGCCCCAATATTCCTGCGCTTCCTCCCTACAGCCCCGTGATGTGCGGAAAGGAAGGAAAGGGAAGGGAAAGGGGAAAGGAAAAAGGAGAGGGAAGAGGAGTGCGGGTGGGGAAGGGCACCTCTCTCCACCTCCCCAGTCTCCCCTACCACCCTCTCCTCCCCACCCCGACGAAGGTGATGATGGGGACAAGGCTGGAGATGGTAGTGTGTCATGGGACTGGGAAGATGGGAGTAATTCACTCCCATCATTCACCCCCTCACTGAGGAGTGGCGGTCTGGCTGCACGGCTCCAGGAATCCACACTAGCTCCACCAGGGTGGATTTCTTCCACCTCTTCTTTGGGGAGGAGTTTGTGGAGCGGATTGTGCCACAGACTAACACATTCGCAAGCAGCCAGAGCCGTGAAAGCAAGTGTGAAGGTATGAGAAGCGGGCACTCCCTCCAGTATGATTACCCAGTTACCACAGGTGAGATGTTTACCTTTCTATCGCTGGTTCTTTTGGTGGGTATTGTATGGAAAACACTAATTCCGGCATAATGGACTATGGACTGGACTATGGACCCTATGACCAACACACCTTTCTTTTGGAAGGTAATGGGCCAGAATAGATTTCTGCAAATTCTGAGCTGCCTCCACTTTTACGATGCCGACAATCCAGCTAATCCAAATAACACGGATAGAATGAGGAGAAGAAGGATGGTATTTGATCACCTGTGGGAAAAGTTCCACTCATCCTTCTTTCCTTATCGAGACCTTGTCATAGATGAGAGCTTCGTGTTGTGGAGAGGTAATATTTCTTTTCGGCAGTACATACCCAGCAAGAGACACTGTTTTGGGTTCAAGATCTTTGGTAAGTGCGACTGTAAGACTGGTTATGTGCAAGACATACTCTTGTACACCGGCATAGTCTTGTACAGACAGACATAATAGACGATCGAGGTATTGGACTCTCATGTGCCATGGTAAAGACAATGATAGAGGAGTACCTTCATCGTGGTCACATGCAGTACCTGGACAACTGGTATACTAGCCCCCTTCTCGCACGGTACCTACATCTGCACAACACCGGTGTCTGTGGCACCATAAAGTAAACCATTGGCATTTGATCAAGGTTGGGAGGAGATTTGACAAGAATGAGGTGTTTTTTTTCAAGTCAAATAACATCCTCACCACCCTGTGGAACCACAGTGGGGAAGTCTGTCTCATATCGACGGCACACCGCCCCCTCATGCACTGCACAGACTTCGTGGATTACTGCAGTGAGAGGAGGTGCCACGTCTGGAAACCTGAGTCGGTACTGGACTACAATATCAACATGAGGTAAGTGGACCAGTTTGACTCCATGATTTCCAGTATGGAGTGTGCCAGGACCACGATGAAGTGGTACAAAACACTCTTCTTCCACTCGCTTGATATCACGGTCCTGAACTGCCACTACCTGCACGCCATGACAACAGGAACCTCAGAGACCTTCGAAGGGTTTGTGAGGGAGCTGTCTCGCAAAAATCCTCGCAAAATATGCAGAGGACAGGCCCCACCACTACCACCGCCCCACCACTGTTGCACGGACTCCCGTATGCCTCACCACATGCCACTTCCCTACCAACATCCCTCCTCAGCCGAACAGCCCTAGATCCCAGCGGTGGTGTCACGTCAGCAGTAACTCTAAAGTTAGACAAACGACCCAAAGGAAAGACACGAGGTACAAGTGTGTGAAATGCAACATTGGCTTGTGCGGTGAGCCTTGCTTCAAAGAATTCCACACTTTAGTACATTACTGATACTGTGTGTGCTTGCGATATAACGCTCTAAGTGCTGTAAATATGCGATAATCTGACTCTCACTATAATAGTACGGTCTGTAAGTATGTGATAACAGTAATATAAGATGGAAACTGGTATAGTGTTTGTGGAAAATTATAATGTAAGTGGAAAAATAGAATGTAGGTTGAAACAATAGTCATAGCGAATTTGCTTACCATGTAAATATGCCATAATCTGAAACTCACTATAATAGTAAAGCCTGTAAATATGTGATAACAGTTATATAAAGTGGAAGCGGGTGTAATGTTAGTGGAAAAGTATAATGTAAGTGGAAACATAGAATTTAAGTTGAAACAACAGTCATTGCAGGTGTGCTCACTATGTAAATATGCGCTAACATTACACTAAATATAATCATAAGGCCTGTAAATATGTGATAACAGCTATATAAAGTGGAAATGGGTATAATGTTAGTGGAAAAGTATTATGTAAGTTTGAAAAATTAAATGTATGTTGAAACAACAGTCACAGCGGGTGTGCTCACTATGTAAATATGCGCTAACATTACGCCAAATATAATCGTATGGCCTGTTAATATGTGATAACAGCTCTATAAAGTGAAAATGGGTATAATGTTAGTGGAAAAGTATTATGCAAGTTGAAAAAAAATGAAATGTATGCTGAAACAACAATCATAGCGAATCATATGTGACCAATTTGGGCGATTTCACTATGCTCGCTCAATGGTACAATGCTTTTTTCGCCTATATTTTTGTATGAAAACCAATATAATCTTGTACTACTTGTTTTTTAGTTCAAAATAAATAAATCTCTAGTTGTTGTGAGTGGTTACCTATACTAAGCCCTACCATAGAAAACGTGACACCCAAACCTCACCTCCACAGAATACGGTACCAGGTGTACAGAGGCTTACCTGTTTAGGCCACTTTTAGACCCAGATGACCACTTTGTGATTTTCTATCGTTTCTCACCAAAAGCGGAGGTTTGAGCCAACAAAAAATTTTCCCCAAATCTGCCGGCATTAGGGGGGGTCAGAGGTGGAAAATCCGCTGGGACAACGCGGGTTAAGGATGTGTTGAAACTGTGAAAGTTTCACTGTTATAATGCCAAACCGAGGAGCCTGCATTCCATGAATTCCTGCATAGGTGTTATCCCCTATAGAGACCTCATGGCTATGGAAGAGCTGACACCACATGTGAACTTGCCCTGTAAGATTTCAAGGGTGCTAGATTTGCCACTAGATTTTTGGATGGCATGAGGAGGAAGACTGCAGCAATAGTTTTTACCTTCGGAGAAATTTTTCTTCCATTGCATGTCGGAAATGGATATGAAATTATTAATGTAAATCCTTATATCCCCAAACCACTTCGGTGTCTTTTATGCCAGCTTTATTGACAATGAAAAGTCTTGGCAAGCTACAAACTTAGTGTGTGGCAAGTCCGCTCCTGTGGGTCATGATGCAGACAACTGTAACTCTGAGACTGAATGTTGCTTTCACTGCAAGGGTGTTCATTCCACTTCCTCAAGGGACTGTCCAGAACAGAAGAAGAAGGAGGGGAAAGCAACGGAGGGGATTTCTTACTGCGATGCAAGGAAGAAGATGAGGGAGATACATGTAACTTCCAAACTGAATTTCTTCAGTGCATGGGTGGCTTATCCCGTTCTGTGTTGAGCACTGTGGAGAAGCAAACTGACCCTAACCTCCAGCATTCTTGCCATTCACTCTGCTTCCAGGTTTACTCCTTTTGTGTGGTCCAACTCTCTTAACTAATATCCTTGCTGCTGTTACTATATATTCAAAAGTTGCTGCTTCCACATCTATGAAGCAGAAACAAAAGCCTGACAAGTCCTGTCAAGTCAATTTCACCCCCCTTCCCTCCCAGGTCACGTTCTCATTTCTTACTTCCTCCTGCTCCAACGAAGAAGAGAAATGGCAGCTCTTACCTGGATGATTCTGGGAGCCTCCTTACTGATGAAGCAATGGAGGTTTCCAATAGCAACCACTGTGATAGATCTACTGGTCGTTCGCATGAGAGTGGGCACCCTTAAAAAGCTAAGCACAGTGGCCATCCTCATAATTTTTTTGACCATCACATTCATTGTGTTGCACTGGAATTGTAGGACTCGGGAATGAGTTACACAATACAGCAATTTTGTTATCCTTAAGTAGGCAAGACATTATTAGTTCAGTGGATTACAGCACTCTGACCGAAGGGTCGGAGGTTTGAGTCCACCCAAGGGTCATTGGTAGACATCAGCAAGGGCATCCGGTCATAAAGTGCTACACGCTCCAAAATCCCAAGTCCTCTACCCACGGGCAACGCTTTGCCCTTATTGACAAAAGGGGACACAGCATAAACTAAAAACAAACAAACAAACAAACACGATTGATGGATCTTCCACAGCCTCCAAATTTCAAGCTGTACCAGTTACAAAAAAGTTATGATGGTCATAGATTTATATATATATATATATATATATATATATATATATATATATATATATATATATATATATATATATATATATATACACACACAAATCACACCTACAAACAGAAGGGGTTCTGAATTTTTCTCTGGAAGCAGTCATGTGCAGAGCATTCTTTAATAACACGTATCTGTCTATTTACCTTCTCCACTGTCTTCCACATGGCCCCATTGATTGTAGTGCTTTATTTTCTCTTTTTGATAAGCTTCCAGGTAATAAAATAGTTTGAGCAATTTCAGAACCCATCAGTATCAGTGGTGAAGCTTGAGGATTGACGGCCAAGGGGAGCAAGTAACTGACTTATTACAGCAGTCCAGCCTTTGTCTTCTGCATGATGATAGAGCGACTCGTGTAGATGATGGTACTGGTAATAATTTTTTCAGCCATAGATTTATCGCTGGTCTCCCCAGGTATACATCAGGATTTTTTCGTGGGATCATTATGACAATTCCCTGGGAAGTGATAATTTACCCACTGGTCTTTCATATACACACGACATTTTATCACACCTGCCACTGCCTAAATTTAGGAAAACAGATTAGGGGGGGGAGGTCCTTCTCAAGGATCACTGACTTACTCGTAGATATATCTAGGGAGACCATAGATTTACAAGTAAAAAATTAACTAAATCAGTATTACACGCAGCTGAGGCTGTGATTCCGTAAACTCCAGCTCATATGAAGCATTGAGCTCAATGGAGGACACCGAATTGCAGACAAGCATTAACAAAATGCAATAGGATGTGCAGGATTTTTGACAGCCTACTGAGCAAAATTTAATTGCTTACAAACAAGCAAGGGCTGATGCAAGGAGGACAATTAGAAGAGCTAAACGTGACTCCTGGCATTCTTTTGTGTCCATGGTGCATTGCTATACCCCATTTACTAAAGTCTGGTCCACTATTACGTTATTAAATAATAAATTTCCTTACATCTCTGTGACCACTTTACAGGTGGAAGATACCATGTATGACTATCCTATGGATGTTGCTAACATTCTCGCCAGGAGTTTTTCTCGTGTGTGTAGTTCAGCCAATTACAATAATTATTTCCATGACCATAAATGCACGGCTATGCTACAAATAAACTTTACCACAGAAGACGTAGGTTTCTCATACAAACAAGAGTTTAGGATGAATGAACTTTTCCATTCCCTAAAATCCTGTAAAGACACCAGTCATGGACCAGATACCATCACGTATGGTAAGGTCCAGCATTTTAATCAAGGCAACCAGAATCAGCTGTTAGCACTGTATAATAAGCTGGGGCGTTCTGAAGCCATACCAATATCGATAACCAAACAGGGTTGCTGTCTTTTGAATCCCACTTAATTTCGTCCTATTGTGCTGACTTCTTGCCTATGTAAAGGCCATGCAAACGATGGTGATTAATAGTTTTCGTTATACTTTAGAAATGAAGAATTTGTCAAATAATCAGTAATTTGGCTTCCATAATTGTTTTTTTTTTTTTTATGTGTCCGACTCTGGGCATAGGCTTCACAGCCTGCTATCAAGGCCCAGCAGTCCTCCTACATACCATACACCTCTACATGTCACCACTTCGGCGCTAACACCCACCGTCCATATTGAATACATGCTAGGGCTGTCTCATACAGGACTGGTGTATTGGTATTAGCGGGGGTATTTTTACGACATGTCGGCGGGCCTTCTGGTAGATCAGTAAAGCCTATCTATCTATCTATCTATAGCCCGACGCCCTAATCCCGCAAAGGGTGGCCGCAGACAAAACGCCTCCAAGTCACTCTGTCACCCACCATTTGACTCCCCTCCCCCCAACTCATCCCCCCCTCCCTCATATACCTCTCAACTCCATCCCTCCACCTCATCCTCGGTCTACCCCTCCCTCTCCCTCCCTCCACCTCACCCACATACACCCTCTTAGTCAGTCTTTCACTCTCCATCCTCTCCACATGTCCAAACCACCTCAGTGTATTTCTCCTAATCTTTTCAACCACATCCACATCTACCCCACAACGTTCCTTCACTTCTTCATTCGTCAACCTGTCCCTCCATGTCACTCCACATGCTCCTCTCAAGTAACTCATTTCCACTGCTCTCACTCTTGACTTGTTCCCCTCTTGCAAGGTCCACGCCTCGCTTCCATACGTCAGGGTAGGGATCACAATACCATCATGCAGAGACTTCTTAACTTCCATACTCACTTCCCTATTTCTCATTACTGCTTTCAGCATGCCTACAACCTTCCTTCCCTGCTGTACCCTTTCACGCACTTCATCCCCCAAAGTTCCATCCTTACTCATCACACTACCCAAGTACTTGAATGCACTCACATTCTCCATATCCTCACCATCCAACCCTACTGCACACTCTGTGACTTCATTCCTCTCAAACACCATAACTTTACTTTTGTTTACATTAACTTTCAGCTTCCTCCTCCTACACACTGTCCCAAATTCATTCACCAAACCTTGCAACTCCCATTCATCTTCACTCAACAATACTGTATCATCAGCAAACAGCAACACCGGAAGCTTCCAAATCTCACCCTCATTCGTTAGGGCCACCCCCACATCCACTGCCCTACCTTGTACCTCCTTTACGACCCCATCCATATATATATTAAACAGCCATGGAGACATTACACACCCCTGTTTCAGTCCCACATTGAGATCAAAGAACTCACTCAGCTCACCAACCACTCGCACTGTAGCCCTAGCTCCCTGTACATACTCTTCACAGCACTCAACAATTTCCCCTCCACTCCATATATTCTTAATACCTTCCACATACCTTTCCTATCTATTCTGTCATAAGCTTTTCTCCAAGTCCATGAAGGCAGCGTACACTTTCCTTCCCTTCTCTAGATACTTCTCCACTAAACATCTTAGAACAAATATCTGATCTACACACCCTTTTCCCTTCCTAAATCCCCCTTGTTCTTCTCCAACTAGCTCCTCTGTCATATGCCTAACCCTATCAATGAGTATTCTACCATATATTTTACCAGTCACACTAAGAAGGCAAATACCCCTATGGTTACCACATACTTCTCTCCCCCTTTTCCTTTGTACAGAGGAACAATTATACCTGATTTCCAGTCCTCTGGAACCCTTCCCTCTTCCCAAGCCAATCTACACAACTTCCATATCCACTCCACAACAATCTCACCCCCATACCTAAGCATTTCACCACATACTCCATCAATTCCTGGGGCCTTTCCCAGCTTAATCTTCTTCATCGCTTCCACTACTTCCGACCTACTGATCTCTTCCTTCCTCCCTCCTCTCATCTCTTCTTCTCCCAGCCATTCCCCAACCACTTATACTCACACTGCTCTCACTCTCTACATTCAACAAATCCTCAAAGTGCTCCTTCCATCTCCTCAATTTCTCTCTTCTCTACCAACAATCTATTATTCCTATCTTTCACTCCCCTACTATTTCCCTTTCACACATCCTTACTTTCTTTACCTCCTTCCAAAACAATTTCTTACACTCACTCCATTTCACACTCAGATACCACCCAAAAACATCAACCACTTTCTTCTTACTCTACTTCACCTGTCTCTTAACCTCCCTTCTACTGCTCACATTTCTCTCTCTCATCTTCTCCCCTACCCCTAGTCGCCAACCATTCACCATATGCCTTATTCTTTTGTTCCACAGCTCGTTTCACCTCATCATTCAACCATGCTGTCCCTTGCACACCCTTGAATCTCCTCCTACATCCACAAACAACCTCACACGCTGCGCTTATCTCTTCCGTGAATATCTTACATACGTCTTCCACCCCTTCCATCTGCTCTAGCTCATACCTTCCCAATCTTTCTTCCACTATGCTCTTATACTCTGTCCTCTTCTCACTATCTTGCAATTTCTCCACTCTTCTCACAGGAGCTGTTTCCTCTGTCTTCCCTTCGCATCCTCAACCACTTTCTTTGCAGCTCTACCTTGGCCATCACTAAGTGATGGTCCGAGACTCCATTCCCCCACCCTCTCCACACCCTTGCATCCAACACTTGTCTTCTCATTCGCTCATCCACACACACGTAGTCTATCATTGCCTTTCGTTCAACAAGTTCACCATCCATCCTCCTCATTACTCTCCATGTATACCGGTGGATCATCTTATGACGAAAGTAGGTGTTGGCTATTGCCAACCCCTTACCAGCACAGATGTCCACCAAAGCACTACCATTCCCATCTACTTCTGCTGGCACACCCCACTGACCAACCACTCCATCCACTCGTACATTCCCGACTTTGCCATTCATGTCTCCAATCAACAGCACTCTCTCGCTCCTCTCAAACTTGTCCATACATGCTTCTACTCTCCCAAAACTCATCTTTCACTCTTGCCACTCGATCCTCTGTTGGAGCATACACACATACAATCGCCCATGCTTGTATACCTACTTTCATCCTCACCCATACAATCCTTGCACCCACTGTTCCATACTCTCTTATATTCTCCTTCCACTTCTTGCTTATCATCAGACATACTCCCTCTCTTGCCCTCTCATTCTCACTGACTCCCGCACATATACCTACACCGTATTCCCATTCTCTCATCCTTTCACCTTTCCATTTAGTTTCAGTCAATCCACATATATCCACTTTTGCATCCTCAAGCACCTGGACAATCTCTCTCTCTTTCACTTCATCATTCACTCCTCTCACATTCCACGTTCCTACTCTCAGAATGTCCTTTGTCCGTTCCTTAGTCGTCAACGTATGGTCCGTCCGGGTCCGAGGCGCTTTATTTGCTTTTTTAGTTAGTTCTTTTTACGGGGTGGGGCACTAACCCACCACCAACCCTTTTAGTCGCCTCGTACGACAAGCCGGGATTTAAACCTGGGTCCGTTAGGACCGCACGCCACCTCTCTACCGGTTGAGCCACCGCCTCCCCCAAATACAGTAGTTCACATGCTCATTTAGTGTAATTAGAACATTGCATTTTGGAGGCATTTACCAACAAGGATTTCATGACAGGGGTGTTCTTGGACATTTATAAAACCAGTGACATGTTGTGGCAACATGGTATACTTATGGAGCTTTATGTGTATGGTTTAAGAGGTAATCTGTGTATATTTATTTCCAATTTTTGATGGACAGAACTTTCTTTGTAATATTACCCTTTGACATAACATCGGGTGTATGTATCCAAGAAAATGGGATACCCCAGGGCAGTGTGTTTAGTTCTACTGTATAGTATTTAGTATGATGATCAGTGATATTCTGTCATCATCTCATATCCCAAGGATTCTTAAATACTCCATCTTTGTTGATGATTGTCTAGTGTGACACTGTTCCTGTAATGCACAATTTTCAGGTGGGTGGATTCAATCAGCCCTTGATTATGTCCTCTAGTGGGTCTTGTACTGGGGACTTAGGTTTTCCATCCCTAAGTTTGCTGTTGTAGTTTTTACCACTAATGTCCCTGACTTGAATCTGACTTTGGATAATTAGCTGGTACCTTTTCAAAATTATGTATAATTTCCAGGCATATATTTTAATCAGATTTAACTCTAAATTTCATGTTAACATTTTACTTTTCTATTGTGATAAACCAGTAACTGTCCATAAGTACCTATCGGGTACTATTTTACAGAGCCAGCAGAAGATCTGTTTTAACCCATGAGCTGCAGCAAGGGGTTGTGCAAACATCCCCTGTGATGTGGCGAAATGACAGTTTTAGTCACTGTTTCAGATTTCTGTGACATGCATGTCAGTGGCTGGGAACTTGTAGTGTGCAGCTACTCCTGCATTTTTTTTTTTTTTTTATTGGCGTGTTCTTTGAGAAATAATTGTCAGAAGTTGCATTTCTGGCAGGAACATGAAGACTATGCTTGGAGAGAGAGAAAGAGTCTGAAACTGCATTTCTGGCAGGATCATATAACACTATGCTTTGAGAGAGAGAGAGAGAGAGAGAGAGAGAGAGAGAGAGAGAGCGTAATGCATATTGGGGCAGAAGAGACAGGCTGTCGCCAGTCTTCCCGCTTGCCAAATGGGTTGCCAGCTCACTCCGCACGCAGCAATGCAGGCTTAGCGCACTGCATCTACACCCACTATTTACCACTCTACTTCTGTTCCATTACCTGCCATTGACCTTACATTAGATTTTATGTTATTCTAAATAATTTTGACCCATGACTGCCATTCATCGGGTGATAATATTGTGGGAAATGCATAACGAAGTGCATACTTTTGAGTCCATATTAAATTTTTTTACTGTGCTGATCTTTCTAAAACCTTTGTTGTGCATTGTTGAAAGTCTCACACATAAAAGGTGTATGTTGCAGCTTGCCGGTACACCCCCACATGAGGTATGTCGTAGTCCATGGGTTAATGATGTACATGTCCCCAGCTCACAGGCTTATGGTTCAGCTCCTGACGTCACTCTGAGGAAGTTGGATGTATTGTAGGATAAATGTTTGCAGTTGTGTTTTGGAGCCGTAAGGTGTATGCATGAAACTCACATGAAAGTGGATATTAATGTACAGTCAAATACCGAAGACTGCCTCTCTTCCCTCTCACCCACTACTACATTCAGTGACGTCAAATGTTACATAATGGACTCAAGTATATATTTCTATTCATCTCTCCATAAGAAATCCAGCAACTAGAATGAGGGAGGGGAGATAACAGACTTTTATACTTGGCTGTACCTCCCCTCTGTATCTGTGAGGACCTCATCTTTCTGTCGTATGGCGTAAGGACCGTACGGAAATGTGGTATCGGCAGTGTATCCTTTGCCCCCCCTGCAAAAATGCAAACATTCTGTGTGGGGCCAGAGGGAGTTCATCAACCACTTACCATACACTTCTACGTACTGACTCATGAGTTTGGTACGAACCTCAGTGAGTGTGCGCATTGGTGTTTAAAAATCATAATACCTTGGGAGCAACTCAGCTTTACAATTGAGTGTTCATGGCTCCCAGCACCAAAGATCATGACGCCAGAGGCAAAGGTCCTCCATTTGTTTGGTAACATCATCAGAGGCCATTTTGGGTCCCACCTGTTGAATAGCAATGGCTCCAAGGTGAGTGAATGTGTGGGTAATAGCGCAAGATTGACTGAATGTCCTCAGGTTTCTAATGCCAATTTCCACATTTGTGTTTGCCTCTGAACTTTCTGCAGTTGGCAGATCCATAGACTCTGCTCAAGACTGTCGACATGTCTCATTTGTCATTTTTTCTAACTCCAAGTCAGTCCCTCAGGTGATAGCTTCGTGCAATACTGAATCTAATGAGATCCAGTGCTGCATCATCACACTGATCTGGGTGCCTGGTCATCCTCGTATCTACGAAAATGAGCAGGCTGGCTTACATGCAAATTCGGCTGTGGAGTTCGAGAAGACTTGGGACGTCGTTCATGATTTGTGGTCGAGTCTCTCCCTAGGAAAGAATTCAGTAAGTCTTGGGCAAAGCCAGTGAACCAGACACAATATACCATCATACAAACTAACGCTAGGCGACTGGCCATCTGCTAATCACCCAGTGGCCTGGAAGAGAGGGTATTAGGGTTTTTACAGATGAACATTACTCTCGACACATATGTCGCCTTACATAGAAAAACGATTTCCACCTCACTGTGACATCCGTGGTGTGGTGTTGTCTATCAGTCGTATTATCCTGCGCCGTAGGTCATATATTCGTAAACGTCTATATACCTATCTATAGCCTGACGCCTTAATCCCGCAAAGGGTGGCCACAGACAAAAATGCCTCCAAGTCGCTCTGTCACTCACCATTTGACTGCCCTCACCCCAGCTCGCTCCCCCCCTCCTTCATATACCCCTCAACTCCATCCCTCCACCTCATCCTTGGTCTCCCGTTCCCTCTCCCTCCCTCCACTCCACCTACATACACCCTCTTAGTTAGTCTTTCATTCTCCATTCTCTCCACATGTCCAAACCACCTCAGTGTACTTCTAATTTTCACAGTCACATGCACATCCACCCCACAACGTTCTTTCACTTATTCATTCATCAACCTGTCCCTTCATGTCACTCCTCCACATGCTTCTCTCAGGTAACTGCTCCCACTCTTGACCTGTTCCCTTCCTGCAAGGTCCACGTAAACGTGCTTCACTTATTAAATGCTGTGACGGGAGCAAATGTCCCCTTCACTCTTTCCACCATCTTGGGTAATGGGGATATATTGTTATGAATGAGAAGTTGATGGCTTTCTTGAGGGAGACCAAACTGATTAGAGTTATGTGACTTTCTTTTTCTGTTTGGTTGTGGCTTTTACTGCTTGGCTCTAAGCATTTATTTTGTTTTTTTGTGATGGGATGGAGAGATGACGTTTATGAAATGCTTCCTGCCGATAGTTTTGTTTCTTTATTGATGTCCCGTATATTAAGCTCTGTTCCTGGCAGTCGTCTGTAAATGTATTGGGCATTTGTATTTGGTGTTATGTTGGGCATTTGCAGTCGATTGTCTTCTACCGGGTAAACTATTTCATTTTTTGTACAAGTGTAAATAGTTTACATACATTTCAATAAGTTGTCATACTTGGGGTCCACAGTTTACGTAAATGGGATAGTTCATGTCACATCTGGTTCCCTGTCATATACTGATGACCCCTATATTGATACGCGTGCCTTGCCTGACAAACAACAGGTTGTGAGTGCCAGTGTGTAATGCAGAGAGGTATTACATATTTCCAGTCGATGGTGTTCTGTTGGGCAGGTATTTCGGCTGTTAATGTAGGTTTCCTGTGAATCTTTAGCTAGGTGTACCTATTTGTCACTCGAGGTCTTAGTGTAGGATAACAACTTGTTTGTTAGGATTCTCTGTGTTAGGGCATTAGCATAGGTTCATCTAGTATTCATGAACATGTTATTTGAGGCTAGTATTTTTTGTATGTTAATTTTGATTTTATATATATATATATATATATATATATATATATATATATATATATATAGATAGATAGATAGATAGATAGATAGATATATAGATAGATAGATAGATATACCGTATATAAAGTAGTCTTGTCAAGAACACACACACACACACACACACACACACACACACACACACACACACACACACACGCACACACACACACACACATTGACAGCCACGCTGCTTGTTTTTTCTTTTTTGATTCAAGGAAGAAAGAATCAAAGGCCAGGAGCCCGCAAACCGTTCATCAAAGAGAAAAAACAAAAACAATACAAAAGAGAGTCAAATTCAAGATCCGTTCATTTCGAGATGCCTGGACACACTGCACTGGAAAGACTGGAGATCATACAGCAGGATGTAGGAAGTAGGTTTACGTCCAAACACCTACTCACTCCCACAGCATAGTTTAATCCCACTCCGCGTATTACACCACCTCACCCCTCACTCCAACACCGCCCCTTCCCTCACATCCTTAGCTACCCAACCTCGCTCCCCAGTGTCACCTCCGTCTGTGCAGTACCTCACACATCACTCCGTGCTCCTGCCTTCCCATTGTTATACTACTTCTTCCCTCTTCTCCCCCCCCCCCCTCTCTCTCTCTCTCTCTCTCTCATTTCATCTTGTGTCTTCCTTCATCCCCTCCCCACCCTCTCTATCACTTTCCCTCCCTTCTTTTCTGCTCTCATCCTCTCAGCGTCTGTCCCTCCCTGCCTTCCTCCACTCTCCTTCCATCCCCTTCCCCTGTCCCGTAACCTAAGTTTATTTTGCATGTTCATATGTTATCGATATTAACTAAAAGGTCTGTTTATAGTTCCGTGCACATTACACACATGTCATTGTATTTAATGTTTGATATTGACGTAGATGTACTGGGTGAACTTGTTCATACATTGTATACACACATGTACAGCTCAGATTATTTTGTTATTTTATCGTTGTACATTTAAGCATACTCATTCACATAGGCTACTTATTCTCGTAGGAAGTGAAATTGGTTGGGATAGTCTGAAGACTTTTTCATTCTTTTATTCATATACTGGCTGATCGAGTTACGTATACTTAACGGGAGCTATATGGAATGCGTGAGAATATTGTAAATGTGTACAATTCCATACCCGATATCGGGATTAGTAAAATGTGTGGAGTAGACAGGACTCTAGCGATTGTGCTTATTTTTTGTTACATTAACAAAGACATGCACTGCATGCACTGACTTCTGGTACGTACAGTTATGGACGAAAGTTCGCATATTGTGTTATAGAATATTTGAGCATGTCCGTCACTTTATTCCCTGACGCATCATGTCAGTGACCAACATTTCGGGGCAGAAAGACATAACATTCTGCTTTGTGCTTGAGAATATTAGCCAGCAGAAATAAGTGAGGGGTTGACTAGCTGAAATATAAGGTGAACTTTTGTCCCCAACTAGGCTGACATATATGTTGGTCACGTGGTTGTAAAGCAAACTCTCAATTATCCTGCATAATTCAGGCAAGCCCTATGTCGGTTAAAGCAAAACACTGGATGTCGCATAGTACCCCCATTGGCTCAATATTCGGCGTTGAGCCAGACATTGCATTACTATCCGTCTCAAACCTCTATCCTGGAAACTTTATCACAAGTAAAAGATGAAAATTAACCATAAAATATGATAAAATAATGATATAGTACAGGAATAGGAATAACACAGCACAGGTTGGCTACCATTTATGAGCCAGATGATATACCTCAGTGCTGGATATTCCATAAAACAGCTGCGGATCTCTTCTTTTCGAAACTGGATAGTGCATTCCTTTGCCGGATGTTGCTTTAACAGAGCTGAGCCAGAAACGCCAGATATTGCATTCGATCGGATGATGCGACAAGGGACGATTGTGAGTTTACTGTAGTTTGATGACTTACTTCGTGCATACATGAGCAAAATATACATATATATATATATATATATATATATATATATATATATATATATATATATATATATATATATATATATAAATTACTGTATAACAATACGGGCGAACGTATATTCTTGCTTATGAAGGCATGTGTTTTCCCAAGAACTACACACAGTTGAGTAGAACTTTATACAGAAATATTTATTAACATAACAGTAATATTTCTATGCAATTTAGAAGAGATGATGGAAAGATAGGGTGGGAATGTGCATGGTAATGAAGTGAAATGTGAATTCTTAAAGAGCAGCTTTAGTCGACCTTAGTAAAATGATGAATGTAATTATATATATATATATATACTGTGGTTGGTGGGGGCGCTCACCGTCCACTCACTCAATGTAGTGCTGCTCTCTGGTGTCTGTCCTGTCCTCTCCTCCATCTTTCTTTCCTTCCATCTTCTTCTATCTTTCTTTCCTTCATTCTTTCCTTGTCCTTCTGCCTACGGGTAACTTTACACTCCCTCTTCTGTCTTTCATTCCTTCATTCTTTCCCCTTTCTTCTGCCTATGGGTGACTCTACACTGAGTGACAAGCCAAATGGTTTCCTGTACACAAGAAAGCTATTTACTCCGCTGGGTGGTAACCATATAACCAAATTTTGGCGCCTGGTGGTTTAGTGGGTATTGTGTTCCAGTCGGATTGAGCCGGTGAAGGTTTATATCCAAGGGGTGGTTGGGGTTGATTGCTCATGTAATGCCACTCAGGGATGAGTGAGGTTGGTCACTCTCATCTTAAAAGTCAGGAACAACTGCCTAGCCCCGGGCTCCTACGCTCCTCATGGGGCAACGTAGGATTGGATGATGGATATATATATATATATATATATATATATATATATATATATATATATATATATATATATATATATATATATATATATATATATATATATGCGTGTGTGTGTGTGTGTGTGTGTGTGTGTGTACTTTAAGTATACATGTATGGATGTATTTTTCATCATCATTGGAAAATGGGAGTCTGAGACATAAATAGACAGATAAATACAGAGAGAGAGAGAGAGAGAGAGAGAGAGAGAGAGATTTAGTTATAAGAGACTTTGTATTTCAAGGGTTAGGTATTGCCTTGAATAACTCCTTTCTGATGACTTATTAATTATTTAACTAATGTACGATCAATGTATTTCATTCAATATATGAGACTGTTGAGTGTTGGACATGATTATGCTGCTGTGTACAGCGACCTGGAGGCAACAGAGTAAACTATAGTAATATATCATTGGTGGGAAGCTGTTGAGGTGAATAATACGTGGTGATGACAAAGAGAATATTGGAAACTTAATTTCTGTCAGATTATGTGGAGACTGTTTTTTTTGGTATAACTCTAGTGTTCTATTTTCAGGTGGGAATGAATATGAGACTGGGAGTGTTTATACAGGGCAAGATTAACTCTTTCATGGTCGGGACAACTCTGATATTTTATTGCAGCTTATTTCAGACGATGTCATGCAGCTAAGAATAGTCAATAGGAAACTGAGAGTGTTAGTGTCTTAGAAACGTTCGCCATAGGTTTGCACTTAGTGTGAAATTTTTCCTAAACTGGATAATATCGCCTTGAGGAAACATAGCTAAAATACAGATCGTACTAGATGGGTTCAGCAAATTCATCATGGCGTAGTGCAGGTAACAGGGGGAAGATGTCTACGTAGTGAAGGTATGTAAATTGTTGGGCGATTGTAATTAAGAAAAAAGTGATCCTACTGGAGAGATTACAGTGGGACCCACCCAACTCTTCCTGATCCCATGGTTTGTCCCCCCCCCCTTTTCTCTCTCTCTCTCTCTCTCTCTCTCTCTCTCTCCTACACGTATAGTATGGTAGATACACCGTGTAACGATTCAACGCCCCCATCTGGTAGACAGTGCCTCCTCCGGGTCTAGCCAGCATCCTTTCCACGGCGAAGGGCAGGAAAATTGCTGTAGAGAGAGACCAGGTAAAAGTGGAGATCGGGTAATGGAGAAGGAAAGGATCAAAAAGAGATGTGAAGATTATTAGAGATTGAAGGGGATGGGGAAGAAAGGTAATAATTAAAGAAATGAAGAGGAGAGGAAGTGGATAGAAAAGGACGAAAAGGGGAGGTGGGGGGGGAGGAAGGAAGGATGGGAAAGAGGGAAAAGAGGTGAGGGTTATGACTGAATTTGATGGGGATGCAGTTCGAAGCTACTTTAATCTCCTGAGAATGACGATAGAGCGAAGAGTATTTCAAAGGGAGAGAAATGGCAGTGAACGAAGAGGACGGGCGCGAAAGATGTGTGGGGTGTAAGACTGGAGTTAACGAGGGTGCACTTATAACTTTTAGTAATCCTCTACGAATAAAATGGCAGGACGGAAAAAGAAAACGAGTTGTGAAAAGCCTTCCTGCTTTTCTGTCCTTCTCTCTTAAAATCATAGAATAGTTTCTTTACTTATAATCTTCCCTACATCAAACACCAACTAAAGAGTCAACATGTCTCTTGATGTTTGCTTTCCTTTGTACTTTGTACTTAGTATTCCTTTGGTGAAAAGCACAACGACCCTGCAGTAGATCCATCAGGCCCAGACAAACGATGGACCTGGTTACAACATGACTTCCAAAGGTGTACATTCTCTCTCTCTCTCTCTCTCTCTCTCTCACACACACACACACACACACACACACACACACACACACACACAGTTTCGCATATATATATATATATATATATATATATATATATATATATATATATATATATATATATATATATATACACACACACAGTTTCGCATATATATATATATATATATATATATATATATATATATATATATATATATATTTAACCTATTGGAGCCCATTGTCCAGAGTATTGGACAGAACTGGAATTTTTCAAGTCTTTATAGACTTTAGGGACCTATGAGCTTCGCGACTATGAGCCGATAGGCTTAGTGCCCTCCCAGTGCAATGCCTCACCCAGCACCCCTGGGATCCAATGGGATATATATATATATATATATATATATATATATATATATATATATAAGCACACACCTACTCCCAGTAAGAGAGAGAGAGAGAGAGAGAGAGAGAGAGAGAGAGAGAGAGAGAGAGATTAAATGTATGTGAAACATAATGTTTTCATTTTTCTGTCCACCAGGTGCCAAACCCGTCTTCTGGTCTGATGGACTATGCCACCACGATGAGGCCCGAGTACCACCAGGCTATCATTGACCTCATCCATCATTACCGCTGGGATCACATCATTTACCTCTACGACTCACACGATGGTCAGTACTAAAGCATTTTACCATTTTCAGCCCATACTTTGCTAGTATACTGTATTATCAGCGGCATTTTCTGCATACTTACTTCAGGTTGCTAAGACTTACAATACTCATTTTTCTTCAACATTTAAATCTAGGACTCCCACGACAATCAGCGCTCCTGCGTTTTACCATGATTATCCTCTGTCTCTTCCGTTTTTTTTTTTCTACAATTTCTTCTCGTGCAGGGGTCCGCAACCCACCTTTTTCCAGACAAATGCAGCCGGAAAAAAACACAAGCCGCCGATGAAGGAAGTTTAAATTTCTTGCTATGCGGACTGTAAGATGGTTATTATTCCATGTATTTTTGGCCAGGTAGTTGAAGTACTTAGAGCAAAGTACTGGAGTTTACATTCTGAAGTAAAAAGACTCGTTAGACGTGATAAGAGGAGGCTATATGATGAAAAGGCGACAGAGACAGAAATTAAATTAAGTAAAAATGACGGTCAGAGCACAAGAGCAGCGTATCAGGCCATGAAGGAGTTAACTGGGACTGAAAAGAGAAGGAGGGAAATACCTGTACGAGATAGAAATGGTAATTTGATGACTAAAGATTTGGATATAAAAGGAAGGTGGAAAGAGCACTTTGAATCTGTTCCAAATAGACCAATCCCAGCTGAAGAGGACATTTTGCCAGCCGAGAGAGATTTGCAGATAGAAACAGGGGATATAACCTTGGAAGAGGTACCAAAATCTATAAAGGAGTTAAAGAATTTTAAGGCCCCAGGAGAGGATGGAATATTCCCTGAAATGCTTAAGGTGGAAAATAACGAGATGATGAATGCGCTTTTGAAACTTTTTAATGTGGCTTGGGATAATGGTGGAATTCCAGAAGAGTGGAAAAATGGAGTGATTATAAAAATACCAAAAAAAGGGAGATTTAAGTGTGTGTGGCAATTGGAGGGGGATAACTTTGACACCTGTAATTGCAAAAGTCTTTTCCAAAATCTTGTTGAACAGAATAGAGCCAGTAATTGATAAAATTTTAAGAGAAGAGCAAGCGGGATTTAGAAAGGGTCGAGGTTGTAATGATCAGATTTTTATTGTAAGGCATCTAATGCAACAAGCTAATGAGATGAAAATGCTACTTAGTATGTGTTTTGTGGATTTTGAAAAGGCGTTTGATAGTGTTTCACGCGGAGCTATGTTGAAAATTATGAGATTCTATGGTATACCAGAAAAGTTTGTAAATATTATTAGAAGCCTGCATGAAGGTACTTTTTGTAAGGTAATGGTGGATGGTTCTTTGAGTGATCCATTTCAGGTTAGGTCAGGAGTGATTCAAGGAGGAGTTCTTTCGCCATTGTTGTTTGTTTTGGTTATGGATTATGTTATGAAAAAGGTTGTAAGGAGAACAGGTGCAAGAATTAACTGGAAAGAAAATAAGAAGCTGATGGATTTGGACTATGCTGATGATATTGTACTGATCTGCGGAAGTATTTACGAGATGCAGAGGGTGCTTGATTGTCTGGTAGAGGAAGGAGAAAAAGTGGGATTGGTAATAAATTGTGGAAAGACTGAAATTATTAATATGAACGTGGAGAACCAAATCGATTGTGTAATTGGGAATAATGTGGTGAAGAATGTAGAAAACTTTAAATATCTGGGAACTATTGTATCATCTAATGGATCATTAAACAATGAAATTGAGGAGAGGATTAGACAGGCTTGGCGAGCTGTTGGAATGTTGAAATCTATTTGGAATAATAATATGCTTTCAGTACATACTAAAGTGAAAATTTACAAGTCCATGGTTAGACCAATTTTAATTTATGGACATGAGTCATGGTACAGTACAATTGCAACAGATCAGAAAGTATTAGGATTTGAGAATAAAATACTGAGAAAGATTCTTGGGGTAAAGTGGCAAGACAAAGTTACAAATGCAAGAGTAAGGGATATTACGAGAGTGCAACCAGTTAATGAATATGTGAGACTGTCTCCCTGGAAGTGGCTGGGGCACATATAAAGAAAAGAAGGTAGTTTAATACAGGATGTGCCAGAGTGGACTGCTAGAGGAAGAAGAGGTAGTGGTAGGCCGAGGGAAACCTGGTTGAGGACAATGAAAAAAGAAGCAGGAGAGGAGTGTTGGTGGGACCTGAAGGAGATGGCAAGAGACAAATGTTGGTGGAAAGAGTTCATTGAGGCCCTATGCATCCCGTGGGGTGCCACAGGAAATGATTGATTGATTTATTGATTTTTGGAAAACAATAATCAGGGGTAAAAAATATAGGGTGTTTCACAAAAATGATAATAATGATAAATTATCCTCATTAATTGTTATATTCATTTACATGAACCAAAAACATACACAGAAATTAAAGACTGTATATTGTTACGGAACAGAGAAAGTTAACGTACACTTTAAGTGAGAATACTAAGAGTCACTACTGTCCCGTAAAGTTCCAGGTTCAAAACAAAAGAGTGAGGTAAAATTACAAGTTAAAGTTTAATGCTCAAACTAACAACAAAACCTTCAGGACTCATAAGGATAATGTAATGGCAAAAACAGGTTAAATATATGGTTAACTGCAATAGCCTCTATTAACACAAAATTAGGAAGGGTAAATTTACCTAAGTCAGCCCTAATAAAACGAAAATACACCGGGTAATGCTCAGTTAATGCAAGATAAATTATTACAGATCCAAACTAGTATCAAAAATGACTGACATAAAACCCAACATTAATCAAAAACCTCACTAGGCCTAAGAATTAACCTTATGCTACACAGTACAAGAAAAAATACAACAGTTATACTCAAATTACACACAGCTGCTAGATGTTTGGAGATTTCTTGAGCACTCACAATAATAATAACTGTACAGGGGAGGACAGAGATGTGAACAAAATGAGGAGCAGATCTAAGTGGCTATGATGCAGAGACTGAGCTCATTATATAGGGGCCAGCAGAGCTCGATACAACTTGTAAGAAGGACGCGCAAATGAAGCCATGGGGACAAAGAGTTGACAATCCCGCTCTGAATAACAAAGAGAACGACTTACTCTACTATAACGGTAGAAGGGGGGGACTGAGGCAGAACATGCTCGTGATCAAACATGCAGCAACTGTGCGTTAAAATTACACAAAGGATGATGAAATCATAGGCTATGTAACACCTCCCCACAAAGAAAAAGAAATTTACAAAGGAAATTTCTTATTACTCTAAAACAATCTGTCTAAAGTCTAGATAAGCAATCTGCAATAACATTTTCTTTCCCCTTGACATGTTGTATGTCTAATGAATACTCCTGAAGAAGTAGACTCCATCTTGTCAATCTCTGATTTTTATCTTTAAACTTACTAAGGAATTTCAGTGGGTTATGATCGGTATAAATGACTATGGGGTCAAAACCAGAACACAAATAAAATGAAAAATGCTGTAAACCCAAAATCAAGGCCAAAAGCTCTTTCTCAATAGTTGAGTAGTTCTTTTGAGGTGGAGTGAACTTCTTACTGTAATAAGATACAGGGTGTTCAATACCCTGATCATCCTCTTGCAGCAAAACAGCCCCAGCTCCTGTATCACTTGCATCAACAGCCATCTTAAAAGGCTTAGCAAAATTTGGAGTAGCGAGCACTGGCTGACTTAATAGAATAGCTTTAAGTTTGTTGAAAGAGGATTCACAGTTATCGGTCCAGACAAATTTAACTCCCTTTTTCAGTAGGTCTGTAAGTGGTGATACAAGAATAGAAAAGTTAAGAACAAATCTCCTGTAATAACCTACCATTCCCAAAAATCTTTGTAGCTCCTTCCTACTTTTAGGTCTGGGAAGATCACTTATAACCTGAACCTTAGCTCCTGGTGGTGCAACATGTCCATCACCAATTACATACCCAAGGTACTGAACTTTAGCTTGACCAAACTCACACTTTGATAAATTAGCTACAAGATTAGCATGAACCAAACGCTCAAGAAATTTACTGACATGGCATAGGTGATCTTTCCAGTTGTCACTGAAGATTAATACATCATCAATATAAACAACACACCCTGCCAAACCCTCTGTTACAACATTCATGAGCTTCTGAAATGTGGCTGGTGCATTCTTCATACCATATGGCATTACTGAACATGCAAAAGTCTTTCCTAGTGTTACAAAACATGAGATCTCCCTAGCACGTTCAGTCATAGGTACTTGCCAGTATCCCTTTAACAAATCAAACTTACTTATGTACTTAGCCTTTCCGATCTTGTCTATGCAATCTTCCACACGAGGGAGAGGGTAAGTGTCTGTTTTGGTTATCTGATTAACACGTCTGTAGTCAATGCAAAGCCGCTGTGACCCACCTGGCTTAGGGACCAGAGTGACGGGAGAACTCCACTCGCTCTGACAGGGCTCAATCATCTTGTGGTCCAACAGGTAGCCAAGCTCCTTCTGGATGAGAGGAACTTTCACTGGGTTCACACGGTAAGGAGGCAATTTAATTGGCTTTGCGTCTCCAACATCAACATCATGCATCAACACAGTGGTTCTTCCTGGAGTGGCACGGAACACTTGCGGGTACTCCTGCAGTAATGCCGAAAACTCCTGCCTTTCCTTGGGAGGTAGATGAGAAAGCTTAGTCTGGAGATCATTCATGATATCAGGATTCTTCCCCAAACTATCACTCAGGCTCATACTGCATGGGAGAGCTTCACTTGCAGACTCGGGTGGAACAGCTACAGTGCAGACTGGATTATTTTCGTCCCGCCTGTGATATAACTTTAGCATGTTGATGTGACATAGTTGCTTGCTCTTTCTACGATCTGGTGTGGCGATGACATAGTTGACATCACTGAGTTTCTTCTCCACGAAATAAGGACCACTAAACTTGGCTTGAAGAGGTTGCCCATGAACTGGTAGCAGAATCAAAACCTGATCTCCTGGCTGAAAGTGGCGTAACCTGGACTTCTTATCATACCAAGTCTTCATCTTCTCCTGAGCAGCTCCAAAATTCTCTCTCGCCAGCTGTAAAGCAGTGGACAGCCGTTCTTTGACCTTCATCACATACTCCAGCAGATTGACGTCATCTTCCTCCGAGAGCCAGCATTCCTTGAGTAACTTAAGGGGTCCTCTTACTTCATGGCCAAACAGTAGTTCAAAAGGTGAGAAGCCCAGTGATTCATTTGGAGATTCTCTTGCGGCAAACACAACGAATGGAATACCTTTATCCCAGTCTTTCTGATGTTCCAAACAGTATTTCTTGAGCATCGATTTGAGTGTTTGATGATATCTCTCCAACGCTCCTTGGGTCTGGGGATGGTAAGCTGAAGAGGTGATCTGGGTGATGCCCAACTCTTTCAGAGACTGCTTGAAAACATTTGACATGAAATTACTTCCTCGGTCTGACTGTACCTCCTTGGACAGACCAAACTTTGTGAAGAACCCTAGCATTTCCTTAACCACGTTCTTTGCTGAGATATTTCTAAGTGGAATGGCTTCAGGATAACGAGTAGCCATATCAATCAGGGTCAACACATAAGAAAATCCTGAAGAAGTCTTAGGAAGAGGGCCCACAATATCCACCAACACACGGGTGAATGGCGCCTCAAAAGGAGGAATAGGAACTAGAGGTGCAACCTTTTCGGTCTAATTACACTTCCCCACAACTTGACAGGTGTGACAAGACTTACAATACCAGGAAACATCCCTGAAGATACCTGGCCAGTAGAAGAGTTTCAAAATGCGTGCCACAGTCTTCCTCACTCCAAGGTGTCCTGCCAAACTGGAATCATGAGCCACTCTAATGATATCCTGCCTACAAACACGAGGGATGACAACTTGATGTACAACCTCCCATTCACAGTCGGCTGATGCTGTTGGGGGTCTCCACTTCCTCATAAGTACTCCTGACTTTACATAATAACAAGTAGAAGCACCGGCTGACTCTTCTTCACTGTAAGCAGAGTTAGCTAGACCTTTCAACTCAGGGTCAGCAACCTGCAACTCAACCAACTCTTGACGAGACAAATTATTAACACTACGGGGTACTGCCTCATCTGGTGAGTGGTCCAAATTAGCAAGAAAAATGTCAGCTAGGATAACATCATCATCATCATTATCCTCTAAATCACCAGTAACTTTAGACTTAGCCCTAGTGACAGCACATGCAGGGAACACATCAGGGACATCACAATCCTGGGTCGAAGCCACTGGCTCACTAGACAACTGAAGAGCTGGACACACTTGACTTCCACCAATATCATTTCCAAGTAAGAAAGTTACACCTGACATTGGGAGTGTCTCAACCAACCCAACCATAATGGAACCATTAACAAAACCAGACTCTAAATTCACTCTGCACAGAGGAACAGAGAAGTAATTATTCCCTACACCTTGTAAGATTACAGTTTCATCAGAGGAATTAACATTAGAGCCTAGAACACTGGTCAGCATAAGGGATTGGCAAGCACCTGTATCACGATATATTTTAACTGATTTCCTGTCATTACTGTCCAGAGGACTGACAAAACCATCAGACAGGAAATTAGCACATGAACTCTTGAGAGTGTCACCCACGTTACTGCTCAAAAGAGGAGCTCCATCATGAGAATTTAAGTTACCCCTCAAAGCAGGTTCAGTTAACTCAGTTAAAGAATTCTGGGAACTCTCAAGAGTGGACATTAGACCAATTGACTGAATATTTAAAGACTCCTTTTTGTTCACATCACGCTGTCTCCTGAAACATCTCTCCGTAGTATGACCAAGCTTACTACAATAAGTACATTTACTTTTCTGAAATCTAGAGGTGAAGCTGGTATTTACTTCCTGAGAAACAGCATCCTTATTCTCTTTCCTGTTACCTGTACTCTGAGTAGAGGCAACGTACTTACTCTCAGCTTTCCCTTTTTCTTTAGAATATCTCTTGTGAGTGAGAACATATTCATCAGCTAAAACTGCAGCATCAGACAAATTATCTATTCTTTTCTCATCAAGATATAGGCTTACATCTTTATAAATACACCTCTTGAAGTCCTCCAGCAAAATCATCTGCTTAAATTTACCAAAATCAGAATCCACATTCTTAGAATTTAACCACTGCTCTAACAGATCTTCTTTGATTTTTGCATACTCAACATGGGATTGCTTATCTTGCTTGTAAGTTGTCCTAAATTTTACTCTATAGGCTTCAGGAACAAGCTCATAGGCCTTAAGAATCAAGCTCTTAACTACATCATAATTATCAGATTGATCCTGAGGCAAAGATGCATAAGTTACTTGAGCTTTACCGGTGAGAACAGTTTGAAGGAGTACTGGCCAATACTTTTTGGCCAATTAAAACCTGTAGCTACCCTCTCAAACAACTGAAAATACTTTGTTAAATCAGATTCATTAAAAGGAGGGACAAGTTTAACATTTTTAGCCACATCAAAATCATCAGAGCTAGATGATCCAGTTCCACCTTGTTTCATGCGATACTCATGGTCTGCCTGAATCCTAGCAATTTCAACTTGTGCCTCAGCCTCCTTAGAACGGGCCTGAAATTCCGCCTCCTTAGCCTGAGACTCAGCCTCCTTAGCACGTGCTTGAAATTCAGCCTCCTTAACACGAGACTCCGCCTCCTTAGCCTGAGCCTCCTGCAGGGCTAGCTGTAACTTAGCTAATTCAATCTGCGTTTGCTCATTTGGAGGAGTTACATTAAACAAGCTTTCATTAATCATGTCAACAATTTGATCTTTAGAATGATGAGAGCGAACAACAATTCCCAATTGTTGAGCAACAAGCTTAAGTTCATTCTTTGTTCTGTTTTCTACATCACACACTGTTTGCACATTTGACAAAAAATCTTTGGCTTCTTCAAGTGTAGTAATAGTAGCCATCATGAATAAATCACAATCACAAAATATCAAACAATATCCTTATCATAATATCATGAATATCCTGATGAGAGGTCGCCAAATTTATGTTACGGAACAGAGAAAGATAACGTACACTTTAAGTGAGAATACTAAGAGTCACTACTGTCCCGTAAAGTTCCAGGTTCAAAACAAAAGAGTGAGGTAAAATTACAAGTTAAAGTTTAATGCTCAAACTAACAACAAAACCTTCAGGACTCATAAGGATAATGTAATGGCAAAAACAGGTTAAATATATGGTTAACTGCAATAGCCTCTATTAACACAAAATTAGGAAGGGTAAATTTACCTAAGTCAGCCCTAATAAAACGAAAATACTGTACACCGGGTAATGCTCAGTTAATGCAAGATAAATTAGTACAGATCCAAACTAGTATAAAAAATGACTGACATAAAACCCAACATTAAACAAAAACCTCACTAGGCCTAAGAATTAACCTTATGCTACACAGTACAAGAAAAAATACAACAGTTATACTCAAATTACACACAGCTGCTAGATGTTTGGAGATTTCTTGAGCACTCACAATAATAATAACTGTACAGGGGAGGACAGAGATGTGAACAAAATGAGGAGCAGATCTAAGTGGCCATGATGCAGAGACTGAGCTCATTATATAGGGGCCAGCAGAGCTTGATACAACTTGTAAGAAGGACGCGCAAATGAAGCCATGGGGACAAAGAGTTGACAATCCCGCTCTGAATAACAGAGAGAACGACTTACTCTACTATAACGGTAGAAGGGGGGGACTGAGGCAGAACACGCTCGTGATCAAACATGCAGCAACTGTGCGTTAAAATTACACAAAGGATGATGAAATCATAGGCTATGTAACAATATCAATATTTAGGGGTCCCACAAATTAAGTAGTTATTTCACTCACATACAAAAACACAGAAACTAAGACATGCTTTAGATTTCTTTTCACTCTAGCATTTCTGCTTTTGTCTTCTTCTCGATCATCTTTCGGTGCTTGAACACTGCCTTCAAGAGGTATTGCTTGTCTTCTTCATTTGTAGTAACTGAGGAGCTGAACTTTGCAACCAGCGCAATCCCTCTTTCTGCGCAATCGTTGACAACCGCCAGGCGTGAGACGCATTTCATTCCAAATTCGAAATTAGGACCGTCCTTCCAAGCCACTGGGGGCTTCTGCAGGAAGGATGAATCAATGTCCATTGCCGCGTTGAGATCCCTGGTCTCTGCTGTAACAAAGTCTCCGAGTCTCTTGTCCTTGAAAGAATCCGGACCGTTCTTCTCGAGGTGCTTCATTCCTTTTTTTGAGCCCGCCTTCTTAAGACTGTCACACATACTTTCAAGGTCCTCTGATTTTGGCCCTCTGCCAATAAAAAAAAAAAAAGTTAGTTCAACCAAGGCGGGTGGCATTTAAATGCTGTGGTTCCCTGCTTCATTGAGTCACGGAGTGCCTTCTTCTTCAAGCACTTCCAGATTCTGCAGAAACTCCAGATCTTCACGAGGGCAACAAAGAGACAGATGTTGGTGATGCCTTTGAGCTCACGTGGCGCCATGTTGAACTGATTTTGAAAAATAAAAAAAATTAGCACACAAATAGCCTGGCCCAGTGGTAGGCTCCCAGTTTTCGGATTGGAGCCAGTCCAGCAGACGTTACTCCCAGAAACAGGAGAACCAGCTATAAAATATCCTTATAGCCATCACGTGGCTGTTTTTTTAGGAGCGACTCCTTTCTGACTTGAACAGTTTGTTCACAAAGCGCTGCCAACATTGTGCAAACAACATTGCTCTGTGGAGCGTCCAGTGCTTTAGTTACAAGGGAGCAATCAGTATGATTCCAGTGCTTCTGAAATCGCCTAAAAATCGCGATATCTGGTCCCGAAGACAGCCCCACTTCCGCCTCGAACACACGAGCAACCACAATATCATAAATATGATGTCTGCATGCTAATTGGAGCAACTTTCGGCCCAGAACATCTTCAATCTTTGCACAGGCACTGAACAAAAGTCTGGTGTTGTGGTGTCAAAAGAAAGACCAACGATCCTTCCTTCTTGGCTATGCTGTCTCAGTAAATCGCAACACACACGAGCAATCTCAGATCCAGCACCTGCATCAACTTTTGGGACTCCGAGAACTTTCCCCTGGCCATTGGCAGATACTAAGATAGCATTTTGATCTATTGTTCCTTCACCTGTAATATCTGGCAGGATCTTCCCATCAAAATGCAGAACCATGGGTTCTCCTACACAGAAACTTTCTTCTTGGTAAGCCTCTGTGACATGCTTTCTGAGAGATCGGCGTGCCTGGTACATCGTGGAAGGAGATATAGATATTCTTTCAAGTCTTGACCCAGTGATTTCACTACGATAGCATAGGACATTGCTGCATCATGATGTGACAAGTTCATCCGATCAACGGAGCCTTCCTTTGATATCAAATTCTTCAAGCCCCTTGAAGCGGGCAGAGGCGTGGAAGTGACTGTTTCGAAACTAGGATCATCATTCTCTGAATCCGTTGTCGAAGAAGTGCAGTTTCCTGCATCGCTGTTGGCATGTTCAGTGGCCTTCTTCACTCGCTGCTTTTCTTTTATCCGTCGTGCTTCTCACTTTGTCTCATTTCCTCTTCCTGATTCCCTTCTTGTGCAGTTTTCCATGCACTCCCTCCATGCTACTCTCTGCTGGGTGTTCCTGCTGGCCCTGGTAGAAGGATTTGTCCTCTTCAGTCTTCATCATTGCGAGGGCATTGCTGTGGATGATATAAAAAAAAAAATATCGTTCTTCATCTCTTCTTGTACACAGACTGATTCTTGTAGTCTCCTGCGGCTTTTTACCAGTTTATCGAACCGCGCCAAGAGAGCTTCCATCTTGCAAAGTGCATTGTCTCGTCTCGTGTAGGAATTCTGGCTCTGTGCTGGAAGAGAAGCATGGTGTCCAGGCAGAGATTCAGACATTTGATTCTGCCCAGCTTTTGCTGTGTTTGGTGGTACTTCACTTTCTTCAAAACTAGTAGTTTTGTCGGTAAACGGCAACCTAAAATGTCTGCATTTGGCTGTCCAATCAACCACACCTTGTAAATGTTTTGAGTGTCCATCGCACCACACACTCACAACCTTCCTGGCTGAGTGCTCGGTGCAGACTAAACAAAGTGTCAGTTTGCGGGACCATACTGTGTCAGTAAGGTAAATGACGCCATTTATTGCACTTAAGCAGGACTCTTTGGACTTAGAACACATAGTAGGTTTTGGACAGTCAAATACCCCGATGCATTGAAAAAAAAAAAAAATGTTACTTGTAACCTAACCTAACCTATAGTGAATTGTTCATACTATTGAGTAACGATGATAGATAAATACTTGAGAGAGAGAGAGAGATAGAGAGAGAGAGAGAGTCTGTATTACGTAAAACATAATTGTTATTGAAAGGACTGTCTGGTAATTAACAAATCACGAGGAGAGAAATTTCTATCTATCTATCTATAGCTCGACGCCCTAATCCCGCAAAGGGTGGCCGCAGATAAAACGCCTCCAAGTCACTCTGTCACCCACCATTTGACTACCCTCCCTCCAGCTCACCCCCCCCTCCCTCATATACCTCTCAACTCCATTCCTCCACCTCATCCTCGGTCTACCCCTCCCTCTCCCTCCCTCCACCTCACCTACATACACCCTCTTAGTCAGTCTTTCGTTCTCCATTCTCTCCACATGTCCAAACCACCTCAGTGTATTTCTCCTAATCTTCTCAACCACATCCACATCTACCCCACAACGTTCCTTCACTTCTTCATTCGTCAACCTGTCCCTCCACGTCACTCCACATGCTCCTCTCAAGTAACTAATTTCCACTGCTCTCACTCTTGACTTGTTCCCCTCTTGCAAGGTCCACGCCTCGCTTCCATACGTCAGGGTAGGGATCACAATACCATCATGCAGTGACTTCTTAACTTCCATACTCACCTCCCTATTTCTCATCACTGCTTTCAGTGTACCAACAACCTTCCTTCCCTGCTGTACCCTTTCACGTACTTCATCCCCCATAGTTCCATCCTTACTCATCACACTACCCAAGTACTTGAATGCACTCACATTCTCCATATCCTCACCATCCAACCTCACTGCACACTCTGTGACTTCATTCCTCTCAAACACCATAACTTTACTTTTGTTTACATTAACTTTCAGCTTCCTCCTCCTACACACTGTCCCAAATTCATTCACCAACCCTTGCAACTCCCATTCATCTTCACTCAACAATACTGTATCATCAGCAAACAGCAACACAGGAAGCTTCCAAATCTCACCCTCATTCATTAGGGCCTGCCCCACATCCACTGCCCTACCTTGCACCTCCTTTACAACCCCATCCATATATATATTAAACAGCCATGGAGACATCACACACCCTTGTTTCAGTCCCACATTGAGATCAAAGAACTCACTCAGCTCACTATCCACTCGCACCGTAGCCCTAGCTCCCTCGTACATACTCTTCACAGCACTCAACAATTTCCCCTCCACTCCATATATTCTTAATACCTTCCACATACCTTGCCTATCTATTCTGTCATAAGCTTTCTCCAAGTCCATGAAGGCAGCATACACTTTCCTTCCCTTCTCTAGATACTTCTCCACTAAACATCTTAGAACAAATATCTGATCTACACACCCTTTTCCCTTCCTAAATCCCCCTTGTTCTTCTCCAACTAGCTCCTCTGTCATATGCCTAACCCTATCAATGAGTATTCTACCATATATTTTACCAGTCACACTAAGAAGGCAAATACCCCTATGGTTACCACATACTTCTCTCTCCCCTTTTCCTTTGTACAGAGGAACAATTATACCTGATTTCCAGTCCTCTGGAACCCTTCCCTCTTCCCAAGCCAATCTACACAACTTCCATATCTACTCCACAACAATCTCACCCTCATACCTAAGCATTTCACCACACACTCCATCAATTCCTGGGGCCTTTCCCAGCTTAATCTTCTTCATCGCTTCCACTACTTCCGCCCTACTGATCTCTTCCTCCCTCCTCTCATCTCTTCTTCTCCAAGCCATTCCCCAACCACTTATACTCACACTGCTCTCACTCTCTACATTCAACAAATCCTCAAAGTGCTCCTTCCATCTCAATTTCTCTCTCTTCTCCACCTATTATTCCTATCTTTCACTCCCCTATTATTTCCCCTTTCACACTGCCTTACTTTCTTTACCTCCTTCCAAAACAATTTCTTACTCTCCCTCCATTTCACACTCAGATTCCTCCCAAACTCTTCATCCACTTTCTTCTTACTCTCCTTCACCAGTCTCTTAACCTCCCTTCTCCTGCTCACATATATCTCTCTCTTCTCTCTCTCATCTTCTCCCCTACCTCTACTCGCCAACCATTCACTATATGCCTTCTTCTTTTGTTCCACAGCTCGTTTCACCTCATCATTCCACCATGCTGTCCCTTGCACACCCTTGCATCTCCTCCTCACTCCACAAACACCTCACACGCTGCGCCTATCTCTTCCGTGAATATCTTACATACGTCTTCCACCCCTTCCATCTGCTCTAGCTCATACCTTCCCAATCTTTCTTCCACTATGCTCTTATACTCTGTCATTTTCTCACTATCTTGCAATTTCTCCACTCTTCTCACAGGAGCTGCTTCCTCCTGTCTTCCCCTTCGCATCCTAAACCACTTTCTTTGCATCTTTACCTTGGCCATCACTAAGTGATGGTCCGAGACTCCATTCCCCCACCCTCTCCACACTCTTGCATCCAACACTTGTCTTCTCATTCGCTCATCCACACACAAGTAGTCTATCATTGCCTTTCGTTCAACAAGTTCACCATCCATCCTCCTCATTACTCTCCATGTATACCGGTGGATCATCTTATGACGAAAGTAGGTGTTGGCTATTGCCAACCCCTTACAAGCACAGATGTCCACCAAAGTACTACCATTCCCATCTACTTCAGCTGGCACACCCCACTGACCAACCACTCCATCCACTCGTACATTCCCAACTTTGCCATTCATGTCTCCAATCAACAGCACTCTCTCGCTCCTCTCAAACTTGTCCATACATGCTTCTACTCTCGCCCAAAACTCATCTTTCACTCTTGCCACTCGATCCTCTGTTGGAGCATACACACGTACAATCGCCCATGCTTGTATACCTACTTTCATCCTCACCCATACTTTCATCCTCACCCATACAATCCTTGCACCCACTGTTCCATACTCTCTTATATTCTCCTTCCACTTCTTGCTTATCATCAGACATACTCCCTCTCTTGCCCTCTCATTCTCACTGACTCCCGCACATATACCTACTCCTACACCATATTCCCATTCTCTCACCCTTTCACCTTGTCATTTAGTTTCAGTCAATCCACATATATCCACTTTTGCATCCTCAAGCACCTCAACAATCTCTCTCTCTTTCACTTCATCATTCACTCCTCTCACATTCCATGTTCCCACCCTAAGAATGTCCTTTGTCCGTTCCTTAGTCGTCAACGTATGGTCCGTCCGGGTCCGAGGTGCTTTATTCGCTTTTTTAGTTAGTTCTTTTTATGGGGTGGGGCACTAACCCACCACCAACCCTTTTAGTCGCCTCGTACGACAAGCAGGGATACTGGGGGAGTATTCTTGAAACCCCCCTACCCCCAGGAGGTAGGGAGAGATATTTAATAAAGAAAACGCTGTTCACACTCTTTTGCCAAATCATCAATGTCCTCACCATGAGATGACTAATTGTGCCAGTATTATAATGCGAGCACCTACCAATATGGCTCATTCTTCTGTAAATATAATCGTCCATTAAAATTGACTAGTGCTTGCCCGCAAAAATTTCCGGCATTAATTAATAGTCTTTCCGTCAAAAAATGTTTGCAAATATCATTATTTTTGTTTTCATGCCGTTATTGAGCCCACAGTA
This sequence comes from Coenobita brevimanus, assembly GCF_032717465.1. NCBI lineage: Eukaryota > Metazoa > Arthropoda > Malacostraca > Decapoda > Coenobitidae > Coenobita > Coenobita brevimanus. The sequence continues at coordinate 23,068,498 of NC_137014.1, read as the reverse complement.
ATAATTTAGACAAAAAAGTCGAAAAAAATATTTTTGCATCTTCTAACGCATCGAAGATTTCTGACAATTTCGCGTCGTCGCGTCGCGCGTGATCGGTATTTTTTTTTTTTTTTCAAGTTTTTTGACATTGCCTGGACTTATCCCGACCTAAAGCAGAAAGAATTAGATCGATATCCATTACGGTTCTTGTGAAACAAACGAACAAACGCATAGGCAGACACACTTTCACAGCTTGACTTTATTACTTAGAACCCGCCAGCACAGGATGGCTTTGTTAAGGTTATGAGAGAGATTCGTCGTATAAAGGGTTCGGAGCAGAGTCTTTCAGCATTCAGGTTGATGTGAATCGCTCAGCTGAATAAAAGCGTTTGGCGTTCGCTGGAATAAAATACTATAGAGGACCTGGGGATGGGAGGGTTAATTTTTGTTATTAACGTTATTGCTAGTATGACTCACTCAACCGAGTAACTTGAAATCCTCTGTCGTTCTCAGGAAATTAATGCTAGGTGTGCCCCTATCATGAGACGGTTCCTTTCACTTCCTCCTCCACACTCAAGCACGCACATTTACTTAGTGCATTCCCTCGCACTCCATAGCACACACGCAATTAATCATGAGGTTAAGTTCGTCTTGACCTATAACTGGCAAAGTCAATTGATCGAGGCGAACTTGTTTCTCTATTTCTTAATCCCTTCTCCAGGTTTTTTGCTTTTATGTACTTCTTCTTTATTCTCTTGCCGTCCTATGTTTTTCCTCCAGCTTTCCATTCCTTTCCCGAAACATTTTTTATTTTCTCCAGTTATTTATACTTTTGCCTTTGTGTGTTTTTTCTCCACTTTTTCTTTCCCTTTTCCTCGTTTTATATCTATCTATCTATGTATCTATTGCCAGACGCCTCAGTCCCGTTTGGGGTGGCCACAAACAAATCGCCTCCAAGTCGCCCTGTCCCCAGCCATTTCACTCCCCTGCTCCCAACTCACACCCCCCTCACTCATATACCTCTCCACCCCATCCCTCCATCTCATCCTCGGCCTCCCCCTCCCTCTTTCCCCCTCCACCTCACTCACATACACTCTCTTCGTCAGTCTTTCACCCTCCATCCTCTCCACATGGCCAAACCACCTCAGTATGTTCCTCATAACGCTTCCTATCACATCCACATCAACACCACAACGCTCCTTTATATCCTCATTCGTCAGCCTGTCTCTCCATGTGACTCCATTTGTCTAATTTGTCTTTCTCTGCTCTTCGCACTTGTTCCATCCATTTGTTTTTTTCTGTTTTTCAGTCCTTTTTTTGTTTTCTCCTCCCTTAAATTCCTTTCTCATAAAGTACCTTCTAACACGTTTCCTCTTTTTTTTCTTTTTTTCTTTTTTTTTGTAGCCGTTTCCTTCACTTTTTTCGCTCTATCGTTCCATTCAGTCTCTCATTTTTCATTAATTCTACTCCAGTGCTTTGTTTTTTTCCCTTACTCTTCCTTACTTCACTCCCTCGATTTATTCTTTCTTTCCTTTTTCAGCGATTCCTGTGTATTTTATCCTATTTCTCTTCTACATCCTCATAAACTCAAACATCCTTGTTTCCGTCTCTAACCCCTTTCCCTCCTTTTTCCTTTTCTCCGTCCCTTCCTCTCTTTGCTAGTCCCTCTCTCCTTTTTTCTCTCTCTTCCTTCCGTTTCCTCTGCCATGCTTCTCCCTTCCCAGTTCTTCCCTCTTCAGTTCGAGCCTCGTTTTTCTCTTTTTGCCATTAAAAAGCCTCATTTCCTCATACGTATTTTTTTTTTCTTTTTTGTGCCCGTCTCTTTTAAGTTCCTCTCTTCTCTCTCACCCTTTCCCCCCGCCCCCGCCCTACCTCCCTCTTCAACTGTCCTCAAACATTCCTCCCATCCCACTTTTCCTCCCATCCGATTTTTTACCTTTTCATCAATTTTCCTATTTATTTTCATTTTTACCTCTCTATTCCCTTATTTTTTTTTTCCTCTTTACTTCCTCTTTTCCCGTTCTCTTCCCTGCCATCTTCTTCAAGCGTACCCCACCCTTCCCTTACCATTCATACCTCTCTTTTCTAGCCTCCCTCTTTCATGTCTCTTTTTCATTCTTGCTCCCCCTGCAATATCTCTTCCTCTTGCCTTTTTCCGTTTCCTCTTGACTGCCTCCTTCTTCACTCTCTTCTTCCAGTCACACATCTCCCTTTGTCCTACCTCTCCCTCTTTTCCCTTCCCTCTTATCTCTATATTCTACTCTACCTCGTCCTCCTGCATCCTTCCATTTCAAGTTCTTCCTTTCATTTATATCTCTATTCTTTATCACATACTTCCTGTTTAAATACTTCTTTTCCGCCCCTGTCCCTTCATGCCTTCTCTTTTCTTCCTCCCCCTTCCCAGTTTTTCTCCCTCTCCCTCTCCCTACAGCTTCCCTTGTATAGTGACTCTTCCCTCCCATTCTATTCCTGTTCTCTTCCATTCACACACCTATCTCTTCCCGACGTCTTTTTTCGACGCATTCTCTCTTTTTGCTCTAAAAAAAAAAAAAAAAAAAATCCGTCTTCCTTACGTCTTTTTCCTTTTTCATACCTTGCCCCTACCCTTCTCTCTCTCTCTCTCTCTCTCTCTCTCTCTCTCTCTCTCTCTCTTCCAAAATATTTTGTGCACCCAAAAATATCAGCCCCAGTGCGTCTTCCACATCAGTCCATGGCCGTCATAGATTTCCGGTAAAACTCTGACGTTATGGGCTTTTCTTTTTTACTTATTTTCTCTCTGGTCCTAAAAATGGCTGCTTAATTTTGCCTCGCTGCTGTGTGATTCTTGAAGAGAGGATTAGTTTGCGTCGTTGAAGTGGCTTTCGAGGACTTTCTGTTTCTCTTCCTACTTTATGTATGGATTCACTACACACACACACACACACACACACACACACACACACACACACACACACACACACACACACACACACACACACACACACACACACACACACACACACACAGACACACACATTACTCCATTACATACCCCCGCACCATATGCTGCCATCTCGTTCTTGGTCAATTTCTGTTTTTCTGGCCGCATTCTGTGACGGTTGGCTTCGACTAAAGTACCTTCGGGCTTTTCTGCCCGTACTTGGTAACGATCCCTCTTCCCAGGACACAACACCGTCCTCCTGTACACGCTTTTGCACATGGTCTCTCCACATTGTTTTGGGTGTCTCTCTCCTTTTTCTGTCTCGTGACTGACGCCACACCTAGTAAAGGGTGACCGACAACAGGAGTTGAAGGCGTTGCTTCTCCTTTTGAGTTATGGCACTTCTTCCCAAGAAACACCACATTCCTTTTCACATTGTCGCGCCAGATTTCCCCGCCTCGTCTTCGTTCTCTCTCTCTCTCTCTCTCTCTCTCTCTCTCTCTCTCTCTCTCTCTCTCTCTCTCACCAAAAATGCATTCTTTTTCCTCCATCTGTCTCAATTGCTTAATGCCGCAGTTAGTGTGGGATGATCTCGACAAGATGAATTCCAGACGCATCTATTCGTATTCGGTAAAGACACCTCACGAATTACCAGCCACTCCCTCCCTTTACGTGTTGCCGCATAGTATATCCATTTCCTTCTCGGCTTTCTCTCCTCCCAGCCACTCATCTCTTTACACCCCACTGGTTAATGTCATTCGCTCTACATGGCCATTTTACCTCAGAATTTTTATGTATTTTTCCCACACCACCAACTTTGACAGCACACCTTTACCATTCTTCCATTTGTTCATTTATTTCTCCATGTCACCCTACAAGCCCTTTTGAGGTATATAGTGTCAAAAGATTTCTCTCTTAGTTTATGCCCATCAAGCATCGTCCACCTTCTCTATTATACGTTATTCTTGAAACTAATATATTCCCCTCCCCCTATTCGTCAAGTATCGACCACGTTTCATTATTGTGCGTAAGCAGTAAAAATAATACTGTTTTCTGCTTCACATTTTTGGCTCCTCTTGGCTTGTCCACCAGTGGAAATAGTGTGGTCTTAATTTTTTTACTCATCCCTATAGCACTGTTAATGCTTTATTGCCATTATGTTTGATATTTTTGTGCTGAGGACAATACTGAACCTTTTACGCTCCATTTTTTCATGTCTGCATGCAAGGATTTTTCAAGCTTATAGAATGTTTCTTTGTCACCACTGAATATGTTCTCCGTTTTCTGCCCCATGAACCAAACATAGGGAATACTTTGGTTCCTGCTTCCTCGCATTAAAAAAAATATATATATATATATTTTTTTTTATAATGTAATCATTATCCTCTGTATGTATTAATTTTCTTGTGACCTCCAAATATCGTCCATGCCTGCCAACTACACCGTATTATTGAAAGTAATATCTAGTATGCTCTGTTTACCTTACTGTTGATCCTCACATCCACGCTTTACTATTGTACGATAGTGTTGGAAACCTTATACTTTTCATTTTTCCTCTCCCATTCTACCTCCCTCCCTGCCTGCACATAAGGCTTCCTTTATCGACTTCTATCTTTGCCCTCAGCCATCGTCCACGCTTGCTACTCTACTTTGGTGCTCGAAATATTATATTCTTCATTTTCTCCATTTTTCCTTTCTTTTATTTCCCTTTTTCCCAACACACAAGGACTTTTTACTTTTCGTATTGAATTGCTTTCCATGGTCGTCTTCCTTCCCCATTTCCATTCTACTCTTTATTAGATTTTCCTCCATCTGTCCTTCTTGAGTCGGCATCTTCCCACATCCTCTCTCTCTCTCTCTCTCTCTCTCTCTCTCTCTCTCTCTCTCTCTCTCTCTCTCTCTCTCTTTCTCTCTCTAACCTCTCCGCTTGTGATGTTGCTTTAGTATAATCTATTCTAGCTATTTTCAGACGATTTTATTAGTTTTACATTAGTTACGGTGCCCGAATATTTCGTGTATTATAAACTGTACACTTATGACGCCCTATTGTATTTTTTTTCTTGTTGCTTACCGACAATTTTGACCATATTTGTATTATTTCCTCCGACCTTATGTATCTTACTTTCTAGTTAGACCCTCCGGCCTGATGATTTTTAAAATCCTACTATTGCTGCTACGAGACGATTTTATTCAGTCTACAGTACCCTAATAGTGAAGGGGTTAGTGAAGGCTTTTTGGACAGAACTTCATCTGAACTGAACAAAATCACTAGGAGCCCAAAAACAAAAACAAAAAAAAGTAAAATACGCGTCATCTAATTAAATGGATTAATCACGCCAGAATGAGGGCGTCTTTTATTCTGTTCTCCTAGGTCATTCAATTATTTTTTTTTAATTTACATTTAGCAATAATTCCTCCTACTCTCTTATTCCTTTTTTACTGTAGGTATTAATCCTTCAGCCTGAGCACGTCAGTTTTATAACTGGTCAGCTACAAAACGATTTTATTCATCTTAGCATTATTGCCCTGATCCCCTTTCCGTTCTTTACGTTTCAACTTCTCCACTAAAATAACGTCTTAGGTAATTCTTGCTGACGATTCTGTTCAACTCAGCATTATGATATCTTTCCCCCTTTATCTTCTTTTACGCTTTACATGTTTTATTCTCTCTATCTTTAGACTGTGGTAGAGGTCAGTTGCCCTAACTTGTGACAGATTTTTATCCGTTGGCTATCTATTTCTCGTACCTCAGTGGCAGAATAAATCAGTACCGCGGCTCCCTTTCCATGGCATATTTTCGTGACTAGCATCATATTCTAGTGGTATTTTTTATATCATGGTTCATGATGGAATGATGGCAGTTTGGATCAAGTTGAATTCAAAATATAAAGCAGAAAAAGTGCATTATTTCGAAGAGTTAGGATTTAAATGGATCTGTGTGTGTGTGTGTGTGTGTGTGTGTGTGTGTGTGTGTGTGTGTGTGTGTGTGTGTGTGTGTATTATGCATTTCCAGTTAAGATGATCTTAAATACAATATTCTTTCACCCTCCCCTGTGAAATTTCTTTGACAGCTTTTCTACCCTGCATCATAGTCCGTCTTGCGATATCATATAAACTTTGGCTGGAGGCTTTGGTGGGTGAGTTAGAGTCTTCTTTTCTTCTGGTATCCAAGTTTGCTCTCATTCGGCCTGTACCAAAGGAAGGTGACCATATCCAGCCCTCTAACTGTCGCCCAATTCCTCTGACATCCTGTATTTCTAAAGTTTGTAATCAATTTATTTAAAAACATTAAAGCACCTTCCCTTGTTTCCGATCGCCAGTATCGGTTTCACCAGGAAAGCTCCAATGGCTATCTTCTCACCTTTCAGACTCCTGGTCATCCTCCTTTCGGGACGATGGTGAAAGATTTGCCATTGCACTTGACATCTCAAAGGCTTGCGGCATAAATCTTTTGTTTCTCAGCTGTCCTCATACGGTTTCTATCCATCTGTGCCTTCGTCTTTAGCGTCCTTTCTGGTTGTTCAATAGCTGCTATTGTACTGTAGATTGCCACCGTTCTTCTCCTATAGCTATCAATAGTGGTGTTCCTAAGGGTTCTCTCCTATCATCAACTCTCTTCCTTCTGTTCATCAAAGATTTACTAAGGTATGCATCTAACCCTATGCACTCATACACTGATGACCTCAGCCTTCACCTTTCCATCTACTTTTCTCAGCGTTCATCTCAGCAGTTATTTCAAGAAACAAGAGATGAGTTTATGGCACACTTAATGTCTGATCTGGCTCGTATCTCTGATTGGGGTAATATATATATATATATATATATATATATATATATATATATATATATATATATATATATATATATATATATATACATATATATTTTATGCATCAGAAACTCAGTTCTTAACGGTACATCTTTTGACTCGTCAATATTTCTCGCATGTGTATCCGCTAATGTCTTACAATATCCACCTCAATCCTGCATCATCATCGAACATACTTAGAGTTTAATCCTGAGGGGATTTACCTTGAATAGATAGATCATATTACCTCTCTTGTAAAATCTGCTTCCAAGAGATATGGTGAACTAAGCCAACTCCATACCTTCTTTACCCCTGTACGGATGTTGGCTTTATACAGGGGTTTTATTCGCCCCTGTGTAGAGTACACATTTCTCATGTGGGGAGACTCCTGACATACAGCTCTTCCCCACAAGGTGAAGGCAAAGGCCGTCCTATTAACTCTCCCCCTCTCATTGGCTCCCTTCAGCCTCTGTCTCTTCGCCTAAATTTTGCATCTCTGTCTCTTTTTTATCGCCACTTCAGTGGTCACTGCTCTTATGAACTGTTTGCTTGCATCCATCCGCTACTACGGTGCATTCGTGTAGCAGCCGGCTGGTAGCAACTCTCACCCTTTTTATGTGAAACTCTCTAATGCAGCAGTTAAACGCTATTGTCAGTCTTTCATATAAGCAACAGGTCAATTTTGGAACTGTCTTCCTCTGTCTGTCTTCCTCTGTCTGTATTTCGTACTACTTTTTAAACGCAGTGTGAACAGGAATCTCGAAATGAACGGATCTCTATGTTTGTTCTCTCTCTCTCTCTCTCTCTCTCTCTCTCTCTCTCTCTCTCTCTCTCTTATCTGGAGAAAAAAATTGTGGGCTTTTGGCCTTTAGCTCCTTCTACCTTTATAACCAACGGCAACCTCGTCATGGGACAACAAGCTTACTGATATCTGTACTTACTATGTCCTCCTCCTCCTCCACCTCCTCTTCTTCTTCTTCTTCTTCTTCTTCTTCTTCCTCCTCCTCCTCTTCCTCCTCCTCCTCCTCGTCTTCCTCCTCCTCCCAGCTTCCTTTGCTCCTCTTAGATTTCCTTTTCATTTGCCTTTCGTTTTTCTATCATCACCATCATCATTATCATCATCATCATCATCATCATCATCATCATTATTATCTCTCCCGGTATCCATCCATTTCACCTTGCATCATTCCTATCTTCCTCTCATCCTCTAACTCCTCCTCTTCCCCACCGTCGCACCTTCCCAGAATCTGTTTTTGTTTGTTTGTTTGTTTGTTTGTTGCAAGGTGTTATGGAATTTTGCTTTCTTTTCTCAATTCTTTATGGTGCTAGACGGACGGACGCCTTCACGTTGTGGCACAGACACAAGGGAGCAGTTATACAAATGTCCCTCAACGCCTTCCATGTCTATTGAAAGGAAGACGGTGTACTGCTGGAGGGCAACTTCAGCCTGCAGTTTACGGGGTTCGCGTCCAGCGGCCCGACGCAATAACAACAATAATGACAACAACGACACCAACAACAAAGTAAAGACTTTCTCTCTTATGTGTTGTGTATTTCTATTACCATCTCTCTCTCTCTCTCTCTCTCTCTCTCTCTCTCTCTCTCTCTCTCTCTCTCTCTCTCTCAGGTGTTGCCATGGCCATTGCCTCGGGTCTCTTTCTTCCCATAATCTCTGCTTCATTCTCACACGTGGTCAACCTCCCTAAGCTGACCCTTTTGCCAAATTTTACTCTCCCTCTCTCTCTCTCTCATTCTTTCTCACCCTCGCGTGATAGACCCTTTCCTCACTCAGATGACCTCAGGTACCTGAAATTTCCCTTCCTTTTGAGAAAATGTATTATCAGGTTACCTATGTTCTATGGCCTTCTATGTAATTAATGCCTTGTTACCCTACCTTAACAGTCTCTCTCTCTCTCTCTCTCTCTCTCTCTCTCTCTCTCTCTCTCTCTCTCTCTCTCTCTCTCTCAGCACCCCACATTTTCATCTCACTTTCACACCTACCCCCTCCGCACACCCCGCCCCCATCTGCCCTCTCCATCATCTCCGTTACCCTAGACGTAAAAGGCCCTGTAAGCCAATATTCTCCGTTACGGCCGGTTGTTCCATGCTGTGCTGCTCTGTGTGTGTGTGTGTGTGTGTGTGTGTGTGTGTGTGTGAGAGAGAGAGAGAGAGAGAGAGAGAGAGTAGTAGTAGTAGTAGTAATAATAATAAAAATAATAATAAAAATAATAAAAATAATAATAATAATAATAATAATAATAATAATAAAGGGATCAACAGACTGTCCCCGGCTGTTCGTGAGGAGCGCGAACACTACCAAGCCACAAAGGGGCTGGAGTGAGACGTAGGCACAAAGAGAGGGACCACCTAAACTTTACCCCGCTGAGCTTCCAACCCTTGCGGACCTTTCACCACAGCAAGCCTTGAGCTAGACTTGACAGGTGCGAGCCTACCTCACCCACGCAAGCAGCTCAGCATGAGTGGGCTCGAACTCGGGTCACCTGGATTGGGAGTGGAGTACTCTATCGACCGCACCACCAAGTGTGTGTGTGTGTGTGTGTGTGTGTGTGTGTGTGTGTGTGTGTGTGTGTGAAAGAGAGTGCGTGTGATAATCGCGTGCGAGAAGAGAAAAGGAATCAGAGGCAGAACATTTTAATCCATTATACGATAGTTCTTCATCATTCATTAGCATTTAATACAGGCATTAGTTTAGAATTTTTCCTAATATGTTACATTATAATGCTAAAAATTATGTAGGCTAAATACTTGCATACTGCATATAATGATATGAAAAGAAAGAAAACATTTCTCATAAATCGGACGACACACGTAAAATGTCAGGAAAGGTTAGTATTGTGAGGTTGTAATTTTTTATAGTTTTTTTTCTTCTTAATGAAGGTTGAGAGTTTATTCCAGAAAAAAAAAAAAATCCTTTGTTTTTTCTGGCTTTGGTCCCGGGTTGTTACTATGAAGACTGTACCTGTCTTTCAGATTTGGCCGTTGTGCCTAAAAGAATAAAAGTGGTGTCAGGCACAAGAAACCTCGCCCGACAAGAGTTATTTTATTTTCAACCGTTTTCAAGTTATAGCCCTCTGAAAAATCGTGATATTGCGTTTGACCTTTCAAGGTCACTCATGGACAAAGGTCACGGTGCCAAATGAAAGCCCATATGATATTTTCTACATACTTAAAATAGTAAATATCTCTATCTTCAGCTATTTTCAAGTTATAGCCCCCTGAATATCCGTGACCATGGGTTTGAAACTTTTCAAGGTCACTTAATGTCAATGGTCATGGTACTGATTAAAAATCCATATATATGGGACTTCCTATATGGTAATGATAATAAATATCTATCTGCAACCAGTTTCGGGTTATAACCCCTTGAATATTCTTGACCTTGAGTTTGACCTTTCAGGGTCAGTCAGAGTCAAAGGTCTTGGTGCCAAATGAAAGCCCAGATGGAAGTTCTTGTATAATGACAATAGTAAATATATGTATCTTCAACCGGTTTCAAGTTATAGCCCTCTGAAAAACCGTGACCATGATTATGACCTTTCAGGACCACTAGATTACCTCCAAAATTCAATCACTTTCTTTTGGGACCAGCACCCACATATCCTGAAAATTTCATATAATTTCATTCATCCGTTTTTCCGTAATGTTGCTAACAAAGAAACAAAGAAAACCAAAAACAACACCAAAACGAATTTGTACGTAGCGAGCTCGTCTCCATTGGTTACCAATTTACCCTCTGCGATGATGTTAAATGGAAATAGCAAATGGGTATTGGGGAAATGTAGAGAAAGAGCGAGGAGAGATGATTGAAAAGGTTATATGGAGGGAGTGGAAGAGGAAGGAGGGGAAAGAGTGGTGAAATGAGAGACTGGATGGCGGCGAGCCGGGCGAAATGAGGGAGAACCGTGGGGAGGACAGAAGTTAAATGTTCGGAAGAGAGGGAGGAGAGAAGAGAAAAATAAAGGAATGGGAGAGGGAGGGAGACAAAGAAGAACAATGAGTGCTATGGACACTGTTTTCAACCCTCGGGTAATTTCCCTATACCAGTATTTTCAACGTGTAAGGCGGTTAGGTAATTTTACTGAAGTAACACAACTTGTAAAGTAATTGTAATTTTGAAAACCAGGAAAGTGATAATTGCCACTATAATGGAAATGATAAAGCCTCCCAGAAATTAAATAAAAAAATATTAAAAATTTTCGTCATCCCTTATTCTCAGAGAATGCTTCATGCCATTTTTTTTTTTTTTTATGTATATGAAGTCTCATTTTCATAATTCCTTTCTGCTTACTGTACACGTTGGATTCTGTGTCCGATTTACCGTCACTAAAGAAAATACAAAGGTCTCATATAATCCAAAGACAGAAGTAAACGCCCATCTCATATTTCCCTTTTCAAAGTGTAGGATGTCTGGGACAGGGCAGCTGGAAATCATTCAGTCCTAACGCCATTACATATCAATTACAATCTTCCAACCATCACTGAGAGTCCGATGTTTCGCAAGCAATGCATGGTTGTCGCTGGTGATTTCGAACCACAACACCACCAGGCATTTGATAACTGAATCTGAAGGGAACGATTTATTATGCACTAGAAAAACAGAAAGTGTACAAAATGTTCCGGTAAGACATTTATTCCTTAATAAGGAAACATATGCGGCTGCAGTAATAATAATAATAATAATAATAATAATAATAATAATAACAACATTTTCTCTGAGCCGTAAGGTAATGATGGGTTAAAGCGTAATTACTCTGTGTCGGAGTGAACAGTGTCGAGGGGTTGGCAACTCTGGGTAGGGAATGGGAAGCTGTGAAAAGGAGGGAAAGGGCTGTGCTGTCGTCTCCTTGTCCTGTTCCCTCATGTCATTAGTCTCTCTCTCTCTCTCTCTCTCTCTCTCTCTCTCAAATTGTCATTTTTTTTCTCCACTCACACCACTACCACTTTTTCATTAACTTCTTCTCCGTTTCTCTAATCCAATACATTTTCTTCTGTGGTCGTATCACCTCTCTTTTTGTACTTTAGTCGTTCTTCACTTCCTTCTTATCACAGCGAGTATCGCTATTTTCACTGGTAAAATGTATCCTAGCACCAAATGTGTTAAGTACGTATAGTCATCTTTTTATTAATTTTGTATATAAGAATGCCCATCTAATTTTCTTACCTTTAGTATTACTACTACTACTACTACTACCACAACTATTCCTAGTACTACTACTACTACTGCTGCTACAAATAACAGTAATAATAATAATAATAATAATATTATTATTATTATTATTATTATTATTATTATTATTATCATTACTGTTATTATTGTTGTTGTTTTTGTTGTTTGTACTATTGTTCTTTTTCCTGTTGTTGTTGGTGGTGGAGGTTATTACTTAAGTAAATATGTTCATTACAAAGAAACACATGAAATTACTAAAATCATACTTTTGGTACTTGTATTCGAGTCTACTCAGCTTTTGAGAGATTTTTCGTGCTGGAATGAGGTGAATGCAGCCATTACTAATTTCTTACTACGAAAGGTCCTCACAGCGGCGCTCCATATGCTTGGGAAGGGGGAGGGAGGCAACAAGAGCAAAATATTAGCCTTCGTTGTACATACGGGTTTAATTTTGTTATTTAAAAAATCGTCTGGTGTTACTGTGAATAACATATCCTACACAATTGTAATGTATACCAATATTATTTTTGTCCCCTCATTTTAAAGACTATCCTCGGGAGAACAAAATTGTCTGGTTGTAGCGTAGGTAAAACAGTTAGGTTTGTCATCAGAAGCAAAAGGATTGAACTGTTACCTCTTACTGCGACTCCAGTAACTTTTCCTTTTCAAGCCTTACCATCTGCCCCGACGCATCGGAAGGGTCAACAAAGAACTGAGGGTTACCGTTTTGCATTTATGTTTGTGCAAGGTCTTTATCTAGGGCTTCGTTAATTTTTAGTATCTTTTTATTTTACCTTGTTCTTACTCTTACCAAGCAATCTGTATCGGTCGTCAGAGGAGAAGGAAGACTTAAGGATAATGCATATCAATCGTCCGGGCGTCGTTAGAGCAGACACACGAATATCACTACCAGGATGTTCCAATCTTTCCCTGGATTATGGTCCGCTTTTGTGGTTTTATTTAAGTCTCTAATTATACTAATGGGATTACAGGAACGCGAGAAGAACAGACGTTGTCTGAGAGTTTGACCGTGCCAAGAATGGGCAAGCTCCCCGACCCAGCTGTTGCTTAAGGAGTAAGGGGGGAGATGGAAACGAGAAAGTAAGTCAATTTGTGATCTCAATGACCCCATCTCTGTGAGCCAGCACCCAGTCATCAGCTAGAGAGAGGGAGAAAGAGAGAGAGAGGGATGGGGTATTTCACGCTAAAGCAAACGGAAAAGATGTTTTGTGAAAGTACGGCAGATTGCAGGTATTGAAATTAGTTCGAGAGCGCGAGTGAGAGGGAGGGCGAGCGTGTGGAAGAGGTACTACAGACCATGAGAAGCAGGATAGATAAAGAGATGAGGTTTGATATGTACGACTACGAAAGGTAATAGAAAAGAAAAGCGACATGGTGCTGACAATAACTGAGAGAGAGAGAGAGAGAGAGAGAGAGAGAGAGAGAGAGAGAGAGAGCGTTAGCTTGTGTTGTAAAGCGAAAACAAATAAATCCAACTCTTTTTGCCCCCCACCACAAAAGTAAATAAAGAAAAAATCCCTCCCCTCTGTGTCCTGCCGCGGGCAAAAATAAGCACGGAAAAAATCCGTAACCCATACGTTTTGCAGCGAGGGCCAAAGTCTGGGTGAACTCTTTGGTTCAGTTTTATGAAGAATTTATATTAGTGTTATTTAGCCCCGCAGTGCGACGAAGACGTATCTCATTCTTGTGTTCATACTATTTTATTCAGCTTAGGAATCTTTTCAGCGAAGAGTGGAAATTAGAGATAGCCTTCCTTCCATTCACACTTTCTATTTCGTCTCACCTTACACTTACTTCCTTTCTTTCATCAGTCTTCCTTCATCCTTGTCATTATTATTCATCCCACCTTATATCCTCATGTTTCTTTACTCTTTCTTCTAGCCTCCCATCTTTCCATTCTTCGTTCATTGTACCACCTTTCCTCCGTTACGCTTATTCATTTTTCTTTCTAACAATCATCGTTTCTCCTTCTTACCTTCTTCCTTCTCTCCCTCTTTCTTATCATCCTTCCATGCTTTCATCTCGCCTTTCTCCTTTTCCTTTTGAATTTCTAACGTATTTTTTCCTTCCTTCTTTCTTTCCTTTTTTCTTTCGTTTTTTGCTACCACTATACCCAAACCTAAATGCAACTACAACACTATGTTTCAGTCTGAGAAAGATCCCCAACTCATTGCAACTTACAGTGTATTTCAGGGCCAGATGTAGACAGATTGTATTATTGATTTGACTAGTGACAAAGGAAACTCATTCCTGTCTCATAACTATTTTTTTTTTTTTTTTTTTTTTAGTTTCAAGCAACCATTGCTTAGTATTCACGTCGTGATAGTGGCTTCGTTCTGTCAGGGGTAATTAACCCGACTGTGATAATTTAAGCTCTCTCGATCGACGTGTATTGCAGACATGAAATTGTCTGTGTTCGCTCTTACAAACAGAGGGATAGACAGACTGATGATTAGATGGATGAATGGCTAGGTAAGGGTGTACAGGTTACTACACAGATGCATGGCAGGACGACAGACAGACACATACAGGCAGACAGACAGACAGATAAATAAATAGGTAGACTGACAGAAACACGAACAGATAGACAGATAGATAGTTTGAGAGAGAGAGAGAGAGAGAGAGAGAGAGAGAGAGAGAGAGAGAGAGAGAGAGAGAGAGAGAGAGAGAGAGAGAGAGAACGACGGATGTATGCGTCGATGGACAGGTTTTGTCATCCATTTGTTCTAATTTGACAAAGGTCCCTAATCCCATTCATCTCATTTGATAGCCTGATGTAACTGGCTGGAGGGTTGATGTGACTATAGTACTCAAGGACACCCATTCCTACTTCATAAATAAGGCTCATCAAATTTCATGGAACCACGGCTTTGTTGTTGTTGGTGGTGGTGTTGTTGTTGCAGTTGTTGTTGATTAACTCCTGTCTGTCTGGTTGAGCCGTAGGATATCAACAGCTTCTGTAGGACATCCTGTGCAGTGAACCGAAGTTTCCTTGCGGTTAATAGCGCCTCGCTGCGGGAAAGATCTGAGGGTTTGGTTCCTATATGATTCCCACGTGTCTTCACCCAATTAACAGGGACACCATAGTTAGGTCATCACCATGCTAGGACTATTTTATTAAATGCCTACCACCCAGCGCTGTAAATGTCCTCCTGGGTTAAAGAATACCGTTTGGCATGCCAGTAAAAGTAGAGCCATCTGAAGTGGAAAGAAGGGTAATAAAAAAAGACCGGAAAGACAAGCGAAATAGGAAGAAAGCAGGGCATAAATAGAAAAAATTAAGTGAAGAAAGCAGTAGGCAGCACTGCATCAAGTGAGTGGATGATGGTCGCCACCCCAATCACGACTTAATATACAAGTTGTGTGAGAGACCAAGATCTGTCAGTTAAAATACACCGACCAATCTATATAAATAAGCAGATAGATGAATGCTGCATGAATGAATGGGTGGATGGGTAAGGTGACCAAACTTACTGGAGCTAAAAGCGGGACATTTTCACGTGTGTGTACACACACACACACACACACACACACACTGACATACACGTGTTTATATATACAGTGCTACACCTCACCCTGAGGCTGCGCATCGAACACTACCGTCTCACACGAATTCCAAACATACGGTACGGTACGATGAATGGGCCGACGAAAGTTACAGGTTAGTATTACACATTTTACAGTATGTTAACAATTTGGTATTTCATTTGGTTAGGATTTTGCTTAATTTCACTATTTCATAATAATTTCGTAAAAGAAGCTCATGTTATATGTAATGTAATAGTAGTTTTCTAAAAGCGAGACCTTTAAGATAATTTGCTTAAAAAGCGGGACATTTAAGTCACAATCAAAAAGGCGGGACAGACGTCAAAAAAGCGGGACTCTGGTCACCTTAAACCTGACGTTCTTTTATGGAATCAGGATGAATTAGTAAAATTATGCATAATCTTAACCAAACGACACACCGAATTATTAATATAAAATCTGTAATACTAACTGGTAACTTTGGTCGACCCATTCGCTGTACCGTACGGTATGTTCGGAGTTAGTATGAGACAGTGTTTAATTTAATTATCAGTCTCATGGTGAGGTGTAGTGCAGCAGCGGTCGCTGTCACTCACACAAGTCAATATATATATATATATATATATATATATATATATATATATATATATATATATATATATATATATATATATATATATATATATACACACACACACACGTGACTGTGTCCTGCTTTTAGCTCCAATAAATCTGGTCACCTTAGTCAAGTTATACCTAATGCAATAGTAATTTTCTACACGCGAGACATCTGAGATAATTTGCCAAAAAAGCGGAACATTCTAGTCACAATTAATAAAGCGGGACATACGTAAACAAAGCGGGACTTTGGTCACCTTATGGATGGGCCAACTGAGAGAGAGAGAGAGAGAGAGAGAGAGAGAGAGAGAGAGAGAGAGATTCAGATGTCAGAGTATGAGATATACAAGACAGGGCGATATACAGTAGATCAAAGGACAAAGAGGCAAAGAATGACAGGATGAAATGAATAGCTGAAATAACGAAATACGTAATTGCAGATGTACGATCACCCAAGTACGTGATGACTCGCTTTCTTTAAGTTTCGGACAAACTCCCCGGGTCTGGCAAGTTCAACTTGATTGGGAGTTGGGAGACGGAAACAGTCTGTCTTCTCTGCAAACATTATTTATGGTGTGAAAAAACTAATCTTGCGAAAATATTAGTTGTTTAGCGTTTATTTCTTTTTATGCCAATAACAATAATTAAGAAGCGACATCTGACACGTTTCCACTCGTCGTCACGATTCATGCCAGCAGTGTTAATCAATGTCACAAAATTCCCGCTAAATTTAGAGGTTTTAAAAGCAATCTAGCTTGTAAAAATTTAAATATTTTCTGTGTATCTGGCGTTCTTTTAAAGTCCTGTCTAGCACTGTTTTCCTTAATTTCTATTAGTCTGGCAGAGTTTTACTACTTTGAGACCAATCTAGTGGATTTCTATGGTTTTCCTTTGGCAACACTACACGGAAGGCCTTCAGCCCTTCACGCAGTGTTGCCACACGTACGAAAATTATGGTATCTATGATAATATTGCCTCTGGTACGATGTACGATACAATTTTTCTATTATCTTACGGTTTGTACTATAATTTTGGGTTGAGAGCGAGCATGGCAGTAAATTTTGTGGCATGCATAGCTAATCATGCACAATTCCACAATTTGACAGATGAGTAATCGTAGGGGCTAATATAATGGTGATCACTGAAAATACTTCTTTTATGGTCTTGCTGAGTTATCATCTGCATGAGGAAGCACATTTATAAGAGTTATCTATTAAAAGTTCTATGGATCGCATTCTTCTGCTAGTCAGACTGATTTTCTAGAATGGCACAAAGGGTATTTCACGTAACATTATTTTTGTAATGAATGGTATGATTATTATAATATTATTATCATGAGATTTTCATTGTATACCCTAATTCTGATACAAAATAAAGTGATAAATATACACCAAAGTAAACATCAGTACCTTAAAAAATTACGGGACTGATGAAGATAATTGTAATGGGTAAGTTTTCGGTAAATACACCAAGGTATTGGCGACAATTTTAAAATGGTTCAGATTAGTGAGTGAATGGTTTGGTCATGTGGAGAGGATGGAGAGTGAGAGACTAACGAGGAGAGTGTATGTGAGTGAGGTGGAGAAGGGGTAGAGGGAGGGGGAGGCCAAGGATGAGATGGAGGGATGGAGTGAAGAGGTATATGAGAGAAGGGTGTGTGAGCGGGGAGCAGAGCAGTGAAATGGCAGGAGACAGGACATGGAGGCGATTTGTTTGTGGCCACCCCCTACGGAATTAAGGCGTCTGGCGATAGATAGATAGAAAAATGAAGTTAATAGTGTACGATAATTCCAACGAAAAAACGATAATTTTGAAGAGCCGGTACGATAATTCCCATCTAAAAGTGTGGCACACTGCCTTCTCGTCAGTTACTAGTCAGTATCATGCCATGGTTATGGGTGGATGACTCGTCATTTGTCATGATTTCCCCCCCCCCTTTTATACAATCCTTTTCGTCTGAAGTTTTCCTTGTCGCAGTCTTGACTATCATCCTCTTCCTATTTAGTTCTTTCATGAAACTGCCCTACATATTTTATAAAGGATTTTCATCGTGTGAATAACATGACCAATATTCCCCCAATAATTGCATTGGTTTCACTAGCTTAATTGAATTCCGGCAGATTAATTTGCTTCATGGTACCAACACAGGTGGTTAGAGGTTGTTCTTGGACACATGCAATAATTTGTCTGTCTTGGTACAGTGTGCTAGGAGGGGCTCGTTTTCCAGATTTTCTGTTCTGCCTCTTTATATTGCTTATCCGTTAACTGTCTTCTCGATGTTAAGTTGCCGGGATATCAGTCTTGGTAGAATATTTGCTAAATAAAGAGCAATAATCTGCTTGCACTGACAGGCTGTAGTATCGTGTTGATAATCTTGCTGACGGCGCTCACGGATTTTCCTGTGTAAATATCATCCCGCATAGGGAATTAAATGCGGATAATAATATATTTTTAGATGTTTATTTTTCTGATTTGATGGCGCTAGTGATTTCGGCATTACCATTAACTACGGGTTTCATTTTATGGGACATTTCTCCTTCAGTATTGTTGATTTAGGATGTACGAGTAAGATAAGTATTACGAGAGTTTCTCCGCACTTTAACCCTGAAACCATTGAGCGATAGGGCGTGCGTTTCACATTCTTTCGTACAGCTAAGCCCAGCTTTAGGATATTGTGGTTTCCTCTTCCGTAATGCAAGATATGCACAGTAAAAATATTTATTGCATTTTGGTGTTGTTTACCTAAGTATTGCTCTTTTCAGTGTGCAATATAGGAAATATAACAAGGCCACAGAATTTGCCAGATATCACTTTCTGAGCGAAAGGTACTGGGAATTGGGTCATCACTTCTTTGGGCGTTTGTACAGTGTCAGGGTTTCTCAGATTCGGCTTACATCTGTATCCATAACTGTATATCTATATCTATCTATCAATCCCTCCATCAGCCTATCTATCTATTTATCTAACTATAAACCCACGTTTACCTCTCTCTCTCTCTCTCTCTCTCTCTCTCTCTCGACATTACTTCAGCAGATCTTGAGAAGTTCCAAAATGCAGTAGACTCCTCAACCAGAATTATCAACAATTCAACATGCAGCTAGAACTCAACCTTCCACCACTTGTTGAGAGAATATACTCTATGGTTACATACTTCAACGTTTAGTGACTGCATTCTCCTCACTTTTCTTCCCACTACTCTCACATCATTCGGACTTCCTTTGATCCCACTGCACCAAGGTCTCTGCTTCGCAGTGGTGGCCGCACAGTAGTTAATACTATTTGTTCAAACGTCCGACGGCTAAACATGAACGTACCAGTGCTTGCTGAGTAGGTGGACTATGGCATTCCACCTTGGCAGACCCCTGTGCCTGCTATTTCGTACACTCCGGCCTCCAAGACTGACCTGCCTCAGCTTCAGAAACAGCTAGCTTTGGAGACCATCGCCAGGCTGTCATCTTCCCTCCTTTTTGCCCACCATATCTACACCAATGGCTCCCTGCAAGAGGATGGCAGTGCTGGCTGTGCTGTATTTTCCCTAAATCTGGACCCACCTAAAGGGGGCTGGCTGGGCCGTCGACCGCCAACCTCGTCGAGCTGTATGTATTGCGAACTACATGGACTCATGGATGTAGTTACTCTATTAATATGGACGAACAACAGCGCCTTGATCATGTGTGACTCACAGCCAACCCTCCATGCTCTCTCATCTCCCAGGCCTGCATATCAACACCTCGTTACACAGATACTCCTTCAATTGGCCACTGCCCGTGATTGTTCACTAGTGTTGCACTTTCTGTGGATTCCCTCTCATATTGGTCTCACAACCAACAACACCGCTGACCTCCTTACAAGGACTGCCTGTGGACTGGATCCGGCTGCTGTGGATGCTACTAAAGCCTCCCCCATTTGCTACAAGCAGATTGTACACAGAGCAGCCCACTCCCCTATTCTCCACCATAGAAATGCTGAGAGGGCTCACAGTGCGTCCATCCAACATTACGACCACTTTCACTCTCATCCCCATAGATATTGTCGCAGTGGTTTTATGGTCCATTGACATAACGTGGTGTGTGCCCGCCTCAGACTGGGCTACCGACCTGTGTGGCAGGTGGCTGGGGCGGGGCAACGCACCTCAGTTCTCCTCCTGTAAGCTGTGTGATGCACCCAATGCCAACACCCTTGACCATTATTGCCTGCAGTGTCCACTTGTCTCTGATTTAATACTACATGGACTCACATTAGTGGACACTTGTAAACATTTGTTGGAAGATGGTACCCTAGATGTTATTCTCATGCGTCATCCACACTTTGGTGGGTGTTAACTTTTTATAGCTCGACAGTGTGTCCTGCGTGGGATGAGCTCCTGTGTACTCACCTCACATATGGCCGGATGGCACTGTACTAGGTTTGTCGCCTTCGGGCGTAATAAATTAATCAAATCAAATCTCTTTCTCTCGTCTGTCTGTCTGTCTGTCTCTGGAATGCAAAGCATTATGCTTAAGAGATAAGAATTTAAAGAAAGAAGCAAAAGTTGTTAATAACATTTTTTTTTCTTAGTGTGCTGTACTCCGGGGAAAAAAATGGAAAAATTTACCAGATACCTGCATCTTGATAAAATAGCCATTGTACAAATCATCACACACATAGGTAAAAACACAAGTTGATAATGATCTTTTGGAATGTGAAGGTCACCCCACTCTGGAAAAGGGAAAATGCGACCATTTAAAGGCATCGTACCATAATAGTTGTAAAAATTAAACAGTCAGGGTAAGAAACCAAAAATTACAGTATATACTTTCCTCTTATTCTATAATTATGCAGTGGTCTCTGCAATACGAACTTCGAATGGAGTATCACGCAAAAACAATAAGAGATCGAAAACACTGGCATATTTAAGGCCCCTTAGGAGTGTGCAATAAGCCAAGAAATTTCCAGAGATGTCAACTGAGTACCTGCAGAGTACCAGAGTTGCTGTTGTGGTAAGCATCACACACAAATGGTGAGAGCACCAAACATCGATGAAAATCCGTAGGACCCTTTTGAGTGTGTCTAAGTAAAAAAAAAAAAAAAAAAGTGATGCCAGGCACAATAAACCTCTCCCGACAATAGTTACCTTATTGCCGTTAAATACTGAATCAGTACTGCATATTAGTTTTTTTTCAAGGAAGAAGGAACCATAGGACAGAAGCCTGAAAATTGTTTGCTTGAAGAAAAAACAAAAACAAGATAATGGAGAGCCAAATTCAAGAACCAATCATTTCAAGATGCTTGGAAACACTACGTTTGAAAAACTGGAGATCATAGGAGGAAATACAGATGGGAGACAGTTCCAGAGCTGACATGTTGCATACATGAAGAACTCGGAATAACGGTTAGCTCTTGCATTAGAGAGCTCGACAGAAAAGGGATGAGAGTATGCTGCTAGACAGATGTTATGTGCCCACCACAGAGGTGGAGGGATGTAAGTAGACAGTTCAGAGGAGCAGTGACCACTGAAGCAGCGATAGAAAAGAGATAAATGTGCAAAAGTGCTGCGAAAAGACAGAGTTGAAGAAAGCCAGACAAAAAGCCTTTGCCTCCATCTTGTTGAGAAGTTATATGTGGGGATCCTTCCCACACATGAGAGTTGCACTTTGCACAGGGGCAAAAAAAAAAACGGTGTATAAAGTCAACAACACTGCAGGGGTAAAGAAAGCATTGAGTTAGCTTAGCACACCCAATCTCTTGGAAGCAGTTTTTACAAGAGAAGTAACATGTGCTTTCCAAGATAAATCCCGAGGGAATGAAACCCCAAGTATGTTTAACCCCTTAACCACGGGGCGTCACTTTCGTGACGTTTGGGAGCAAGGGATCATACCGCGGGGTGTCATTTTTGCGATTCTGTGTTATTTTGAATTCACCCCGGGCTTTCAAGTGGTAGCTTGTATCATCTATCAGTACCGCCAATGTCCAACACTAGTCAGCACACCTAATCTCATCTGTACTCCCATCCATTGTTGACAATTTAGCCATTTCTCCCCGTTCTTGACTCCCCTCCCTACCTTCCCTCCATTACCCTCTCCTCTCGCCTGCCCAGCCATGCTATGCTAAGTAAATCTTCCCTGGAATTTTCCACTGATTTCATCCATGGAAATAAGCCTTATGCCCTGTTCTTATACCAAATAATATATACCAAAAAGAAATAAGGTAAGTGAGAGTGCCATACACCTGGAATTGGCTAATTATCACCTGACAACACCTCACGTGCACTCGTTCGCCAATTTTCGCTGTTTATTTCCCCTTGAAATATGCCGTATAATCTATTCTTGTACTAAAAAATATATATAAGGAGGGAAGGGAGAAGCCTAAGTGATATTTACATTCACCTGGAACTACCTAATTTATAATGTATTGTCCAGATTTCCTGCCAATCATTTTACTGCTATATATTAGCAGCTGTCAAGAGGCTGATGTTGGCAGTAATGCATTTCCCTAGGTAGGCCACCCCGGCCCACCCCTATCAGTTCACTGTCATCTTCCAAAGTGAAAGTACATCTGTTCACTCCTGCTAACTTCCGCCGCTTTTTAGCCCAATGCAAAGGGCCCTTTGACCTTTACCCCCTACTAAACCTCGTGTGGAAAGAGGTAAAGGGCTGACAATTGAAAGAGAGTGACTATGATCTTTCTGTTGAGTAAAGCAGTGCAAGTGGAATTGTAAATAATGTGTAAATAATGTGTAAACAGCAAGTGAAAGCAATGAATGTAAATATATGTGAACAGTGGAAAACAATTTTATAAGTTACTTCAAGTGACAGTGCATAACACAGTGTAAATAAAATAGAAATGTAAATAATGTAAATAAAATAGAGAACGTAAATAGAAATGTAAATGAGTAGTAATATAAGAATACGAGTATATATACTAGGAGTAATGAAAGTGAAAGTGTCAGTCTAGCATGTATGAATACTAAAATGCGTGGCTTGAACAGTGCCCCCGAAGAATACCATAGTATCCCCGATGACAGGGCAAACCAAGAACAACATAGTTTGCCCGCAAACATGCCAACACCCCCACACGGACCCCACGGGGTAGCCACCACCAGCCACCACCACTCCGGGCAACAGCGACGCATGTCAGCCCGGGCCATGTGCCCCTGTGACATGCAGCCACCACGCCCCCACCACCATAGAAGAATACTACCTTCGCATGGCGGAATTGCTGAGCTAGCTAGGGGTGGAGTTAGAACTCAAACTCCAGATGGCGCCCCTCTGGTAGAAACGATCTATGGTCACTCCCAAAGTGTTTCGGTAGAGACGATCTATGGTCACTCCCAAAGTGTTCAGGTAGAGACGATCAATGGTCGCTCCCAAAGTGTTCAGGTAGAGACGATCAATGGTCGCTCCCAAAGTGTTCAGGTAGAGACGATCAATGGTCGCTCCCAAAGTGTTCAGGTAGAGACGATCAATGGTCGCTCCCAAAGTGTTCAGGTAGAGACGATCAATGGTCGCTCCCAAAGTGTTCAGGTAGAGACGATCAATGGTCGCTCCCAAAGTGTTCAGGTAGAGACGATCAATGGTTGCTCCCAAAATGTTCAGGTAGAGACAATCAGTGGTCGCTCCCAAAGTGTTCAGGTAGAGACGATCAATGGTCACTCCCAAAGTGTTCAGGTAGAGACGATCAATGGTCGCTCCCAAAGTGTTCAGGTAGAGACGATCAATGGTCGCTCCCAAAGTGCTCCGGTAGAGACGATCAATGGTCGCTCCCAAAGTGTTCAGGTAGAGATGATCAATGGTCACTCCCACAGTGTTCAGGTAGAGACAATCAATGGTCACTCCCACAGTGCTCAGGTAGAGACGATCAATGGTCGCTCCCAAAGTGTTCAGGTAGAGACGATCAATGGTCGCTCCCAAAGTGTTCAGGTAGAGACGATCAATGGTCGCTCCCAAAGTGTTCAGGTAGAGACGATCAATGGTCGCTCCCAAAGTGTTCAGGTAGAGACGATCAATGGTCGCTCCCAAAGTGTTCAGGTAGAGATGATCAATGGTCGCTCCCAAAGTGTTCAGGTAGAGACGATCGATGGTCGCTCCCAAAGTGTTCAGGTAGAGACAATCAATGGTCACTCCCAAAGTGCTCCGGTAGAGACGATCAATGGTCGCTCCCAAAGTGTTCAGGTAGAGATGATCAATGGTCGCTCCCACAGTGTTCAGGTAGAGATGATCAATGGTCGCTCCCACAGTGCTCAGGTAGAGTCGATCAATGGTCGCTCCCAAAGTGTTCAGGTAGAGACGATCAATGGTCGCTCCCAAGGTGTCCCGGTAGAGACGATCAATGGTTGCTCCCAAAGTGTTCAGGTAGAGATGATCAATGGTCGCTCCCAAAGTGTTCAGGTAGAGACAATTAATGGTCGCTCCCAAGGTGCTCCGGTAGAGACGATCAATGGTCGCTCCCAAAGTGTTCAGGTAGAGACGATCTATGGTCGCTCCCAAGGTGCTCCGGTAGAGACGATCTATGGTTGCTCCCGTCCTCGTGAGACGATCTATGGTCGCTCCAAGAGTGTCGTGGTAGGAACGACCTATTGGCGCTCCCTCTCTCGTGAGATGATCTATGGTCACTCCGAGGGCGTGCAAAGGAGAGGGATGTCCCCACGGCCGGAGACTGAAGTCCAGGCTCTCTGTCCCAGAGTATCCCAGACAGGCCTCCCAGCCTCCCCTGGTCTCTGTTCTCTACGCCTGGCTCTAGAGCAGACGCACCTGACGGACCCCAGTGGAAGTCGCTGCCGCAGTCCTCCCCTGACGGCGCCCCTAGACGTTGGAGACCGCAGCCCACCTCTCTCTCGGTTCTCCCCAGAACACCCGGGCGAGACCTCTCCACGCCCCCTTACGCCGGAACCTGTCACAGAGGTTCCTGGAGCTATTCGGCCCCAGTCCCGAGGGCCACACGCCGGAGCCAAGTCCGGGAGCCACAGGGAGCCCAGGACACGAGAGGACGCCCTTGCGAGCCACCCCGTGCCCTCTCGGCACGCCCCGCATTGACGGTGCCCCTAGCTCAGCAGGATCACCGATGTCATGTTCCTGTCTATCCCCCTGATGAATACGAGTGATATTGTAACATGAGTGATTTAGGTCAAGTGTGACTCTCCCCTACTGTAATTATTGTGCAGTGATTTCATATAGTGCATATCGGGGCAAATCAGATCACAGCGAGAAGTTAAAGGGCGAGAACGTGGACTAAGATCTGACTGACTATACGTGCGAGTGACATCTCTGTTATACAATTAATAAGCCTATGCCGCTAAAGACATACCCCCGTTGCTGTGAAGGAATATTGTGAAAAGAAGTATTAATAGTATTCTATCTTTCCCCACGCTGTGAAACGAGATCTATCGACTATACCTGTGAGTGACATCTCTGTTATATAATTAATAAGCCTGTGCCTATAAAGTCATATCCTCCGTTACTGTGAAGGAATATTGTGAAAGGAAATATTAACAATATTCTCTCCTTCCCCCCACGCTACCCATAAAATCTTATTTACCACTCGCTCTCACTCCCAAATATCAAGTAAATGTAAATCAAGGACCAGAGTCATTTACCAAAGTATCTTGGCTAGTGGAAACCTTATAAACTTCACGGCTAATATCTGCCGCCTTCCAGTATTACCATAACTTTCTCCTAGCCGTCCTAAGTCACTCCCCGCACCTCCCCTATCTCCTCCTAGTGTGTCACAGCTCCCCCCCCTCCCCGCGCCCCCGCGCGTAGCTATATTTACTGCACTTCAGATACACTAGGATTGTTGTGTTGTCATTAGTATCAGAAAAGCAAGTATCCTGCGAGATACACATATCCTAGATAAGGTTTTATATTGCTCTATATTGTGCTGTAATATCTGCTGATTTGTCCTGTGTCTGACTGTGGTAATATACGTGTAAAGGTTGTTGCCTAGAGTTTTTGTGTCCTGCCTCTCTTTATTGCACAAGCTCCGGTCTCGAAAGAGGACCCCGCTCCACGTTGGGTGAAATAGGAACGAGAAGTCGAGCCTAATTTCACCTAGCATTACAAATACTATGAGTTATGAGAGTGAAGGTGAAAGTGACATTCACTCTCAGTGCTAGTATACAGGATGAGAAAGTGAATGCTACGTATTTTACTGAAAGAAATTGAATGCCTACAGTGACAATAAACTACTATTACTGAAGGAAACTTATGGATAAAGACTGTAGATATATATAAGTGTTATATTGTAACAGAAATATAAACTGTGAGTGTTTTTATGAATAATAAATGACAACACCAGCGGCGAACTAGCGCAAGTGGGAAGGTCATACGCCCTCGTAATTTTCATTGCTTTCACAGTGTTTAGTTTTGGGAATATGGATTCCAAACTATTTGAGAATCAGAATAGTGTTTCTAGTGATCATATCAGGCTGTGGTAATCATATTACGGTTGTCGGGAAGTGTCAAGTGGAGACCTCGTTACCCAACTTCAGTGGTCTCCACAAGTCCTACGGTACTCGACGAAGGCTCAACAAACAGCCCATGAGAAAGGTGAAGGTATGTGCCATAAGCATATGTGATTTTAATATTCTAAGGCTAATAACTGATTTTTGGCAAATATTTTTAGAGAGTCTGTCGGAGCGCGAATATGCCC
Source organism: Coenobita brevimanus (assembly GCF_032717465.1). Lineage (NCBI taxonomy): Eukaryota > Metazoa > Arthropoda > Malacostraca > Decapoda > Coenobitidae > Coenobita > Coenobita brevimanus. Next base: position 23,041,813 of record NC_137014.1, on the reverse strand, counting down.
GTGGGTGCCGCAGGAAAAAGCAAAACAAGGCCGCGGTTAAAGGGTTAAAGATGTTGCAGGATTGAGCTGGATACTGTTAAAAACTAGAAGGCACTCCTGTGAAAGATTTTGTCAGGTTGATAGGTGTACTCACAAGGTGGATGGAAAGCTGAGGACAGGGAGAGCTGGAGTTCCCCTTTCATCAGCCCTCGGGACTAGTTCCAGACCATCCTTCTTTGCTGAACTTTTTCAGTGTTTCAGTAACACAGAGAGTAGGCCAGCACTTCTCTCCAATACAAGTTTAACTGTCAGCACCAAACTACATGCACAGTACACACTACACTTCCTTTTCAAAATTAGAGACTTCACCAGATCCTGTTTCAGAAATCTGCCACTAGGTTCACTTCCATCGCCCAGCTCTGATGCGGGATAAGCACTGGAAAAGTAGCCAGTGCTTAATTTCTTTTTAATTTTAACACTAAGTAAAACACCTCAAAACATATTTTACTCATCAAATTACCCAGATGGCATGATATGCTACAAAGAAATTACAATATGGGAGCCCTTTGATTATATACAATGTATTATAAGTGTCATGTTTTAAACTCCACTTTCGTTAGTTTACTCATCTCTGTAAGCATAACATAGAGACAAAACCTAGGCAATTTTACCAGAACCATCCATAAAGCAAGATAACAGTGATTAAAATATTTGTCATTCGTTAGTATCCACAAAAAAAAAAAAAAAAAAAAAATAGATGTGTAGCCGCATATATAGCAACACATTTCGATATACTGCCATGCCTGACGTATGACTTTTCCTAACAATACAGACCTGTTGGATGTCTTGGTCATCTTAGTAACCAAAGTCTAACACAAATAATTCTTTTAAAAATTTCCCTGGCTCCACTGCACAGTTTAGTAAGTTTAAACTTCAACTCCTCGTACTCTATTATGATTATCGTGTCGTACCGCACTGCCGTTTGTTTGGATTAATATGGCTGACTCACCAACTAAGCAATCGTTCAGTACATTATTTTCAGAGGAACTGCTTACTACTTTAAAGCATGCTAAAACACACACATTAGAAGTCCTGAAAGTAATCTCCTTTTACTAACTGCACACGATTTATTCAAATATATGTAAATAGACAGCATATAAATTAGTCCCCAAGCTAAGATTTTCTGAGAGCCTGGTTATTCTCTCTTTACAGGTATATATATATATATATATATATATATATATATATATATATATATATATATATATATATATATATATATATGCGCTTGATTGAATAGGAAAAAATATTCCTATAAATAGCAGTATTATTATAAACTTAGTATTAGGTACAATTTCACAGGTCTTTAAAACTCCATAAAAATATTTAATCGAGGCTGGGCCACCTGTTGGCAGACCGCTGAAACAGGTTTGGTGAAGCCTCTAGTTAGAAAAAGAAAAATGGCGTCCAATAACCAGCCTCGGAGTTCCCTGGGGGGGGGGGAGGACCATAAATGCCCCCACCATCCGGCCCCCTCCAGGTGACGACTCAACGAACTGCCTGGAACCACTGTCTGACCCACTTCTTCATTTCCGCAACATTCACTGCCTTTCCTCTAACTTTCTGTCTATTGAGCACCAACTCTCCTCCACTAAACCTCAACTTTTCTTCATAACTGAGATTCATCCATCTGAGGCAACTGATAGCAGGCCCTTTTCTGTATCCTCCTACTTTCTCTATACTTATTTCAAAGCCAAAGGTAGCTGTTTTGTATATGTACGCAATGACTTATCTAGCTCTCGTGTTCCTGAACTTGATTCTTCTGAATTCTCTACTCTCTGGTTCTGGCTTTCCTGTCATTCTGTGATTAAATATATCTGCACTGTTAAGTCATTCCCGAACTCTACAGACTGTAAAAATTCTTCGACTATCTTACTTCTACAATGGAACACATTCTATCCATTTCTCTTTTCTCTCAAATCTCCATTCAAGGAGAGTTCAATATTCACCACCACCTTTGGCTCTCCTCTCCTTTCACCTGGTGAACAAGTCTATGTCTTTTCTATCCTTAATGACCTAGAGCAGCTTGTACAGCACCCTAACCATATCCCTGACTGCCGTGGAGAGAGTGCCAACATAATTGAACTCGTCCTTACAACTAATCCTTCTGCTTACACTGTTAATCTTTCCTCTCCGTTGGGCTCTTCCGATCACAAGCTTATAACCTTAACCTGTCCTGTCCCTCTGGTATGGCCTGTGGACCCTCCAAAGAAATGTTGACTCTGGCACTTTGGAGCTGTGGATTGGGAGGCCCTCAGGCAGTACTTCTTTGATTCTCTCTTGAATTATTATTACACCCATGGCAGGGAGCCATCTGAGTGTGCCTTGTGCATTACGGAGGTTATTCTCTCGGGTGTGGAAGCATACATTCCCTTCTCAAATCCTTTGACAAATGCAAGAAAGCCTTGGTTTAATCACAGTTCTTCTAATGCCGTCCACAACAAGGAAAGGGCCTATAAAAGGTATCAGAGCCAGCCCACATCTGAATCACATTTTCTTTATGTTTCTGCCCGGAATCGTGCTATGTCTGTTCTTCATTCTGCTAAGTGATCCTGAAAGGTCAAAATCAAGGTCACGGATTTTCAGAGGGTTATAACTTGAAATCTGTTAAAGATAGAGATTATTACTATCATCAGCATACATGAACTCCAATATGGGTTTTCATTTGGCACCAAGACCTTTGACCTTGAGTGACCTTGAAAGGTCAGACATAAGGTTATGGCTTTCAGGGGTCTATAACTCGAAATTGGTTGCAGATAGATATCTCCTATTACAAGCGTATTGGAAGTCCCATATAGGCATTTGATTTGAATCATGACCTTTGACCTTAAGCGACCTTGAAAGGTCAAACTTAAGATCAAGGATATTTCATTTGTACTAAATGCTCTCAACTCTCCAAGTCGAATTCGTCCCGCTCCTTCTGGCATCTTGCCAAAAACCTAACAACTTTACCTCATCATCCATCCCTCCTCTTTTCCACTCCAATGGCTCTGTAGCTATTTCTTCTACTGATAAAGTAGATCTCTTCGCTCAGACTTTCTCCTCCAATTCCACCTTAGACAATTCCGGTGCTGTTCCTCCATCATTTGCCCCCTCTGACTTCCTCATGTTTGACATTAAAATTTCTTCAGCTGATGTATTTTCTGCCATCACTGACCTTAATACTAACAAGGCATATGGGACTGATGGAGTCCCTCCTGTTGTCCTCAAGAACTGTGCTTCTGTGCTTACACCCTACCTAGGTAAACTCACCTTTGTCTGTCAACTTGCACCTTTCCTTCTTGCTGGAAGTTTGCTCTCATTCAGTCAGTCCCAAAGAAGGGTGACCATTCCGAACTCACTAACTATCATCCAGTTGATTTAACATCCTGTGTCTCGAAAGTTCTTGAGTCAATTCTTAAAAAATTTTTAAAACATCTTTCCTATCACAACCTTCTCTCTGATAGTCAGTATGGGTTCTGTCAGGGATGCTCCACTGGTGATCTCACCTACCTTTCAGACTCCTGGTCAACCTCCTTTTGGGACTTTGGCAAAAGCTTTGCCATTGCACTTGACATCTCAATGGTTTTTGATCGAGTCTGGCATAAATCTTTAATTTCCAAAGTGCCCTCTTATGGTTTCTATCCTTCTATCTGTGCCTTCATCTATAGCTTGCTTTCTGGTCATTCTATAGTCGCTGTTGTAGACGGCCATCGTTCTTCTCCTAGCTCTAAAAACATTGGTGTTCCTGAAGGTTCTGTCCTATCACTAATTCTCTTCCTTTTATTCTTCAGTGACCTAAGTTGTACATTTAACACTATCCATTTGTACACTGATGATTCCACCCTTCAACTTTCCATTCGGTTCCCGCAACGTCCATCTCAGCAGTTACTTCAACAAACAAGGGATGAGGCTATGGCACACCTAATGTCTGACTTGGCCTGTATCTCTGACTGGAGTAAAAATAATCTTACTGTTTTTAATGCATCAAACACTCAGTTATTACAGCTATCAACCCAACAAAATCTTCCACGGGAGTACCCACTATTGTTTAAATATATCCAGTTTAAACTGCATCATCCCTGAACATGCTTGGAGTTTCATTCGCTTGGGACTTATCTTGGAAAGATCATATTACTTCTCTTGTAAAATCTGTTTCCAAGAGATTAGGTGTGCCAAGCCGACTTCGTACCTGCTTTACCCCTGCACAGTTGTTGACCTTATACACAGGTTTTATTCGCCCCTATGTACAGTACAACTCTCATGTGTGGGGAGGCTCCCCACATACAGCTTTTCTCAATAGGGTGGAGTAAAAGGCTTTTCACCTCATTGACTCTCCTCCTCTTACTGGCTCCCTTCAACCTCTGTCACTTATTTGCACTGTTGCATCTTTATCGCTTTTCTGTCACTACTTCAATGGTCACTGCTCTTCTCAACTGTCTGTTTGCATCCCGCCACCTCTACGACAGGTACAAGTACGTAGCTCCCATCTAGCAACAAACTCCCATCCCTCTTCTGTCCATCTCTGCTATAATGCAAGAGGTAACCGTTAATCCAGTCTTTCAAGCACAGTGTGTCCAGGCATCTTGCAATGAACAGATTTTGAATTTGGCTGTCTTTTGTATGGTTTTTGTTTTTATTTTCTTGAAAGGAACGGTTTCCGGGCTCTTGGCCTTTCCTTCCCTCTTCCTTGCATATATATATATATATATATATATATATATATATATATATATATATATATATATATAAACGAACTTAGTTTTTGATGCATTGTAAAGAAGATTACTTTTACTCAGAGCAGAGATATGAAGCAAGTCAGACTTTAGGTGTTTCATAGCTTCATCCCTTGTTTGTTGAAGTAACTGCTGAGATGGATGCTGCAAGAAGCGAATGGAGAAGTGGAGGGTGGAGTCATCTGTGTATAAGTGGACAGAGTTAAGTGTACAGCTTAGAAGGTCATTGACGAATGAAAGGAAGAGAGTTGGCGATAGGACAGAGCCCTGAGGAACACCACTATTGATAGCTGTAGGAGAAGAACGGTGGCCGTCTACAACAGGAGCTATAGAATGACCAGAAAAGAAGGTAGAGGAGAAGGCACAGATGGAAGGATAGAAACCGGGCAGTTTGGAAATCAAAGATTTATGCAAGACTCGATGGGAAGCCTTTGACAAGTCAAGTGCATTGGCAAAACTTTCGCCAAAGTACCGAAAGGAGGATGACCAGGAATCTGAAACGTAGGTGAGAAGACCACCAGTGGAGCATCCCTAGAGGAACTCATACTGACGATCAAAAAAGTAGTGATAGGAAAGATGTTTTTTTTTGTGTGTGTTTTTTTTGTGGGCGGGTGGGGCTGGGAATAAACTCAAATTTTTTTTTAAACAGACTATGTTAAAGCACTTGGGCGATAATTAGAGAGATGGGAATGACCACCTTCCTTTGGGACAATCTGAATGAGAACAAACTTCCAGCAAGAAGGAAAGATGAAGTTGATAGACAAAAGTGGAAGAGTTTACCTAAGCAGGGTGTAAGCACAGAAGCACAGTTGTGGAGGACAGCGGGAGAGTCCCCATCTGGCCATACGTCCTATTAGTATTCAGGCCATTGATGGCAGAAAATACATCAGTTGAAGAAATTTTAACCCAGAACTACTATTCTCCGGAATTCACACTCTGCGAGTTGTTTCCCACAAACATTTAATCCACTTCAATTCAAATCCAGTTGTTATAAATATTTTATGAATGGAGGATGCCTGTAGGCACATGAACTTTTTTTTTTTCTTTGTTTTTCCTTCCTCCATTCATTATCTGTTAAAAGAAAAAATGGTAAGTTTCGGTAAGTTTTCTTGTTCACTATTTTATTCCACACCCCCTCTCTACCAGCCCCCCCACGTGCCTATGAAAGCATGTATTCTCTCCTTATTTTCGCCACCCAAACAAATATACTGTATATATATATATATATATATATATATATATATATATATATATATATATATATACAGTATATATATATATATATATATATATATATATATATATATATATACATATATATATATATATATATATATATATATATATATATATATATATATTGCCATAAATCTACATCATCTTATTCACCGATGCTTGTTCTAGCTGATAAGCAAAAATAAAATACAGAAAAGTACGAACAGAAGTACAATAAGCCGGTGTGAATAAACATTCGCTAACATCAGTTTCACTTCCCAACATCATAGCTCGAATGTTTTCGACCATACCTCTAGTTGTTATTACATCTTTAGAAAGAGAATTTCCTCAGCTTTCCAACAGTATTTGCAGTATATTGATACAATTTTTAGTTTTCAAGAAAATAGCCAAAAACTAAGAGTAATTACCTACAGGAAACTGATTTTTTTTTCATGGTGATCTAGCGAAGAAGTTTTCCCGCAGATGTTACGTTTTTATTCCATGTACATACGTAGAATTTCATGTGCTTTACCATGGTTTTTTCGGGAAATTGATACGTCCAATATTTTTTGAGTAAACGGACGACAAATATAAAGTACTGCTCATAGAGCACTGCGTATTTTGCCCGCAAGTGAGATAAACACTCTCTTCCTCCACATATGCTTAAAAATTATGCTCTCAAAGGCTGTTTTTTTTTTTGTCATGTACAGCTGTAGAATTATGCTTTCTCATGATGTTTTCAAAACATCAATGTTACTAATGCATTCCGAGTACGTGGACAATAAAAAACAAAATACCTCCTAGCTCACCGTCAGTTTTTCCTGCCTCACCCACACCATTTTGCTCGCTAGGTTTATTTTGTGTTTTATTCAAAGTATACATGCAAAATCTCGTAATCATTTTTATAGTGCTCTCAGAAACTCGACATGACCACTAGTCTTTTTGCCAGCTGCTGATACAGAAGCTGTACTTATTTCTCTCTCATATGTATATATGTAAATAACAATATTTTATTTATGTGTATAATATAGAAATATACAGTAGAAGTAGGTAAGTATACAAATCAACAAAATGCAGATAACTCACTTCCTCCAGAGGTATTGAACTGCTGGCAGGACCTTGAGGGGTTTGAAGATGAGGAGTTATGTAGTATAGTGTGTGTGTGTGTGTGTGTGTGTGTGTGTGTGTGTGCATGTGTGTGTGTGTGTGTGCGCTCCAGTAGGGAATACTTTGATTTGACATGATACCATTCAAAGTAATCGCCCACGCAAAGCGGCACATCATATACAGGACACTTATAACTTGTGTCCCTCATCATCTTTTGCCAGGGCACACAAGGCACACTTGAGCCTCCTCTGGTCTGGGATCCTTTCCCAGCAATGGTCCAGTGTACGGTCCAACCGGACGTGGTCGTCAATTACTTGATGATGCTTGGTTGGATGTCCCCCTGGCGATTCCTGTCCTGCTGGAGATGCAGCTGCAGGGCTGTGTGGCATATTTGACTCTTCTCATCCTTTCGCTATGTTTGTGCTAATTCAGGAATTGTACACTATATATTTCTCTATGAACACTCATTGCACTATATACCAATATTTCACACTAAACTACATGTAATCTATCACTGTCTGAGAACGGTGCAATACATTCCATTCAAGTATATGGCTTAGTGGTGTACCTCTCATCCTTCTGCTATGTTGGCACCAACTCAGGCAATGCACACAGTATATTTCTCTACACACACTCGTTGCACTTTATACATATAATTCACACTAAACCATATGCTATATGTTACTATCACCATCATTCCATCCCAACCTCTACTGTATAGTCCCCTCCCGACTATGGCGTACCTCTATGGTGTGTGTAACTTCTGCTAAGGTAGCGCAATTATTTCACTAATCCAGGTACTATATATTTCACACAATATAAACACTTGCTTCACTTTATAGGTAAAACACCCTCATCATATGGGGCAGGATGAAGCAGAGTGGCAAACCCCGCCATAGCAAATATGACTCCTGCCTAGGTCTAACAGCTGATAATGGGTCCCAGTGATTTATGAACAATATATGTATGTTCCATAGACAAAAGCACTTCATAATATATTCACAAGCACTATAAAATAACGATCTTTCAACTGTGTCTTCTGCCTCGGGCAGGATAGGGAAAATTGAGGAAGTTTAAAGGGATGAGGGATGGAGTGCTACCCTTCTCCCTGGCTGGTGGTGAGATACTGTGGAATACCAATTCGTTCTGCCCCATGTCCGGGCTGCCGGGGTTGCCAAGTACTTACTTTGGACACAGATTGGCCTGCCAGGATGTACTAAAATTTGACATGAATTGGCCAATAACTTATTTTTTTGGCAAATTTTTTCCTGCTTTGGGACGCAGTTCGCATCTCCGTGCTTTGAGCAGGAATATCCCAAAGGACTCAAATCGTGTCTTCATGTGGAGGAAGTCAGAGGGGGAAAGTGATGGAGGAACAGCACCGAAATCGTCCAAGTTGTAGGAGAAAGTCTGAGCAAAGAGTTCTGCTTTATCAGTAGAAGAAGTAGCTACAGAACCATAAGAGTGGAAATGAGGAGGGAAAGAGTATGAGATAAAGTTGTTATAAAGGTTTTTGGGAAGATGCAAAAAGGGAGCGGAAGAATTCGAGTTGGAGAGTTCAGAGCATATAGTAGGAATGAAATTATGTTTAGCAAAGCAAAGAACAGACTTAGCATGATTCCGGGCAGATGCATATTAGAGATGAGACTCAGGAGTGGGTTGGTTCCAGTACCTTTTGTATGCTTTTTCCTTGTTGTGGACAGCATTAGAACAAACGTGATTTAACCATTTTTTTTTTTTCATTAGTCAAAGGATATGAGAAAGGAGTGTATACTTCCAGGCCCGAGAGAATAACCTCTGTAATGCACAAGGCATGCTCAGATGGCTCTCAGCCATGGTATCAATAATCATTTCAAGGAAAATCGGAGTAGTACTGCCTGAGGGCCTCCCAATCAGCAGCTCCAAAGTGCCACATCTGACGCTTTTTTGGAGGATCCAAAGGCCTTACAAAAGTGATAGGACAGGTTAAGGTTATAATATTGTGTCCGGAGGGGCCCAACAGAGAGGAAAGATCAACGGCACAAGTAGAAGGATTAGTTGTAAGGAAGAGGTCAAGTATGTTGGAACTCTCCAAGGCGGTCAGGGACATGGGAAGGGTGCTGTAGAAGCTGCTGTAGGTAATTAGGTATAGAGAAGATGTAGGATTGTTCACCAGGTGGATCAGTGAAAGGAAAGGAGAGCCAAAGGTGGTGGTGAACATTGAAATCTCTTAAATGGAGATTTCAGAGAAAGGAGAAATTTACAGGATGTGTTCCATCTTAGAAGCAAGATAGTCGACGAATTTTTCGTAGTAGAATTAGGAAATAAGTAAACAGCACAGGTATATTTAGTCAGAGAATGACAGGAAAGGCAAAGCCAGAGAGTAAAGAATTCAGAAGGTTCAAATTCAGGAACACGAGAACAAGATATTTCGTTACATATACACAAGTCACCTTTGGCTTTAAAATAAGTATACTGTAGAGAAAGTAGGAGGGTACAGTGTCAGTAAACAAAGTCTAAGGTAATGGCGCAAATGAAATGGAACTTGTTATCCATAAAAACTTTTTTTTTTTAATTATTTTAATGCAGGGAAGAAGGAACCAAAGGCCAGGAGTCTGCAAACTGTTCATTCCAAGAAAAAAACAAAAACAATACAAAAGAGAGCCAAACTCAAGATCCGTTCATTTCGAGATGCCTGGGCACACTGTGTTTGAAAGACTGGAGGTTATAGAAAGTAGGAAATACAGACAGAGGGAGACAGTTCCAGAGTTGACTTGTTGCATAAATGAAGGACTGGGAGTAACGGTTAACTCTTGCATTAGAGAGTTAGACAGAAAATTTATGAGAGTTTGTTGCTAGCTGGGTGCTATGCACCCGTCGTGGAGGTATATGTAGAATACGCCATCATGAGTTCAGATCTTGATAATAGTAAATAACTCTTTAAATTCAGCAAGTTTCGAGTTATAGTCCTCTAAATATCCGTGATCTTGAGTTTGACCTTTCAAGGTCGCCTAAGGTCAAAGATCATGATACAAATTAAAAGCTTATATGGGACTTCCTATACATTGATAATAGTAAATATCTATCTGCAACCAATTTCGACTTATAGACCCCTGAATAGCCGTGACCTTATGTTTGACCTTTCAAGATCAAAGGTCTTGGTGCCAAATGAAAATCAATATTGGACTTCATGTATGTTAATAATAGTAATTATCTCTATCTTATAACCGATTTCAAGTTGTAGCCCTCTGAAAATCCGTGACCTTGATTTTGACCTTTTAGGGTCACTTATTATTTCCAAAATTTAATCACTTCATTTAGGAGCCAGTGCCCACGTACCCTCCAAATTTCACATAATTTCATTCTGCCGTTTTTAGTAATGTTTCTGAGAAACAACAAAGAAACAAAGAAACGACCAAAAACAATACCTCGCCTGGTTTCGTTCCAGGCGAAGTAAAAACCTGGCATTTCGATCGCGTACATGCGCTGTCCTAGAATCTCTTAGAATCACCGTAAGTAAAACACAGATGGGTAGAGCAAAACATTACACAACAACCGTATACAGCTGCATCTAATACTACATTCCTAATGTGCGTCTAAAAGTCAGTCTATCTGTATGTCTGTAATGTGGATTTTTTAGTATAACAGTAGGCAATAGCGGTAAGAGATAGCAACAAACAACCAAAGAAAAGTTGTTAGGTACAATTTAGTGTGCTGCTTTTCGCCTGAAAATAAATCTGAGAACCGAATGTCAACTATTTACCTGTAATATATGAGGATACGCATATACCTGGCACAGAGGGACAGGGCAAAACATTATATACATTTTACTTAGGTCTAATCATCAGATCTTGTCAGTCAGTCAGTTGTCTGTAATGCTAATTTTGTGAGGAGCATGACACAAAATGGCACGAGATATCAAGAGTTCGAAATAAGAGTTATTAAAGACCTTTTCGAGTATGCTTTCAGGAAAAAATTCCGGAAACTATCCCAATTTGCATTCAGGCTATGAGAGAGAGAGAGAGAGAGAGAGAGAGAGAGAGAGGGAGGGAGAGAGAGAGGGGGAGGGAGGGAGGGAGGGAGGGAGGGAGAGGGAACAGAAAGAGGAAATAAAAACAGTGAAAATATAATTTTGTTTTTGCCCAAACGTGGGATGACGACTCCTCTCTAGAGCCATCGTTGTTCAGTAAAGCCAGTACTGGACGAGAGAGAGAGAGAGAGAGAGAGAGAGAGAGAGAGTAAAATAAGCTGGCTAAAGGTAACACAGAGACTGCAAGCTGAGGGAGAAGTGCAAGCTGATAGACAGGGAAACCAACAGACATGAACAAACAGAAAGAAAAACAGACAACGAGATAAAGCGGGAAATATATATATATATATATATATATATATATATATATATATATATATATATATATATATATATATGATTATGTAGTTAAGGCCAGACGTGATATGATAGGGGCTCTGAAAGAGCCATAATTCCCACCGTCACTAACTCAAGAGTTGCCATTGATCGCCAGCTAGTTCAATATGGAAGTCGGGCTCTGATGCAGAGACCACAGAAATCGCATGCCTTTAAAAATCTCTCCTGTGATGTTTAATGATATACCGTCCGTAAGTTCTTCATGATATTATTCTTTAGTAGTTATACTAATTTCCTAGATACGCTTTAATGCAATTAATGCAGGAAAACGTTACTACAGAAGCCATGAAAGCACACCGGGTGAGACTGCATTCATTACATATTTACAAGTCTCTAGCTGCACCTTTTGTTTGAAATCCATATAATTTAGCTTTCTAAAAGAACAATGCTTCATCTCCAAAATGCTGAAGAAAATCTGCAAAGATTTTCTTACGAAAATTGTACAATGTTTAAAGCCGAAATCGTGCGGAGACGAGACCGCCTGCCGAAATCCGACGATGCCGAGGGCTCCAAAATACCGTATAAGAAGTCGAAACAACACGCCAGTTGTGTACCCTGAACAGGGTATTCCTCTAAACTTCGGGAAATACTTCAGTCTAGACACCGTCCATTTTTCTGTGCAGCAGTTTTCCATGATCTTTGTACAGTAGGTCTAGCGGGGCAGTAGACACACGTGAGTTTGTTGTTCATAATTGTAACGTACGATCTTCAGCCGTGTCGTGCTAATATTTCTTGATGAAGAATCGTTACATGTTTCTCATAACACTGTTTATTTTTGTTTTGATTGATAACTACTTGAAATGGATGTAAAATAAAGCTTATCGATATTAAAGGAGGGAAAGAATAATAACCGTCCCCAAACCGAGATGGTAGACAGCCCACCATTTCTTTATTTTCTTTGACTACAGTACAGCCTCTCTTCCTTGTAGCAGTGACTAAAATAATGTTGTTATAATTTCTCCCTTCCTTTTAGTGACACAGAGGGCACATAAAATGAACGGAGTTTAGTAGACCGACTTTGATGTCGAAAATTAAATAATCCTGTGAAGAGTGGCAGTTTTTCCTTGGTTAGTGACATCGGGAATGGCGCGATGAGGTCAGCAATGAGTTTCCTTGCTCCATGTACCACGATAAAAACAAATGTGCTTTTGTGGTTCGCCTACCTGCTCACATTTTTCTGTACTTGTAGTGTTAGTAAATGAGGAATGTAGGAAAGGGAAGGAAGGTGATGAATGGAAAGGAGCGTTTTTGATGGTGATGTGAATGTATAGAAAGGATGAGGGGAAGGTTGGGAATGAAGGAAAAAAAACAAGGGTAGAGAGTGGATGGTTGAGGAGGAGAGAGGGAGATATGGAGGCGGATTGTTGGTGCTGCGCAGAGGCAGGGGAGGGGATGGAGGCGAAGAAAAGGTTTACAGGGAGAGGGGGACTGGGATTGTTGGTGATGAAGGGTGGGAAATAAGTGAAACGAAGGGAAGGGAACGGTATACATTTCTGATGATAAGAGAAAGAGAATCGAAGTGAAAAGAGGAGAATGGAAGATAAATTCCAGACAATGAGCTTAGGCACTCTTCTGATATATCTGTGATGAAATCCTGCAACTATAAATGTATTACCGTTCCTTTACGTGTTATGAACACACGCAATAAGGAACTGAGAAATTGTTGCGTGTGTTAGTCAGGGTTGACTGTCCCTCCCCTCCCCCTTCTCCCACACCTGTGATATCCTTCTGGTGAGATAATGTACTGTACATCATTGAGCCACCTATGCCTCACCTCATCTGCCACCACCACCACCCATGTACACGGCCTGGGTGATAGTGCTGACGCTCACTGACATGGCAGGGAGGGGACTTGTCTCGCTGCACCACCATCACGTGCAGTATTTATAAACATTCATACGCTTCCGTTGTGTATTACATCGCTTGTTTATACTCTGTGAGGAAATTGTGGTCCGGAGACAGTGCTCACATGGCCATCCCTGGTAGGGAGGCTGCCTGGAGAGAGGAGGCCTCGGTGAAAATGATTATGATGCTTTTTCCTGGACTCATACAACTACCAAACACTGTACATTTAGACGAAAATCAGTACTGACGTGAAAAAGTGCGATATTTATAAGTTACTTGCTATGGAGTCTTGTATGTCCAGCACACTGATTATGACCGTTTATATAAATATTTTCCGAGAATACACCAGATCGTTAGTTTTAAAACTGAACTCGAAGCCGTGGACAAGCCTCTATTTTTTTATGATAATCTCTGCAGTACGAGATTATAGCAAACATAACTGATATTTCTCTGTCAGTACTGACCACACTGTAATGTGGAATGCAGGAGGGCCACATCGGACTATTATATTTGTTCCATTAATTTCTATCAAATACGAGGGCTTGCTTACACCTTCGCTTAGGAAGTTTTAACCCGCCCCATCCCGACCACTTTTCCACCACTGACTCCCCCCAATCCCGACCATTTTATGAAATTTTTTTTTTTGGCTCAAACCTTTGCTTTTGGTGAGAAACATCGAAAATTCATAGAGAAATTGCTCACCTGAGGTTTAAAATACTCGATACAGGTAGGAGTACCTCCTTACCTTACTGGGTTTTCTATCAGGGTGGCACCAAAGAAAACGAGTTCTATGGGAGGATAACTATTTCACACCACTCATAAACAGTATTTATTTATTTACTTGGTACGAATTTATATGTAGTACGAGAGTATATTGGTTTTCAAGCAGTAATATAGGCATTATAAGCATTGTTTCACTCACTAATACCTGACCTTTTTTTTGCCACATTACCTGATCATCATTTCTAACTGTTTCTTCCTCTAATGCTATGTAAAGTTTGTCCTCCACATTGTCATTGATTGGGGAATCACTCTGGCCCTGAATTTCGTACCATGGCATGACATGGCAATACTGGCCAGGTCACTGATAACAGGTGAATTGCTGAGACAATGGCATGCAGGGGGGGGAGGAGGTCATGCTGGGTAAGGCATTGTCCCTGCCTGGCATTTTGTAGAGGAAGGTGTCACGTGTATACGTACCAGAAATCACTCACGAAAATTGAAAATTGTGCAAATTAGGCACCTTGCAATTTTTTCGTGTTTATGTACGTCGACGGGATTGGCAGTGACAAAACGTGTGGACATTACAGAACGTCGACGGGACGCCGTGGGTTAATAATACGACCGTAATAGCACTCGCCAATCACAGTTAAAGTTTGGTTTCAAGCAGAGAGGGCTGCTATACCATCGTCTGCCAAGGAAATTCCCCGACAGTTAGCAATTTTAATTCATCGTCTTGACCGTCAAAAGATGTAAATAACATGAAGGAGAGTAGGCTGCCTGCCATCTAATCCCTTGTGTCCCATCAGGAACGTCAGATCCTGAGGATATGCTACTTCGTCCAAACAGTGAAGGCGAGAGTGGTAAGCCGCTCTTCTTTGAGTGGTATTATGTGAGCAAAAGACCTCCATCAACTCTCCAATGCAAACCTTTATAGGTTACCATGCATCCAGTTTGGTCACCATTTCGTACTGCACCACAAGGCATCCATTTGGTTAGTGGTTATCACCCAGCACAGTAAATGATGTACTGACTGCAAGAAACCATTTGGTTTGTCTTTCAGTGTACACCCCAGAAGTCAGTGCTCCAACTGGTGGATGGATGGTGGGCGCCTTGTAAAGATAGGGGCAGGCGCCATGAGGCGCTAAGTCACTGCGCTCATCTCGGTATGTCAGGCACTGAGTCTCTGGCGGTCAATTTCCGATGTTTTTCTGGAATATAAAACTACAACATCATCCAGGTTACAACACTGACCTCCGTTATGTACTGTTTTAAGTACTCATCCATACAAAGCAGCTGTGCGCCCTTCCCTGTGTGTGTGTGTGTGTGTGTGTGTGTGTGTGTGTATGTGTAAAGCCGTAGCCATCTGATGGAGGCTGGTGGCCGAATGTGAAGGTTGGTGGGCGGATGGTTGGGGTAGGCGGGTAAGACGAGGTGAGTGAGGAGAATAAGTGGGTGTACGTGATTGAATGAGTAGGGGGGTGGGTGGGTGGGTAGGGAATGGGGATGGGTGGACAAGCAGAGTGAGTGGCCATGCTGGGTGGGTAGACAGTGTGGGTGAGTGGGATGATTGGTTTTGGTGGGTGGGCGAGTGGGTGGTGTGAGATGGGGTGGTGTGGATGGGTGGCTTGGAAGAGTGAGATGAGTAGGTGGGTGGAGTTGGGTGGATGAGCGATGTTTTGTAGGAATATTCATCCGTGTTGTGAACAGGTGTATAGTATGCAAAGGTCTTCATCATCATAACCATCTAATCCTGTGTTGCTCCGGGAGGACCGTAGGAGCCCGGGGCTATGCAAGTTGGTCCTGACTTTTAAGATGACAGTGACCAGCCTCACTCATCCCTGAGTGGCATTACGTGAGCAATAAACCTCAACCATCCCATGGATCCGATTGGAGTGCCTTAATTACCCACTAAACCACAAGGAGCCATAATTTGGTTATATGGTTACCACTCAGCATAGTAAATGGTTCCCTGGTGTACAAGAGACCATTTAGCTTATCATTCAGTGTAGTCACCCACTGGGAGAAGGAAGAGGAGAGAATAAAGGAAAGGAAGACAGAAAAGGAAGGAAGGACAGAAGGAAGGAAGAGAGGAATGGGCAATCACCTGAGGGGAGCACTACATCGAGTGAGTGGATGCTGAGCTCCCCACCTACTACCAAATAGGTCAATGTGGAAATATCATCCTGGGGAAAATGGTCCAAGCAGGAACATGGTCCAGTGGATAAAAAAAGGTCTAGAGAGGAAGTAAGTCCATGGGAGAAAGTAGGTTCATTTGCTAATTCTGTGGTTCCCCATGGGGAGAAAATGAGTCACTTGAGTTAAAATAGGGCAATGGTGAACAGAAGTCGATGAAAAGAGGTCCAGGGCGAAAGAGTTCATGCAGAAAATACGTCCATGGGGAAACTAGGTTCAAGGGGGAAAGATAGGTCCATAGAGTTAAAAGTTCATGGGGAATATAGTTTGATGAGGAGAATATGTGTGAGGGGAAAATTAGGCCCATAGATGAAATAGGTTGATGGCAAAAATGTTCTTTGAAGGAAAATAGGTTCAAGTGAAGAATAGGCAGTTTGGAAAATCATGTTCATGGGGGGAATTAAGTATATATGAAAATTTCCAGGATAAAGGAAAACTGGTTCATGAGGAAACTAGATCCATGGAGCAAAATGGTCCCATCTGGAAATATGTCCATGGGGAAAATAGGTCCATGAAGGAAAATTCCTCATTGAGAGAACAGGTTCCGCAGGGTAAGTTGATGGAGGGTTGGCATCAAAAACGTGTAGTCTGAGAAGGTTTTTTGTGCTAGGTTTATGTAACAGCCCACCAAGGGTGGTTAGATATGGGTTGAGCAAGTTGCACAAGCTTCGCGCACTAGGATTTGAGTCACATTACCCTCCAAAATGACTTAGGAATATAATTCTGCTACAGAGATTTATTTATCTTTAAAAATCGATTAATACCCATCATGAATAGCCGTTTCTCGGAGCAGAGGAACAAAAGTATGCAGGAACATTTCACAGGCTACACGTGTTTACATCATATGCAAGCAAAGTAATGGGTATGCAAATGTATGCATAAATGCATACCTGGCACCTGTTTTTTGACTGTCTGGCCAAGAAATAATTTGAGAGTGTATGTATTCCAGCAACCATGGACTTTAGCTTGCCCTCCTTGGCTAGATGAGTTAAATGCTTGTCATAAACTCCGTATGTATTATGAAGAGACGCCTTCAAGTGGAGCCACAGATATAACCAGGAGCTGCTGTCTAGTTTTGCAAACGTCGCTCAACTCTCTCTCTCTCTCTCTCTCTCTCTCTCTCTCTCTCTCTCTATTTCTCAAAAGGAGCATGTTGGACTGGAAAGGGGCAGCATCAGCCTGCAGTCCATTGGGTTCATATCCAATTTTGCCAAAGGTAACAAGAAGAAACTCCCGTTAGTATAAATGCCTTTTTGATAGGTTAACTTTGCTACCATCAAGCTATTCTGTTCATCTAAACCCCTTTGAAGACTGTGTCGCACTTCGGTGTAGCCTATTATTCTGGGTATAGCTTGGTGACTATATATCCAAGAGAAAGTTGTAGGACTCACTATACATTAATTCCAGAAAAATACTCGTCTATGACATGGATCACCTATAACGATGAATTTTGTAAAGTGAGTGGGACGAAAATCGAGGTTTAAGATGGAATACAAAATAATATGATGGAAGATTGCTGAGAAGAACAACACTTGTTAGTTTCTATAGCTTTTTGGTGCATTATTGTGCTGCATTTGGCTGTATATTATTTTTTTTCAGTATTGATAAATATCTGAAGTTCTTCTTGATGCAATTTGCCGTTGTTGAAGAATTTGTATTCTTCTGTTTCATATGCAGAGTTTACGAGTATCTTTTGCCTCCCAGGTTATATTCAGTAATTAGAGGTATTTCATAGGCAGCGTATACTAATATCATAAGAACTTTTTTTTTTTAGCAATGTTAAGTTGTTTGATGGTATAATCTGTTTCGTATGCATTACTGACTACCACTTTGGTGTGACTGAACGATAGGATGATGATGGTGATAAGAATTAGAGCTTCTTCAGAGCAACACTGAGTTGTGTAACACCTCCATTCCGATGACGTATTGTTCATAATATTCTTTCCACCATCAGACATTTTCACTCAGTTCTGGAGAAATATGTAAAACTGGAGAAACTGAACACATCCTTATTTACCCCATCACTACAAAAGATCCCCCAAAAGAGTATCTAAATCCTGCAACAGTAACTAGAATAAACTAAAGAAGAAATCACCAGACTGAAAGGTTTAAGGATTGTTGCACCTACTGTGCGTTCGTGAAGTGTGAGCAGCTGTTATGTTTTACTATATGTACAATACTGGTATGCTGTGTGTGTGTGTGTGTGTGTGTGTGTGTGTGTGTGTGTGTGTGTTCTTACCTAATTGTATCTTTACAGGAATGAGTCAAGCTCGTACTGTCCCGTGTCTTAAACCATATTAATCGTACATATCCTTAAATTCGTGAATTGTTTTGGCACACACTATTTCATTCGTTAGTGCATTCCATTGATCAATTGCTCTGTTTGGGAAACTGAATTTCATTCCGTCTTTATCATCTCTCTTCTTATGCATTTTTTTGCAGTGTCCTCTTGCTGATGTTTCTCCATATGTTAAGTAATCATTTATGTCTATTTTCTCCTTCCCTGATGTGCACTTATATAGCATTATCATGTCACCTCTTTTCCTTCTCTCCTGTAGTGTTGGTAGATTCAGTTTATTTGGTCTTTCTTCGTAGCTTAGGTATCCATCTTGTAGCGGCCCTTTGAACTTTTTCAATCTTGTCTATGTGTTTTTTGAGATGAGGACTCCAGACTACTGATGCATATTCCAGGGTTGTTCTAATGAATGATGTTATTATCCTTCTTAGCATGTCTTCATTTATGTATGTGAATGCTATTCTCATATTTGCAAGCAGTGTATACATGTTCCGTACCTTCTCGCTGATGTGGTCAGCCGGAGATAGTCTGTTATTGATAATCACACCTAGGTCTTTCTCTCTTTCTGATGTGTATAGGGTTTTATTTCCTAACTTATAATCCCAATCAGGTCTTTTTCCACTTTTACCAAACTTGATTACATGACACTTGTCCACATTGAATTCCATTTGCCATGTACTACTCCATTCATGAAGTTTATTTAATTCTTCTTGTAGCTCTTTACAAGAGTCTGTGTTAGTAATTCTCCTTTGTATTTTTGCATCATCTGCAAACATATTCAGATATAGTCTCACCAATCTAAAACCAAGGTTTGGGTGGGGTCTGGCGCTGGGTGCAGCCATGCCATACTTCCTAAACGAGCAATGAGTAGATTCTGTTATATATGTAATAGGCATCACAGATAGGTACACACATACTAATACAATATAAACGTAAGTATTCTAGCATATCAAAGGAAGGTAAACTTGTAATGCATATGGCTCTTGTACATCAATAAAGAAACCTGGCATACATATTTTACAGTGTTGCCGAAAAAAATGTGGTTAATTTTACCGACTTTCACGGTAGTTCTAAGTTGGGTAAGTAATGTAACAATTACGTGTATAATATAATTTGAAGGAATCAGTAGAACATACGCTATTTTCTTAATAGAAATGAATAAGTTAAAACACTCACGAGCGGCAACATCCAGGCCCATACTGGGAATTGACCCATTAGAGGGAGATTTAAGCTTCTGTCACGTGCTTCCACTGTTCACTTTCTGTTATATATATAACTTAAATTATATTTATGACTTAAATTAGTTTGTCTTTACACACACACACATACACAAACACACACACACACACACACACACACACACACACACACACACACAGAGAAGTGGGTGAAGTCATGTCAGGCCAGGTGGCGAGATGTGGCGGCGAGCTCTAACGGTGTCAGGTCAGCCACTAGCCAATCAGAGTATAGGAAACAAGGCAGCGCTGTACGCCGGGAAATCCCCGGCTGGACTCCACCCAAACCTTGGTTTTAGATTTATGAGACTATAGCTCTCATTTCCAGTTATCAATTATATGCACTAAAAACATGATTGGTGCCAGCACTGAACCCTGTGGTACTCCACTAGTCACTTCTTTCCATGATGAGTAGTTTCCTCTTAGTACTGTTCTCATTTCTCTTTTTATGAGAAAGTCTTGCATCCAACAAAACAGTTTGCCTCGAATTCCTCCTTGATGGTACAGTTTCCATAAAAATCTTTGGTGTGGTACTGTGTCAAAAGCTTTCTTGAAATCTAAATAGATACTGTCCACCCATCCTTCTCTTTCCTGTATTGTGTTTGTTACTCTGTCATAGTAGCTCAACAGATTAGTAACACATGATTTTCCTTTTCTGAAACGAAACTGTCTTTCTGTTATCATACTGTGTTCTTCTAGATGATTTACCCAAGCTTTTCTTATAAGCTTTTCTAATACCTTGCTTACAACACTGGTCAGTGATACTGGTCGGTAGTTGAGTGGATTTTGTCTGTTTCCTTTCTTGAATAAGGGGACAATATTTGCTTTTTTCCAAATATCAGGTAGTTTACCTTGACTCAAAGATTTCTTGAAAATTAAAAATAATGGTTTACTTAACTCCTTTGCACATTCTCGTAGTACCCAACATGAAATTTCATCAGGAGCACTTGCTTTTCCTCTGTCTAATCTACTTAACGCCTCCTGTATTACTTTTTTTGCTATTTGTATATCTGGTAGTATGTGTGGACATGCATGTTCCACATAGTCCCTCTCAAAATTCTTTTCTTCTGTAAAAACTAATTGGAAATTCTTATTTAGTGCTTCACAAATATCTTTCTCTTGTGTATAAGTGATTCCCTCGTCCGTAATGGATTGTATTATATCTTTTACTTTGGTTTTGCTTCTGATGTAGCTGAAAAACAGCTTTGGTTGATCACTACTTTTTTTATTATATCCTCCTCAAACTGTTTTTGGGCTTCCCTCCTTATTCTTGTATAATCGTTTCTTGCCTGTTTGTAATTTTTATACGCCCTTTCACTATTGTGTCTTCTGTATCTATTCCACAAGTCTCTTCTTTCTTTTGATTTTTTACATTCTGTATTGAACCATTTCTGTATTTTCTTATCTGCTTCTTTGTGCTGTGGGATGTACTTCTGGACTCCTATTTCATAAAATTCACAGAATTTTTTATATACAGCATTTAAATCTTGTCCTCTAAGCTCATTTTCCCAATCAACTTCAAAGAAATACTTCTTTAGGTCTTGATAATTTCCCTTTTTATAGTTTAGGCTCTTTTTGTAACTATCATTGCTGTTAACTATGTCATATGCTATCCTGAAGTTATAATTTAGTACTGCATGTTCGCTTTTGCCGAGTGGAGGGTGATATATTAAACTGTCAATATCATTTTCTTGCCTAGTAAATATTAGATCTAGCACTCTTTTTCTGGTGGTTTCCCTCACATGTTGCGTTAGGAAAAACTCTTGCACGAGATCTAGGAGCTTTTGGTCCCAACAGTTTTCTTGGCTAATTATATCTAGAGTATTCCAATTTATATTTGTATTAAAACCCCTAGTTAGTATAATTCTTTCCGATTTCTCTTCCATTTTATGTAGTAATGATCTTAAACTCTGAATTGTACTCTCTGCCAGGTCCTCATATTCATCTCTTTCCCATGTGTTTGATCTGGGTGGCATGTACAAATTGGCTACAATGACTTTCCCTTCAGATGTGTTGATCTCTACTGCAATCAGTTCTACTTGTGATGGTATCTCTAGTTTTATTTCATTGACTTTTAGATTTTTCTTAGTTAATATTATAATTCCTCCTCCTTTTTTTAAATTTCTGTCTCTTCTCTATATATTGTATTCCTCTAAGTTTAGTATGTCATTGGATATCCTTGGTGTTAATTTTGTTTCAGCTAGGCACATTATTTGTGGTTCATTTTCTCTGACATAATCATTCATCTCTAGTAATTTAGATACCATTCCATCCACATTTGAGTACATCAACTTTATCATCTTGTTTATATACTTGTCATGACATGGTTTTACTACCTTCCTCCTTTTTATTCCATCCTGTTTGTGTACCACTTTCGTACCTGCAATCCTATTACTTTGTACAAAATTTCTTCTTCTCTTCTTCTGATCTTCCCTCATTTTTTGTTTTTGCTTCCTCCCTTTTCTCTTTCAGTAATTCCAGTTCCTCTTGTGTTAGGCATCTTTTTATCCATACATTTTTGAACTCCTCTTTTTCCATAAGATTCTTTGCATTTTTTAGTATCTCTTCCACAGTGTTTACACTCTGGAAAGTCACCTTTAGAGGTCTTGTCCTGCTTTTCTCGTATTTCCCTAACCTTTTGTGTTCCTCTATGTCTTTACTACAGATTTCCTCTGATACTTCTTTCAGTAAGCTCATTACATTTGCCATCTCCTTTTTGTCTCTTGTGATCTTGTTTTGTACTTCTTCCTCTTCTATACCAGTGATTACTATAGATTTGTTTATATCTACTGAATCTCTGACTAACTTTGGATTGTTTTGGATTATTCTTTTCACTTCCTGTTTAATGCTTTTTTCCTCCACCCTTGTTTCTAAGTCTTTCTTTACTTTCACCATTTCAGCATACGTGGTTTCCACATCATTTTTGTAGCTTTGCACAGCTTCATTCACCTGTGTTATCTTCTCCTCAATATCACTGCTCTGGTCTATAAGACTGCTTACTTGCCTGATTGTCTCTGTGTCATTTTTGAACTCTTCCATAACACTCTCGTGATTGACTACTGTACTTGCCATTTCACTCATTTTCTTCGTAAGTGTACTCAGTTCCACTGTTAGTTCACTGATGGTTGTGTCTTTCTTGTTGGCCTCCCTTCCTAGTTTTTCTATTTCTTCCTTTTGCAAGTGCATCTGCTTCTTTATTTCATCAATTTCATTTTTGAAAGCCATTTCTAGTTTGTGTACACGTTCAACCAGTCGATTGTGAATCTCCACTTCAACCAGTTGTCGGTAGAAATCATCATTTTGCTTTCTACCTTTATCCCTTTTCTTTTCCAAATTTGCTTTACTAAAGTATGTATCCATTTTGCAATACTAAAAGTACAGAGTATGTACTTACATTTCCCGTGCTGCTGTAGTCTAAACAAACCTCAGATGACTGAGCGCATTCTTTCGTCTTGGTTCTCTTTTCTGTTTGAACAAGTCTTGTTTAAACTTTTTTTTTTCTTTTAATAATGAAAAATCATATAGTCTAACCTGGTACAGAGCTGGACTCATACAAAGATACTAATTTAGGTAATGCCACTGGCCGTGTTGGTTCGGTACGGAGCTCCGATGTCGCACGTCTGCCTCGATTGACTCCCTCTGTGTGTGTGTGTGTGTGTGTGTGTGTGTTGTGTGTGTGTGAGTGTGTGTGAACAAAATAAATTATTTTATCCGATTTTACTTAATTCGTGGAGTGGTAGAGGGCAAGCCAAGAGACTGACCTTTGACAGTCAGCCAAAGGTCAAGGTCACAGGGCTAGGCCAAAGTTTAACCAAGGAAGATTAACTTAAAACTTTATTTTCGATTAGGCCAACCGTTATGGAAGAATTAAGGGCAATGCAAAATTGAAGGAGTATGTTTTTTAGAAACTATTCAAAGGTCAATCTGACAGGATTAAGTCAAAATTAGACCTTGGATGTCTATGTGTGAACAAAATAACTGATGCAGCTTTGATCATATGTGGACAAAACTTTTTAGACTGTATAAGGATTAGGCAGAGAGCTGACCTACTGACTTTGAAAACATTTGGTCAAAGTTCATAGTCACATGACAAAGACAGTTTAACTACTTTTTGTTTGGTTTACAGAAAAATACTGGGGAGGTTTCGGGGCAATGCACGGATAAGTGGATACGTTTAATAAAAAGTAACCAGTCAGAGTTCAAGGTCATTTGGAAAGGATAAATGCCAAAGTCACAGGACAACGTAACATCAAAGTTATTATCTGATATAGGCTTACCTTGCTGAAATGTTAAGTGTCAGGCAACAATGAAGTAATTCTGTTCTGAGAGCATCAGTGGAAGATCAAGGTCACAGGGCAAAGTCATATTTCGGTTATTAAGTCACTTGGTGGGCGTGGATGTTGCACTCCATGAGTGTTCCTTCTTGGCCTCTTCTCTTGTATATGCAAAATTTCTATAGCTGGTTTTTCATTAGAGAGAGACCCTGGCAACTCACATAGGTTCAGTACTGTCCCGGTTCCTTCAAATTCATTCTGGGCACATTGATGCGAATCGCATTCCATGTTTTTTTTTTTTCCTGATAAATGCATGTTGACGCAAATCTTGTGAAAAAGCAGAAAACGTTTGCCAAAAATTAAATTTTTGGCCAGTTTGCGTCAAATTTTGGTGCGTTCTAGCATGCCAGTCTCGCCTTCAAAGTAATTACTTGGCAACACTGTGAATGCTCTGATGAGACAATGCACAGCAGAAAAAACTCAGTACCCCATGATCAGCTGGGCTGAAGGGTAGCGCTGAGTCAGTCATCCCTTTAAATCCACCATTTTCCCCCTCCCACCCGAGGCAGAGGCCATTATTGAAATATTGTGATTGTACAGTGTTTTTGACTATACTGTGAAGTGATGTGTCTATGGAACATAGATATATTGTCTGTT
Organism: Coenobita brevimanus; assembly: GCF_032717465.1. Taxonomy (NCBI): domain Eukaryota; kingdom Metazoa; phylum Arthropoda; class Malacostraca; order Decapoda; family Coenobitidae; genus Coenobita; species Coenobita brevimanus. Next base: position 23,017,109 of record NC_137014.1, on the reverse strand, counting down.
AGGCACTGGGGCCCACTATCAGCCGTTAGGCCTAGAAGCAGGAGTCTGGTTTGTTACAGTATAGAGGGTTTTCCAATCTGCTTCACCCTGCCCTTAAATGATGTGAGTATTTTACATTTATAATGAAGCCAATATTTCTGAAACATATAGTGCCTGGATCAGTGATATAACTGACCTACCATAGTAGGCTTTATGTACACCATAGAGACATGCCATATTCGTAGTTGCTAAGGGAACAGGCAGTCACATACGCCATAGAGTCGGGAAGGCAATAACAGAGGGGGTTAAGATGGACTCATGTGATAGTGTTTTATATTGCATATGGTTTACCGTGAAATATACGTATAACATAGTGCAGCGAGAGTTCGTTGAGAAATATTGCGTGCATTGACTGACTTAGCGCAAACCTGCTGCAAGGATCAGAGACAACAAATATGCCACATAATCACAGACTTCAGTGAAAACGTATTGTACCAATTTCAGACAGTGCTGTATTGTGTGTGGTTTAGTGTGAAATATACATATAAAATAACGCAGCGAGTGTTCACCAAGAAATGTTGCATGCATTGACTGTCTTAGCACTAACCTAGCACAAGGATCAGAGACAAGAAATACGCCACACAGCCACATATATCTACGTATGTCGTGCAGCAAATGTTCGTGAAGAAATGTATTGTGTGCATCGCATGTGTTAGGCAAACATAGTACAAGGAGAGAACAAATATGCCACACACACACACACACACACACACACACACACACTCACACACTACATAACACCTCATCTTCAAACCCTTCAAGGTCCTGCCAGCATCTCAGCTCCTCTGGAGGAAGTGAGTTATCCGTATTTTGTTGATTTGTATATTGACCTATTTCTATAATTCTATATTTTTAACACAAGTAAGTATTGTTTCTTACATATACACATATGAGATGGAAGAAAGTTCAGTTTTAGTATCAGTACCTAGCAAAAAGACTAGTGGTCATGTCAAGTTTCTGAGAGCACTATCCAAAAGCTTATGATATTTTACGCGTATACTCTGATTAAAAAATAAAATAAAATAAAACCTAATGAGCGATAATATGTAGGTGTGGGTGAGGCAGGGAAATAGAGTGTTTTTATCTCTCTTCCGGGTGAGGAGGAATATTCTACATTTGTCGTCTGTTTACTTGAAAAGTATTGGACATATCGATTTCCTGTAAGAACCATGAAAAAGATCAGTGAATTCTATGTATGTACACCCACGAACCAAAGTTCCGACACTCCCCTCCGACACCCCACTGGTTGTTAGGAAGTCGAAGCCAAGGCTAATGATAGGCTCAACTATCAGACACATTAGCTTGGCAGATTGATAGCAAGACTCTGAGGGTGTGCTTCATACTTCACAGCTGGAACTCTCGAAGAGAATGATACAAACAGCAGGGAAGGTTTAGTGTTACTCTCTGATGTAATGTGCATCTGGATATGACCTGTTTTTCATCCATGGGATAAGCTGAGCATGTTATAATAACTGTGCTGTAACGGACAAGTGAAAATCCTGTAGAAGAGCTGAACTGCAGCTTCAAATATCTATCATTTTTGAAGCACCATGGTAGGCTACATAATTGGTGGCTCGGCTAACTTAGGGAGAAGGGATCCAGCCTCCTGGCTGAATCACTCCTCACTCACCACCTACAGCCCACACTGGGCAAACACGACTGCTCCACGCCCCTTCTCTGTTTATAGGTTTGACTTATGTATTGTCTTATCACATGTTTTTTTTTTTCCTTGTACTTAGTAGCATCCCACCAACATTAGCTATGAATGATTTATTTCTTCATCGTATCATAATAATTCTTCACTTGTACTTTTATCAGACATGGTGTTTTACTTTGTTTTTTTTACTTAAGTTTTTGTAAATTTATATATATATATATATATATATATATATATATATATATATATATATTTGGCTGCCAAGCGTAGGACAAGAAGAGAGGTATACAGGGCAAAGTCTGAGTCACAGAGACAATTACTTGATAACCTAAATCATGGGGAAAGGAAAAATATATTTGGGGTGGCAGGTCAGGTGAAGAGGGATAATCGGGATATCATAGGTGAGCAGTGTGTGAAGAATGATGAAGGAAGGGTAGTGGTGAACAGTGAGGATATTAAAGATGCATGGAGAGAGCATTATAACTGGTTGTTGAATGAGGAGTTTGACTGGGACAGGGAAGATTTGGAGCCAGCAGATCCCTTGGCCTTTGATTGATACTGCTACTGTGAGTGAGGTAATAGGCAGGATAAGGGTGGGGAAGGCAGCAGGTGTGTCTGGGTTGACTGCCGAAATGTTGAAGGCCTCAGGCGATATAGGGGTGAGTTTAGTCACTGACCTGATAAATAGGATTATTTATGAGTGTGTTGTCCCAGATGATTGGCTGAAGAGTGTAATTGTAAATGTGTATAAAGGGAAGGGTGATGCCCTAGAAAGAGGAAATTATAAAGGTATAAAGCTTTTAGATCAGATAATGAAGGTAATGGAGAGAGTTTTAGAAGGCATGATTAGAGAAAGAGTGAATATTGATGAGATGCAGTTTGAGTTTATGCCAGGTAGGGGGACCACTGATGCCATATTCATTGTTCGACAGCTTCAGGAATAATATTTTGGTGGGAGAAGGGATCTTTATTTTGTTTTTGTTGATTTGGAAAAGGCCTTTGACAGAGTCCCTAGAGAGGTGGTGAAGTGGGCAATGAGAAAGCTTGGCTTGGAGGAGTGGCTGGTTAGGGTGGTTATGGCCATGTATGTGGGTGCCCACACCCAGGTGAGAGTGAATGGAGATTTGAGTGATGAGTTTTCCGTGAATGTTGGTGTGCATCAGGGGTCAGTCTTGAGTCCCATGTTGTTTATCATGGTACTTGAAGCCCTTTCACGTGACTTTAGAAACGGACTCCCGTGGGAGTTGTTGTATGCTGATGATTTGGTGTTGATTGCAGAGGATGAAAGGGAGGTGGAGGAAAGGTTTAGGAAGTGGAGAGATGGTATGGGGCAAAAGGGTTTAAGGGTAAATGCAGATAAAACAAAAGTGATGATATCTAGGGTTGGTGGCGGTACTGTCAAAGACGAGGGAGAGTGGCCATGTGCAGTTTGCCACAAGGGCGTGGGAAGTAATTCCATCTTGTGCGGTGTGTGTGGTAAATGGGTGCATAAGAGATGTAGTGGTATCAGAGGTAGACTGCGAGATAATGCTGATTTTATGTGTACGGCATGCCGGGGTGAGCAGGTGGAGATTGTCAGACGTGAAAGGATTGAACTTGCTGGTGAATCTCTTGAGTGTGTGGAAGAGTTTTGTTATTTGGGAGACATGTTGTGTGCTGGAGGTGGGGCTGGAGCTAGCTCTGTGGCTAGGGTGAGAAGTGGTTGGAAGAAGTTCAGGGAGCTCTTGCCTCTCCTGACATTGAGAGGGCTCTTCCAAAGTGCTAAGGGGTCTTTGTATGCAGCATGTGTTAGGAGTGTAATGCTGTATGGCAGTGAGACCTGGGCAGTGAAGGAGGAAGATATTCGCCGGCTCAGACGTACAGAAATGACAATGATTAGGTGGATGTGCAGTGCATCCCTGCGTCCAAGGCCTGGAGGGGCTGGGTTTACAATGGAAGAGTTAAGAGGTAGGATGGGACTGGAGTGTATTGGTGTTGTGATGAGGAGAGGTAGATTGAGGTGGTTTGGACATGTGGAGAGGATGGGGGATGATAATTGGGTGAGGAAGGTGAGAAGTGTTAATATTGGGGGTGGGGTTATGAGGGGTAGACCGAGAAAGACATGGGACAAGGTCATTAAGTGTGACCTTAGGGTTAAGGGACTGAACAGGGAGGCTGCAATGGATCGTGCAGCGTGGAGAGCCGCCATTAGGTGACCAAGGCTGATACATGCAAGCATGTTGGAGCCTTTAAAAATGAAAAAATGAAAATGAAACGAAACACACAATGTAAACAAGCGATGCAATAACACGTCATCAACTCTGCCCTCTGCTCTCAATATCCTTTCAATCCTTTTATTTTCACATGTGCGAAGTTATTAACCCTTTAACCGCAGGTGTCATTCCAGAATGACATTGAAATAACTGGACCAAACCGTGGGTGTCATTCTGGAATGTTCGTGAATATTTTGAATACCGTGTGTTCTTTTCTGCGGGCCAGTTGTTTCAAGGGAGAGCAGCTATTAAGTTCTTTCACTCCAGCCAACCCCCACCTCCCTCCTCCCACCCCCTGGGGGCCCCCCACCCCTGCCCAAACATGCATCAGTCCCTGTCCGTCTTTCTGCGTGACAATGGTGCTGACGCGGCAGTGAAGTGCGGGCATTTACAGTGCCTTTTACCTTCCTCAGTGAACACAGAGTGGGTGTTTATCGTATGTGCAGTGTTCATATATGTTTATAGTATTATTATCAGAATGTGGTTGGCATTTGGGACTGGTGTGTGGGTCGAAAAATGGTGATTTTAGATCGCTAACTTCTAACGGCACTGCCCGTCCAGTGAAAGTCCACAAAATCATGGACCCTACAACACTGCAAAGCTGAAGGTTAGTACTTTCTAATGGTACCTTATTTTTTGCTCTAGCTTTATTCTGTGCAGAATTATAAAGGTTCAAATTTTTTTTTTACATTTTGGCTGGAACCCCCACAGAGGGGGGCCAGTTGGATCAAAACAATGCCCGCAGTTCAAGGGTTATATACAGTATGACCCAGATGGTTAGGCATTTGGCAAAGGTCAACCACATAGTATATAATTATTACTTGCAATGCATAGGACTATAAAGTGTCTTGTTTGTATATCAGTTATTAATGATATTCAAATTATGGTTCTCAATATGAGGTATTGTCCCACAAACCTGGAGGCACCAGCTAGAGGGCACGGGCGATGGCAGACTAAAAGCGACGTCACACTAGGACAAAAGCGGCTAACATGTGAGCCAGTTTTGCGACCCGCTAGCCAAATTGACTCACAGTGAGCGAGATTTCACTTGTGAGGCAAAATGGATAACAATTCTCACTCACAGCTTGTTGGTGGGATCAGAATGCAAATGAGCCTATATAATATAGGGCTGAGTGCAAGAAGGGCCAGTGTCAAAAAATGAGGTTTTGAGGAAAACGCATTTAAAAGTTTGCAGGCTTCACAAAAATTCAGGTAAGAAGAATAGACATAAAAGTAATTTTTTCATTATTGTTTAAGCCAAGTAGTAATCACATAGTGTCTTTCTAGTAACTAAAAGCTGCATTGCATTGTGAAAAAAAATAATAAATATATGTGAAGAATATTTTCCTGACATAATTTTTTCTTATTTGATAATAATTTGCATATTTTTAAAATAAAATTATTGTTACATGTTTTTAACTGAATATTAAATTTACCTAAGTACTTTCCTTATCTTATGTAATATTTCCATTGTTTATAAACAAAAATTTGAAAATGATATATATATTTTTTTTTCATAAAAATCATTCCTGATTTGAAACATTAGCCAGATCTCCAAAAATTTTAAGACAATCATTTTTCGGCGTATAGAGACTAATGAGAAATAACACTCTGGTGTCATCATCTAAATAATCATCATCTACACCATCTGCTACCTGTAAGCTCCTGTAGAAATGTCTACTTCCAGCAGAAATCAGAGGAAGAAAATCAGGTCTTTCAGCTTTTTAGACGCAAGTTTCCGTGGTTCGTCTTCTAGTTGTTTTAGAGCATCCTCCCTAAGACCCTGGCGACACTGGCCTTTGTAGCACAGAAAGACCTTTATTTTACAAGCTCCCTGGTGCCCTTATCTCCATATGAGCAATTTTTGACATTGGCCCTTCTTGTAACTGCTGAGAAAATATTCTGTTATTCACAGCAGGAAACTTTAACTAAAACTGTTAAGTAAATACAATTTAATTCTTGTGGGTTTTATTCATTTTTTTTTTTTTTTGTAACGTGAAATAAATATTCGGATAATCGGGTGACCAGCTGTGGAGACTGTCTGTTTTGTCTCCAAACAACAAGTAGAAATCAGATTTCCATATGGATCCTGCAGCAAGGAAAACTCTAGCAGCCTGCTTGGTGGCTCTGGAGTTGCTAAAGTACGTGAAGCGATTACAGAAACTAAGGAAAAGGGAGTGGGGATGCCATGAAGGTTTGTTTACAAATGACAAGGCAGATGACACTGTTAGCCATTTTGGCTTGCAAAAACACACGAATGTGATGGACACTCGACTCTGCTAGCCGTTTTGCCTCATAAAGGCTGCGCTCATGTTAGCCGCTTTTGGTCTAATGTGATGCTGCCTTAACATTCTGGCTAATTGTCCCAAGGAGATAACCAGTAGAGCGCTGATAGTGGGCCAGTATCAGTGGGAACCTCAGTCAATGAAATCAGTAGGCTCATGGGAATCAGCATTTCCAAAGTAAGACGGTGGATAAGGCGGTATGAGGAAGAGGGGGAGGTGGAGACAAGACCGAGATCTGATTGCACTTGTGTCACGTCACCAGAAGACGATGAGAGAGTCCTCTCTGCTTTGAGGCAGACCCCTGGGACAAAATCGGTATCTTTGATCATGGATTTACAGCCTCAGTGCCACCCTATAACGATAAGATGGAGGCTGCGTGAAGTGGCACTGAACTGCATTGTTCCCATTATGAAAGAGATGTTGACAGCAGCCAGCTAGATGGCCCAACTACGATTCGCTCAAGATAATATCCATCGGATTTTGGATTATTGGCAGAGTTATTTTTACAGATGAGAAATGTTTCACCTCTGTGACTGCGAACGCGACTCTGTTGGCGTTAACAAATATTCACTATGGGTCCAGAAACATCAACGAGAGAACAAGAAGTGACAGAGTAAGTCTCTTTCCTTGGATGTATGTAGACATGAGGTCCTGGAGAGCTAGTCACAATTGACTGTGACCTTAAACCCGGAAATTCAACTCATAGATTGGCCTGCAAAGTGATGTGACCGTAATCCCATCGAAAATCTGTGGGGGATTATGACCAATGAATGACAGGTTCCTGAGGTGACGAGGGAGGCTGTAGAGGCAAAGGCAAGAGAAGAATGAGAAAACATACGACACCATCCAGATACTTGCACTAGGCTTGTCCACTGCATGCCAACTCGACTGTAGGAAGACATAGAAGCCAAAGGGGGTTGGACAAGGTATTGATACTATTGGCACTTACAAGGTTTCTTGAGAAATAAAAACTCTATGTGACATATTATTTATTTATGCCTTGTCTTAAGATATTATTAAATGGTTTCTTGGGAAATAAAATCTCTATGTGATGTTACTTACAGTATATTTACCTTGTCAAGAATATGATATATTTATCATTACTACTATTGGAAGGCATACTAGTAGAAACTGATGGTAAAATATCTTGTGAGAACATGTTGGTTATGGTGAAAGACAAGATACGGGTATTTGAATGTTATTGAAGAAACTAGTATGGAAACAATCAGTATATATCAATCAATCAATCATTTCCTGTGGCACCCTCGGGGATGCATAGGGCCTCGATGAACTCACACCACCACATCCTATCCTGTGCTAACTCCTCAAGATCTCCCCAACACTCATCTCCAGCTTCCCGTCTCATTGTCCTCACCCACGTCTCTTTTGGCCTTCCTCTACCTCTCCTACCAAGTGCCACCCACCCTGGTGTACCTCGTACTATTCCCTGTCTCCTATACACATGTCCTAGCCACTTCCATCGTGAGAATCTAACATATTCATCGATCGGCTGCACTCCCGTTATTTCTCTAATTCTACTATTTGGTATCCTTTCCCACCACTTAACTCCTAATATTCTTCTAAGTGCTTTATTTTCAAACACCAAGAATTTATTTTCCATAGTCACTGTGCTGTACCAAGACTCGTGTCCATAAATTAAGATACTCCTAACCATTACCTTATAAAGTTTGATTTTTGTATGCACAGAGAAATTGTTATTATTCCAAATATTTTTAAGCATTCCCATTGCCTGATTAGCCTTCTTTAACCTTTCCTCGAATTCAAAGTTCAAAGAACCATCCTTGGCTAAATAAGTACCTAAATATTTAAACCTATCAACTTGCTTTACAACCATACCTCCAATTACACATTCCTGCGCATTTTCCATATTCATATTGATTATTTCAGTTTTTCCACAATTAATAACCAAACCCACCTTGCGACCTTCACTCACCAAACAGTCCAACACTCTCTGCATCTCTTCTGGCCCATCACAAATCAAAACTATATCATCTGCATAATCTAAATCCAAAAGTTTCCTGTTCTCTCCCCAAAGTATACCTGCACTGGTTTCTGTTCCAACGCGTTTCATAATGTAATCAATGACCAATATAAATAGTAAAGGCGATAGAACACCACCTTGAATTACTCCGGACTTGACTTCAAACGAATCACTCAGACAACCATCAACCATCACTTTACAAAATGTGTCCTCATGCATGTTCATAATGACCCTCACAAACTCCTCTGGTATTCCATAATGTCTCATGATCTTCCCCATAGTCTCTCTCGAAACACTATCAAAAGCCTTTTCAAAATCAACAAAACAAAGACTTAGACTTAACGGTACTCTCATTTCATTAACTTGCTGCATCAAATGCCTAACTATAAAGATCTGATCATTGCAACCACGTCCCTTTCTAAAACCAGGCTGTTCATCCCTCAGAATACCCTCAACCACCGGCTCCAACCTATTTAACAACACTCTACTGAAAACTTTCAAAGCTATCGGTGACAAAGAGATTCCCCTCCAATTACCACATTCACTCAGGTCTCCCTTCTTCGGAACTTTAACAATTACACCATATATATATATAAGTATGATAAAAATAACAATAAAGTAGACGTGCTGTTTGGCCTGGTATTAAAAAGGCATACCCAACACTAGAGACATTCCTCGCAATGGAACTTTACTTAGCATTCCTCACAAAATACGGTGGAATAGCAGAATACTAGTAAAACCATATAAGAAGTTTAGATTACTATTCAGGGGGTTCTAAATTTCCAGCTGGGAGGCTATCTTTGTTGTTGGAAATTTGTATATACCTTCTCCATGTCATGCAGAATTATCGTAACAGTTTTGGTTAAAAGCAAATAAGAACTTCAATAGGTTCAAAATCAGGAGGATCCTATACCCCCAGCTGATGGGGCAGTGGTTTGAAAAAAAATAAATAAATAAATCCTTTTTAGACTGACATTCGCATAAGCGAACTGAACATGCCTGGAAATTTTCGTGAAGATCTGTCAAACATTCTAGGAGTAGTTTGGGGGATGGACAGACAGACGACAGACAGACAAGCCACCCGGTATACAGCCTGGACCCATTTCTGGGATACCACCCTACTCACTTCGTTCGCAGGGTTGATTACATTGTGATAGTATTTGAAAATAGGCTATTTAACTTTCTATAAAAACATCGCACTGCCATAAGTATTGCTGCGACAGCGATGACCGAATCGGTAGAGAAGCAGCCTGTAGTCCTACTGGACCTAGGTTCGAATCCTGGCTGGGGCAGGGAACAGTTTAAGGATTTGAATTTAATCAAAGCATACTACTAATCTACTGGAAGACACGCCAACATGTTGTAAAAGTACGCCCGCTAATACCAATACATCAGTCCTGTATGAGACAGCCCTAGCATGTATTCAACATTGACTGTGGGTATTAGTGCCGAAATGGTGACATGTAGAGGTGTATGGTATGTAGTAGGATTACTAGGCCTTAGGAGCAGGGTGCAAAGCCTATGCCCAGAGTCGGAAAAAAAAAAAAATACATGGCAAACTTTACATTTCTTTCCAATGTGTGTCATATTTTGTTGGTAAACTGGCATTATTTTCAAGCAATTATCTCTAGTGCTAGCAACATATTACGTTGATCCTTACATGTAGTATAATCCATACTTATGTCAAATCCTAACCATGTTTTTCAAATATTTTGGTAATAAGTTACCCTAATTGCATATATGCCTGTATTATCCAGGCACACAATAAGTTGAAGTTTCGAAACACATATGCCCTGCAGTACTTGTCTTCTTTGCTTGTAGGGCTTATACCCATAAAATGAGAGATATAAACTCGTAACTAATTTGCTATGCCAGTTTGTCCAATCATTTAGCTTTTCATCAGCCCTGTCTTTGAGTTCCTACCCACCAGGGAGGTGTTGGAACTTTGGTTTGTGGGTGTACATGACCTAAATATAAGCCCTTGGGAGCATACTTTTTAGGTAAAGGTCGGGGAAGTGAATAAAACTATGCAGCACTCGGAGGAGTATTCTACATTTGTTGTCCATTTACTTGAAAAGTATTGGCTGTATCGATCTGTAAGAACCATGATAAAGATCAGTGATTCAACATAAGCCTTTGGGAGCACATTTTTAAGGTAAAGACGGGGGAAGAGAGTGTTTTTTCTCACTTGCAGTAAAACTATGGAGCGCTTGGAGGAGTATTCTATGTTTGTCGTCCATTTACTGGAAAAGTATTGGACGTATCAATTTCCTGTAAGGACCATGATAAAGATAAGTGAATTCTACCTATGTACAGGACATAACAATGTAATATTTCTGATGAAAAGTTGTTACGTAGGCAGGAATATAACATATTGTGCACGCATTACAAAAGTACAGCATGGGCGTGGGTACCCAGTAGTTTTTTGTGTTTTACTCGGAAACTATGAGGCGCATGAAAAATCTGCAGGTACCATGAGAAAGCTCATGAAATTCTATACAAGGCTGTGAAACAAAAACGTAACTAGTATGAGAAAACTTTTGCGGTAGAGCTCCCTGAATAAAATTAAGTTTTTGGTAAAAAATGGCTTTTAGTTTTTTGCTATTTTCTCGAAAACTTCAAATCATATCACAGCCCGACAAGGCTCATTAGAAAACTGATGAGATTCTCTTTCAAAACTTCTAATAACATTTTTCTGTATGATGGAAAACATTCGAACTAATTGTTGGGAAGTGAGATTGACGTTCCAAAATGTTTATTCACACAGGCCTAAGGTACTTTTATTCATATATATATATATATATATATATATATATATATATATATATATATATATATATATATATATATATATATATATATATATATATATATATATATAGATAGATATATATATATATATATATATATATATATATAGATATATATTTTTGCTTATCGGCTGGAACAAACATGGGCGAACAACATAATGTAGGTTTCATGGCAATATCTAGATGTTTGGGTGGTGAAAATAAGGCGAGAATACATGTTTTCAGTGGTGCGTTGAGGGACTGGCAGGGAGGGGAGAGGAATAAAATCATGCGCTGGAAAATTTGCTAAAACTTATCCGTGCACAAGAAGGTTCATTTGCCATTTATTATGATGCAGGAGTGAATGTCCTCTAGTACACACTTGGTATCAACTCAGCTGAAAGGAATAAAATCATGTGCTGGAAAATTTGCTAAAACTTATCCGTGTGCAAGAAGGTTCATTTGCCATTTTTTATGATGCAGTACACACTTGGTATCAACTCAGCTGAAAGGGATTCATGTTAGATTAAAACACACATGCTGTGGCATCTTAAGCCTATTAATGGCTGTGGAATCTTAAGCTCATTGGTGTAACATTCAATTGTTTGAGGATTTATATCACTCTCCTCTTCCAACAATATCAGCAATATCTGGAAGCACTGAAGGGTGAAAATACAGATGCCTGACTCTATGAACGAGAATCCGCCAGTGAGATGCAGATAAATCAATGCAACACGATGATATCTTCCGATTTTCCCAACCCCCCCCCTCCCGCCTCCCCCCCTCTTTTTTTAACACGGCAAAGAATGGGTTAAAGAGTACGAGAAATTGGAGTCAGGAGGTATCTGTTTTTATCATGGATCCTAGCCAGATTGTAGGATGAATAAGTCCCTATGAAAACTATAGGAGCCTGGTGCTATGCTACATAGTCCAAACATTAATGAGTAGTATCAAATCGTCCTCACACATGAGTATCATTATGTGAGCAATAAGCCACAGCCAACTTCATATATAAGCCCTATTGGTCACATCTGATTGCAGTGCCTTAGCCAACTAGACCGCCTGACATTCACTGAATTGTATGGGTACCATGAAACGAAGGAAACTGCGCCTTGGCTGAAAAGCTTAGTTTGGCTAGTCACTCAGTGTATTCACCTGTAGGCACCATTACACACTATAAGTGGATGGTGGGCATTCCCAGCTACGACCGCTAATCAGAAATTGTACTGATGTTCATAATATGAAATGTATGGTACTGTAGGTGTGTGGGTGGAGTTAAAAGTATAAACAGGTAATCTTACATCTTAGGACAATGACAGGTTGTGAATATGGCACCAAGGGGAACAGGGATAAAGTAAATGAGCGATGTTCGTGGAAGGGGAGATTATCAAAGAGTTTTCAGAATTGCTGTATTGTATGAGGCAACTTAAAAGTATAAATAGGCCATCCCTTACACAGTTTAGACTTAACGAAGCTTTTGAATATCAAACAAGATTGAACAGACATTACAAAAAAATAAAGTCACTGAAATATTCTGGGAGTAGCATGAATGAAATAAAGATTGGGTCATCATACTGAAGACGTTAAGCCTTTAACCCGTCACGTCCAGAGCTATTTCGCACCTCTGACACCCCCCAGTCCCAAGCTATTTTGGAAAAAAAAAATTTTGGCTAAAGCCTCCGCTTTTGGTGAGAATCATCGAAAATTCATAGAGAAATCACTCACCTGAGGTTTAAAATACTCGATACAGGTAGCAGTACCTCCTTACCTTACTGGGTTTTCTATCAGGCTGGCTCCAAAGAAAACGAGTTCTATGGGAGGGTAACTATTCCAAACCACTCATAAACGATATTTATTTATTTATTTGGTACGAATTTATATGTAGTACGAGAGTATATTTGTTTTCAAACAGTAATATAGGCATTATAAGCATTGTTTCACTCACTAACTCATCAACATACCTGACCTTTTCTGGCGACATTACATGATCATCATTTCTGACTGTTTCTTCCTCTAATGCTATGTAAACTTTGTCTTCCACATTGTCATTGATTGGGTAAACACTCTGGCCCTGAATCTATTGGCGAGGTCACTGGTAACAGGTGAATTGCCAAGACAATGGCATGTGGGGGGTGGGAGGGAGGTTATGCGGTGTAAGGCATTGTCCCTGCCTGGCATCTTGCAGAGGAATAGAGGAAGGTGTCCCGTGTATACATACAAAAAATCACCCGCGAAAATTGAAAATTGTGCAAATTATGAACTTGCAATTGCACGACGTACCAGTACATCGATGGGACTAGCTGTGACAAAATGTTGCAAAGTACCCATACATCGATGTGATGCCTCGGGTTAACTCTGGTGAGGTATTTTAATTATTTATTGTTGTTACCTTCATGCAATGCTGTTCATCTTTTGTGAAACGCTGAATAAAGGACATATCTAGTCTCACCAGTCTGAGACCCTTCTCTAATGCAGAGTAAAATGCCGTGGAGATAACAATAAGAAACAATAGGCTACACTATCGAAGTGAAGAAGTTATGCTTGAGACAGTTTGCAACGGTAAATAGGCAACCAAACTGAAGGGGTATTAAAAAAAAAAAAACAAGGATTAGAGGCCAGACGGGGAGAATATTACAGAGGTGCTGTGATGAATGGTACTATAGTTGCGGCACATGAAACTGAAGGTGTCATTATCGTACCCTGGCGACCTACAAGTCAACAGTGCGTCCGATTTCGTCTCATAATATACACGAATATATTATACACGAGTATTTTTATACGCGACCATATTATACACGAATCATACGCTAATCATATTGTATACGAAGTCGGACGCACTGTTGACGGGTAGGTTGCCAGGACACGATAATGACACTTTCACAAGCGCCACGATTATAGTGATCAGCGGGAAATGGTGATGGTTCTGTGATGCAGTAACTTTTCATGACTCTCTCTCTCTCTCTCTCTCTCTTTTTCATTGCTAAGTCCCTGGCGTCTTTGATTTTGGCAGGATTTTAGGTATTGGTGGCGTTTAAGATATATGTGTCTACTTGTAAGGCATGTCTGTTATAAGATTCCATATACCTTTCTTGAACATCCAACGGCGTCTCTGTTATGAATGATTATAATAACCATCTCACTAACAGGACAGCCAAAGTGTCCTTATCTAGTTAACAACAGACAGTTTTATTCAGTTCATTGTGTGTGTGTGTGTGTGTGTGTGTGTGTTTACTGCCTGGTTATTATCACTAAAAGAAGCACTGATGTCATTTTAAAGAAGATAATATAAGACAATAATTATGAGCTTTGATTAAGCAACCGCACGATGAAGATGAAAAAAAAAAAAAAAAATCATTCCTCTTCAAAAACCGATGGCCTCAAGATGAATACCAACTGCCCAGGTGTACTGTACCTGCAGTCAGGAGAGAGAGATAGAGATAGATAGATAGATAGATAGATAGAGAGAGAGAGAGAGAGATGTCCAACAGAATACGAAGACGATAGACATGTGAGGCACAGAGCGTACGCGGCAACTATTGTGATAAGGAAGTGTAATTATAAAGGAAAGCGAAACAGAATAACTTTGATATTCTACGATGAACGAACACAGTTGCCCTAAAGTTGTTAGAGAACATTAATCTACAGTATTTAGGCCGCGGACGTCATTCGTTCGCCTATTTTTTTTTTTTCACACAAGATTATTCTTTTAGCTTAGGATGGATTAAATTTAGCTTCCGTTAACGCATTTCATACGCTTGATAAAATCGTATGGAGGTAGTGGGAATCCAAAATAAACGTCATGGATGTGTTAGGGTTCTTTTACCACGATAACACTTTGTTTAATTTTTGCCGCATCCAGTAGGTTACACTGAAGCTAGAATTATCTCTTGTCTTGAAGAGGCTTAACGAAGGCAGTGTCTAGCCCTGCAAGACTGAAAACATTCCTTCAACAGCATAACTCCGTGTAGAAAGCGAGATTTAAATATAAAATTCATACTCAGTTTAAGAGGATTAACCTTTATTTATGTAAATCTTTTGGTAAACAACATACCTGACAAAAGAAAATGGATATTGCAACAGGGCTTCAGTTGTCGATTGGAGAAACAAAATTAAGGGGGTCTTAAATGTTTGACGTAAAGGGTATCTCTTTTATTTATTAAATTACCGCAGACCAAGATATCTTTGGGGGTGGCTTAGTTTGGAGAGAGAGAGAGAGAGAGAGAGAGAGAGAGGGTCACCAGTGATCTATCACTTTCGAATGACACCAGGCTCTTGACTCTCTCTCTCCTTTCACATTCCTTCTTCCCTCTTTCTGTTTCTCCAAATCTTCTCCTCCTCTTCCTTCTCCTTTTCTTCGTAGACATAACAGGCTCTGTGATTGATGAGTTGGTTTGTTTTTCCCCCAGGTTCTCTCACTTTTTCCTTCCTTCATTTCCCTCCGTTTCTTGTCTCCATCCTGCGTGGCCACCTATTTTTTTCTTTCCTCTCATGCATAACACTCACGAAAATCGGTTTGTCTTCATTCTTCCTTTTTTTTTTTTTCTTGTTTCTTTCCTTCAGTACTCTTACTTCGTCGTTTTCCCAATCTGCTTTCCTCTTCCATTTTTTTCTCGTTCCCCTCCTCCTCTTCCTCCTTTTCCTACCCGCATCTTGCTCCTAAGTCGGTGAGTACGGCTTTTCCCCCAAGTGTAGCCCAGAATATCCCATTATCATACGCACCGGTATCAGAACATTCTTGCCTCTGTGGAGAGAGAGAGAGAGAGAGAGAGAGAGAGAGAGAGAGAGAGAAGAGAGAGAGAGAGAGGCAGTTATGCAGTAGAAAAGAGAAAAAGAAAAATAAGAGGTGCATAGAAAGTGAAAAGTACAGGAGAAACAAAGATGAAAGCCATACACAATGAGATGAGGAACAAATAAGACAGGAAAGAAAAATACGATAGAAATCAGAGACAGACACAAAGTAACGGTAAGGAGGAGAAAGAAACGGGGAAAAAGAAAAGAAAGAGGAATGAGGAAAGAGAGCAAAGAAATGAAAAAGGAAAATAAATGGGGTAGACAAATAGAAGACAGAAAATAGAAAATAAGAAGACAAAGAATAGAGCGACAAGAATCGAGGAAGCAATGCACAGGAGATCCTGAATGGGGATAAAGGAGAATGGATGGAATAAGAAGGCAAAGGGAGAAACAGGAAATGCAGAATAATGTTAAATTAGGATACACAGACACGCACCATAGAAGTAAAGACAAAACGATAGACTACAACTGCAGGACAACAAGAAAATAAATATACGGATAGTAGAGAAATGAAAAGAAGAAGATCCGTAAAGAAAAACAGAATGGAAGGGAAAGACAAGAAGGAGCACTCAGAGGGTGGAATACCGTGCGACCAACTGGTCAAAGGCCGAGCATTGAATTTTCCCTGTGACCTCTACCTTCGCTGACTGCTTTCAGATTCAAATTATTTCAGCCGTGATTTACCCTGATTCCGTGCGACCAACTGGTCAAAGGCCGAGCGTTGATTTTTCCCTGTGACCTCTACCTTCGCTGACTGCTTTCAAATTCAAATGATATCAGCCATGATTTACCCTGATTCCTCCCACAAAGTTTGGTCGAAATCAGAACCTCTACCTTCGCTCACTGCTTTCAAATTCAAATGTTATCAGCCATGATTTACCCTGATTCCTCCCACAAAGTTTGGTCGAAATCAGATCGTAACATTTCAAGACGACCTTACCAAATGACCTTGACCTTTGATCTTTGCCTGCAACCTTGACATTTAATAGACTTTTCGAAATCTAAATCATTTATTCTCGTTTTACCCTTAACTCATTTATGTCTAGTGTCCTACCAATCCACCCGATCAAATATAGAAAATTAGACTATGATAGAAAACGTTTCCTGACTGATTTCCACACTTCTGGAACCATTCTTTGAATCCTTTGTGTTGTTGACGACATTGAAAGGAAAGGATGTGCTATGCTGGCATCCAGAGTTGCCAATTTTGTATTTTTTTTTTTCTAGGCACCGTAGTATATACAAGTACATAAGTTTCCTTCAGTGGTTCTGAATGATAAACATTTATGTTTTTTTACATTATGTCAATCAAATAATGTAAATTTTTTATATGTTAAAGTTTAAAAGCAATATTTACAATAGCTTTTGGATAATTTTCAGTTAAATATTGGTGTCCTACATATAGGTCGCTAGACAAAAGTGACAAGAAAACATTGCTTGTATTTTTTTCTTATGTTTTATGAAAGTATCTATCTATCTATATACTGTATATATATATATATATATATATATATATATATATATATATATATATATATATATATATATATATATATATATATATATATATATATATATATATATATATATATATATATATATATATTATCGAGCCTCTGTGGTACAGTGATAGAGTGTGCGTTTCTTACACGGGTGAGCCAGGGTTCGCGCCCCTCCTGGGTAATAAACTTTGGGAGGTTTCTCCCTGCCATGTACTGCATTGGCAGACATAAAGGGTGCTGTGGTTGAACCAGTGTCGCATACTATAAAGTATGCTTGCACCCAGTTGGCTTGCGCTGGCCAATTACACTTGGTGCACAGACTACATTCACATCCAAAGCCACTTCAACATTACAGTCACACTTACAAGCATTTCTCACCCTACATACAATCTCTACCAGACAGCCTAAGACACTTGGTAAAGATACGTTGGCTGTATCGTCCCCACTTCGGTCGGGATAGGACGGTCCTGCAGTGGATATTCAAACGGCTGATGATATATATATATATATATATATATATATATATATATATATATATATATATATAATCATCTCAAAGCAGTTTTATGGGTTTCTGCATTGTACCGTGTTTTTATCCATCGTGTGTTCATTCTTTCCCAAAGATGTAATGCAGTAATTTATCATATGTTTTCTTGTCATTTCAGTGGGTTCAAAGCAAGTAACATCTATAGCATGTCTACTAAATATGTGTTCAAATGAAGAAGGCATAGAGCCAATTTCCCAGGCTTCACCATGTTCTTCAAAAGACAAAAGGCGAATCCAAATACAACAACCACTTATGACATTGGTTTACAGTGGTCACATGAATTTGGTTGACAGAATGGACTGAAACATCTCAAAATATAGAATTGCTGTTAGGGGAAAGAAGTGGTACTCAAACACTGTGACATACTGAATGGATGTGGGAATCAATAATGCTTGGCAACTGCACTGATTCTTTGACACTGAGAATGTAACGGATCTCCTTGTGTTCCAAAGCAGTATTGCAAGTTCCTACCTGGAACACTATGCCAATCCTCCATGCCAAGGCCAACGAGGGAGACCAAAAAGTAGAACAGATGAAGCCCAATATGATGACCATGCACACAAAGTAATTAAACTCGATGTGCTGATTGCCAGACGAAAACAACAACAAGGTGTAGTAAGTGTGATAAGGGTCTCCTTATGAACTGCTTCAAAGACTGTCACACTCAGTAGATAAACTGGTGATCAGGTATGGTAAATTGAAGAGAAATGCATTGTTTTATGTTCAAGGTATTATGTCTGATTCATTGCAATGCCATATTCTATACTGAATATAATCTCAACCTATTAAAGTCTGTGGTCTTACAGAGACCATTTTCAGTATGGATTTACCTAGTGACCTATATGTAGGATGCTGTATATTTTGGATGCAAAACCAAATTTCTTAATAAACCTTTATGTGGGTCATCTGTGTGTCATTTACAGTAAATTATAAGGCAAAATTAAAATTGCATCAATTCTCACTTTAGAGTTAAATGGGTTAATCCTTCCACAAACTTTGCTCTACATAAGATTAGAGATAATTGATCTTAAAAGAAATAGAAAGTTTAAGCCCTGGCTTATCCTGAACGCCTCCACCAAGTGTGGATAAAAGGGGATCAGAAATGTGGTAGTTACTTGATTAACCATCATTCACGCAGGACGAAGTTTGTCTTTGCTCTGGATCTTTGACCAGTTAATCTTTAAACTGACACACTTCCTTCTTGCATTAAGTTGAACCTTTTTCACCAAATATTATTTGGTGAGGTATTTTAATTATTTATTGTTGTTACCTTCATGCAATGCTGTTCATCTTTTGTGAAACGCTGAATAAAGGACATATCTAGTCTCACCAGTCTGAGACCCTTCTCTAATGCAGAGTAAAATGCCGTGGAGATAACAATAAGAAACAATAGGCTACACTATCGAAGTGAAGAAGTTATGCTTGAGACAGTTTGCAACGGTAAATAGGCAACCAAACTGAAGGGGTATTAAAAAAAAAAAAAAAACAAGGATTAGAGGCCAGACGGGGAGAATATTACAGAGGTGCTGTGATGAATGGTACTATAGTTGCGGCACATGAAACTGAAGGTGTCATTATCGTACCCTGGCGACCTACAAGTCAACAGTGCGTCCGATTTCGTCTCATAATATACACGAATATATTATACACGAGTATTTTTATACGCGACCATATTATACACGAATCATACGCTAATCATATTGTATACGAAGTCGGACGCACTGTTGACGGGTAGGTTGCCAGGGCACGATAATGACACTTTCACAAGCGCCACGATTATAGTGATCAGCGGGAAATGGTGATGGTTCTGTGATGCAGTAACTTTTCATGACTCTCTCTCTCTCTCTCTCTCTCTCTCTCTCTCTCTCTCTCTCTCTCTCTTTCATTGCTAAGTCCCTGGCGTCTTTGATTTTGGCAGGATTTTAGGTATTGGTGGCGTTTAAGATATATGTGTCTACTTGTAAGGCATGTCTGTTATAAGATTCCATATACCTTTCTTGAACATCCAACGGCGTCTCTGTTATGAATGATTATAATAACCATCTCACTAACAGGACAGCCAAAGTGTCCTTATCTAGTTAACAACAGACAGTTTTATTCAGTTCATTGTGTGTGTGTGTGTGTGTGTGTGTGTGTTTACTGCCTGGTTATTATCACTAAAAGAAGCACTGATGTCATTTTAAAGAAGATAATATAAGACAATAATTATGAGCTTTGATTAAGCAACCGCACGATGAAGATGAAAAAAAAAAAAAAAATCATTCCTCTTCAAAAACCGATGGCCTCAAGATGAATACCAACTGCCCAGGTGTACTGTACCTGCAGTCAGGAGAGAGAGATAGAGATAGATAGATAGATAGAGAGAGAGAGAGAGAGAGAGAGATGTCCAACAGAATACGAAGACGATAGACATGTGAGGCACAGAGCGTACGCGGCAACTATTGCGATAAGGAAGTGTAATTATAAAGGAAAGCGAAACAGAATAACTTTGATATTCTACGATGAACGAACACAGTTGCCCTAAAGTTGTTAGAGAACATTAATCTATTCAGGCCGCGGACGTCATACGTTCGCCTATTTTTTTTTTTTTTTCACACAAG
The DNA here is from genome assembly GCF_032717465.1 of Coenobita brevimanus. NCBI lineage: Eukaryota > Metazoa > Arthropoda > Malacostraca > Decapoda > Coenobitidae > Coenobita > Coenobita brevimanus. Next base: position 22,996,645 of record NC_137014.1, on the reverse strand, counting down.
ATTATTCTTTTAGCTTAGGATGGATTAAATTTAGCTTCCGTTAACGCATTTCATACGCTTGATAAAATCGTATGGAGGTAGTGGGAATCCAAAATAAACGTCATGGATGTGTTAGGGTTCTTTTACCACGATAACACTTTGTTTAATTTTTGCCGCATCCAGTAGGTTACACTGAAGCTAGAATTATCTCTTGTCTTGAAGAGGCTTAACGAAGGCAGTGTCTAGCCCTGCAAGACTGAAAACATTCCTTCAACAGCATAACTCCGTGTAGAAAGCAAGATTTAAATATAAAATTCATACTCAGTTTAAGAGGATTAACCTTTATTTATGTAAATCTTTTGGTAAACAACATACCTGACAGAAGAAAATGGATATTGCAACAGGGCTTCAGTTGTCGATTGGAGAAACAAAATTAAGGGGGTCTTAAATGTTTGACGTAAAGGGTATCTCTTTTATTTATTAAATTACCGCAGACCAAGATATCTTTGGGGGTGGCTTAGTTTGGAGAGAGAGAGAGAGAGAGAGAGAGAGAGAGAGAGAGAGAGGGTCACCAGTGATCTATCTCTTTCGAATGACACCAGGCTCTTGACTCTCTCTCTCCTTTCACATTCCTTCTTCCCTCTTTCTGTTTCTCCAAATCTTCTCCTCCTCTTCCTTCTCCTTTTCTTCGTAGACATAACAGGCTCTGTGATTGATGAGTTGGTTTGTTTTTCCCCCAGGTTCTCTCACTTTTTCCTTCCTTCATTTCCCTCTGTTTCTTGTCTCCATCCTGCGTGGCCACCTATTTTTTTCTTTCCTCTCATGCATAACACTCACGAAAATCGGTTTGTCTTCATTCTTCCTTTTTTTTTTTTCTTGTTTCTTTCCTTCCGTACTCTTACTTCGTCGTTTTCCCAATCTGCTTTCCTCTTCCATTTTTTTCTCGTTCCCCTCCTCCTCTTCCTCCTTTTCCTACCCGCATCTTGCTCCTAAGTCGGTGAGTACGGCTTTTCCCCCAAGTGTAGCCCAGAATATCCCATTATCATACGCACCGGTATCAGAACATTCTTGCCTCTGTGGAGAGAGAGAGAGAGAGAGAGAGAGAGAGAGAGAGAGAGAGAGAGAGAGAGAGAGAGAGAGAGGCAGTTATGCAGTAGAAAAGAGAAAAAGAAAAATAAGAGGTGCATAAAAAGTGAAAAGTACAGGAGAAACAAAGATGAAAGCCATACACAATGAGATGAGGAACAAATAAGACAGGAAAGAAAAATACGATAGAAATCAGAGACAGACACAAAGTAGCGGTAAGGAGGAGAAAGAAACGGGGAAAAAGAAAAGAAAGAGGAATGAGGAAAGAGAGCAAAGAGATGAAAAAGGAAAATAAATGGGGTAGACAAATAGAAGACAGAAAATAGAAAATAAGAAGACAAAGAATAGAGCGACAAGAATCGAGGAAGCAATGCACAGGAGATCCTGAATGGGGATAAAGGAGAATGGATGGAATAAGAAGGCAAAGGGAGAAACAGGAAATGCAGAATAATGTTAAATTAGGATACACAGACACGCACCATAGAAGTAAAGACAAAACGATAGACTACAACTGCAGGACAACAAGAAAATAAATATACGGATAGTAGAGAAATGAAAAGAAGAAGATCCGTAAAGAAAAACAGAATGGAAGGGAAAGACAAGAAGGAGCACTCAGAGGGTGGAATACCGTGCGACCAACTGGTCAAAGGCCGAGCATTGAATTTTCCCTGTGACCTCTACCTTCGCTGACTGCTTTCAGATTCAAATTATTTCAGCCGTGATTTACCCTGATTCCGTGCGACCAACTGGTCAAAGGCCGAGCGTTGATTTTTCCCTGTGACCTCTACCTTCGCTGACTGCTTTCAAATTCAAATGATATCAGCCATGATTTACCCTGATTCCTCCCACAAAGTTTGGTCGAAATCAGAACCTCTACCTTCGCTCACTGCTTTGAAATTCAAATGTTATCAGCCATGATTTACCCTGATTCCTCCCACAAAGTTTGGTCGAAATCAGATCGTAACATTTCAAGACGACCTTACCAAATGACCTTAACCTTTGATCTTTGCCTGCAACCTTGACATTTAATAGACTTTTCGAAATCTAAATCATTTATTCTCGTTTTACCCTTAACTCATTTATGTCTAGTGTCCTACCAATCCACCCGATCAAATATAGAAAATTAGACTATGATAGAAAACGTTTCCTGACTGATTTCCACACTTCTGGAACCATTCTTTGAATCCTTTGTGTTGTTGACGACATTGAAAGGAAAGGATGTGCTATGCTGGCATCCAGAGTTGCCAATTTTGTATTTTTTTTTTCTAGGCACCGTAGTATATACAAGTACATAAGTTTCCTTCAGTGGTTCTGAATGATAAACATTTATGTTTTTTTACATTATGTCAATCAAATAATGTAAAATTTTTATATGTTAAAGTTTAAAAGCAATATTTACAATAGCTTTTGGATAATTTTCAGTTAAATATTGGTGTCCTACATATAGGTCGCTAGACAAAAGTGACAAGAAAACATTGCTTGTATTTTTTTTCTTATGTTTTATGAAAGCATCTACCTATCTATATACTGTATATATATATATATATATATATATATATATATATATATATATATATATATATATATATATATATATATATATATATATATATATATATATATATATATATATTATCGAGCCTCTGTGGTACAGTGATAGAGTGTGCGTTTCTTACACGGGTGAGCCAGGGTTCGCGCCCCTCCTGGGTAATAAACTTTGGGAGGTTTCTCCCTGCCATGTACTGCATTGGCGGACACAAGGGGTGCTGTGGTTGAACCAGTGTCGCTTACTATAAAGTATGCTTGCACCCAGTTGGCTTGCGTGGGCCGATTACACTTGGTTCACAGACTACATTCACATCCAAAGCCACTCCAACACTACAGTTACACTTACAAGCACTTCTCACCCTACATACAATCTCTACCAGACAGCCTAAGCCACTTGGTAGAGATGCATTGGCTGTAACGTACCGACTTCGGTCGGGATAGGACGGTCCTGCAGTGGATATTCAAACGGCTGATGATATATATATATATATATATATATATATATATATATATATATATATATATATATATATATATATATAATCATCTCAAAGCAGTTTTATGGGTTTCTGCATTGTACCGTGTTTTTATCCATCGTGTGTTCATTCTTTCCCAAAGATGTAATGCAGTAATTTATCATATGTTTTCTTGTCATTTCAGTGGGTTCAAAGCAAGTAACATCTATAGCATGTCTACTAAATATGTGTTCAAATGAAGAAGGCATAGAGCCAATTTCCCAGGCTTCACCATGTTCTTCAAAAGACAAAAGGCGAATCCAAATACAACAACCACTTATGACATTGGTTTACAGTGGTCACATGAATTTGGTTGACAGAATGGACTGAAACATCTCAAAATATAGAATTGCTGTTAGGGGAAAGAAGTGGTACTCAAACACTGTGACATACTGAATGGATGTGGGAATCAATAATGCTTGGCAACTGCACTGATTCTTTGACACTGAGAATGTAACGGATCTCCTTGTGTTCCAAAGCAGTATTGCAAGTTCCTACCTGGAACGCTATGCCAATCCTCCATGCCAAGGCCAACGAGGGAGACCAAAAAGTAGAACAGATGAAGCCCAATATGATGACCATGCACACAAAGTAATTAAACTCGATGTGCTGATTGCCAGACGAAAACAACAACAAGGTGTAGTAAGTGTGATAAGGGTCTCCTTATGAAGTGCTTCAAAGACTGTCACACTCAGTAGATAAACTGGTGATCAGGTATGGTAAATTGAAGAGAAATGCATTGTTTTATGTTCAAGGTATTATGTCTGATTCATTGCAATGCCATATTCTATACTGAATATAATCTCAACCTATTAAAGTCTGTGGTCTTACAGAGACCATTTTCAGTATGGATTTACCTAGTGACCTATATGTAGGATGCTGTATATTTTGGATGCAAAACCAAATTTCTTAATAAACCTTTATGTGGGTCATCTGTGTGTCATTTACAGTAAATTATAAGGCAAAATTAAAATTGCATCAATTCTCACTTTAGCGTTAAATGGGTTAATCCTTCCACAAACTTTGCTCTACATAAGATTAGAGATAATTGATCTTAAAAGAAATAGAAACTTTAAGCCCTGGCTTATCCTGAACGCCTCCACGAAGTGTGGATAAAAGGGGATCAGAAATGTGGTAGTTACTTGATTAACCATCATTCACGCAGGACGAAGTTTGTCTTTGCTCTGGATCTTTGACCAGTTAATCTTTAAACTGACACACTTCCTTCTTGCATTAAGTTGAACCTTTTTCACCAAATATTATTTGGTGAGGTATTTTAATTATTTATTGTTGTTACCTTCATGCAATGCTGTTCATCTTTTGTGAAACGCTGAATAAAGGACATATCTAGTCTCACCAGTCTGAGACCCTTCTCTAATGCAGAGTAAAATGCCGTGGAGATAACAATAAGAAACAATAGGCTACACTATCGAAGTGAAGAAGTTATGCTTGAGACAGTTTGCAACGGTAAATAGGCAACCAAACTGAAGGGGTATTAAAAAAAAAAAAACAAGGATTAGAGGCCAGACGGGGAGAATATTACAGAGGTGCTGTGATGAATGGTACTATAGTTGCGGCACATGAAACTGAAGGTGTCATTATCGTACCCTGGCGACCTACAAGTCAACAGTGCGTCCGATTTCGTCTCATAATATACACGAATATATTATACACGAGTATTTTTATACGCGACCATATTATACACGAATCATACGCTAATCATATTGTATACGAAGTCGGACGCACTGTTGACGGGTAGGTTGCCAGGGCACGATAATGACACTTTCACAAGCGCCACGATTATAGTGATCAGCGGGAAATGGTGATGGTTCTGTGATGCAGTAACTTTTCATGACTCTCTCTCTCTCTCTCTCTCTCTCTCTCTCTCTCTCTTTCATTGCTAAGTCCCTGGCGTCTTTGATTTTGGCAGGATTTTAGGTATTGGTGGCGTTTAAGATATATGTGTCTACTTGTAAGGCATGTCTGTTATAAGATTCCATATACCTTTCTTGAACATCCAACGGCGTCTCTGTTATGAAGGATTATAATAACCATCTCACTAACAGGACAGCCAAAGTGTCCTTATCTAGTTAACAACAGACAGTTTTATTCAGTTCATTGTGTGTGTGTGTGTGTGTGTGTGTGTGTGTGTGTGTGTGTGTGTGTGTGTGTTTACTGCCTGGTTATTATCACTAAAAGAAGCACTGATGTCATTTTAAAGAAGATAATATAAGACAATAATTATGAGCTTTGATTAAGCAACCGCACGATGAAGATGAAAAAAAAAAAAAAAAATCATTCCTCTTCAAAAACCGATGGCCTCAAGATGAATACCAACTGCCCAGGTGTACTGTACCTGCAGTCAGGAGAGAGAGATAGAGATAGATAGATAGATAGATAGAGAGAGAGAGAGAGAGAGAGAGAGAGAGAGAGAGAGAGAGATGTCCAACAGAATACGAAGACGATAGACATGTGAGGCACAGAGCGTACGCGGCAACTATTGTGATAAGGAAGTGTAATTATAAAGGAAAGCGAAACAGAATAACTTTGATATTCTACGATGAACGAACACAGTTGCCCTAAAGTTATTAGAGAACATTAATCTATTCAGGCCGCGGACGTCATACGTTCGCCTATTTTTTTTTTTTTTTCACACAAGATTATTCTTTTAGCTTAGGATGGATTAAATTTAGCTTCCGTTAACGCATTTCATACGCTTGATAAAATCGTATGGAGGTAGTGGGAATCCAAAATAAACGTCATGGATGTGTTAGGGTTCTTTTACCACGATAACACTTTGTTTATTTTTTGCCGCATCCAGTAGGTTACACTGAAGCTAGAATTATCTCTGTCTTGAAGAGGCTTAACGAAGGCAGTGTCTAGCCCTGCAAGACTGAAAACATTCCTTCAACAGCATAACTCCGTGTAGAAAGCAAGATTTAAATATAAAATTCATACTCAGTTTAAGAGGATTAACCTTTATTTATGTAAATCTTTTGGTAAACAACATACCTGACAGAAGAAAATGGATATTGCAACAGGGCTTCAGTTGTCGATTGGAGAAACAAAATTAAAGGGGTCTTAAATGTTTGACGTAAAGGGTATCTCTTTTATTTATTAAATTACCGGAGACCAAGATATCTTTGGGGGTGGCTTAGTTTGGAGAGAGAGAGAGAGAGAGAGAGAGAGGGTCACCAGTGATCTATCTCTTTCGAATGACACCAGGCTCTTGACTCTCTCTCTCCTTTCACATTCCTTCTTCCCTCTTTCTGCTTCTCCAAATCTTCTCCTCCTCTTCCTTCTCCTTTTCTTCGTAGACATAACAGGCTCTGTGATTGATGAGTTGGTTTGTTTTTCCCCCAGGTTCTCTCACTTTTTCCTTCCTTCATTTCCCTCTGTTTCTTGTCTCCATCCTGCGTGGCCACCTATTTTTTTCTTTCCTCTCATGCATAACACTCACGAAAATCGGTTTGTCTTCATTCTTCCTTTTTTTTTTTCTTGTTTCTTTCCTTCAGTACTCTTACTTCGTCGTTTTCCCAATCTGCTTTCCTCTTCCATTTTTTTCTCGTTCCCCTCCTCCTCTTCCTCCTTTTCCTACCCGCATCTTGCTCCTAAGTCGGTGAGTACGGCTTTTCCCCCAAGTGTAGCCCAGAATATCCCATTATCATACGCACCGGTATCAGAACATTCTTGCCTCTGTGGAGAGAAAGAGAGAGAGAGAGAGAGAGAGAGAGAGAGAGAGAGAGAGAGAGAGGCAGTTATGCAGTAGAAAAGAGAAAAAGAAAAATAAGAGGTGCATAGAAAGTGAAAAGTACAGGAGAAACAAAGATGAAAGCCATACACAATGAGATGAGGAACAAATAAGACAGGAAAGAAAAATACGATAGAAATCAGAGACAGACACAAAGTAACGGTAAGGAGGAGAAAGAAACGGGGAAAAAGAAAAGAAAGAGGAATGAGGAAAGAGAGCAAAGAAATGAAAAAGGAAAATAAATGGGGTAGACAAATAGAAGACAGAAAATAGAAAATAAGAAGACAAAGAATAGAGCGACAAGAATCGAGGAAGCAATGCACAGGAGATCCTGAATGGGGATAAAGGAGAATGGATGGAATAAGAAGGCAAAGGGAGAAACAGGAAATGCAGAATAATGTTAAATTAGGATACACAGACACGCACCATAGAAGTAAAGACAAAACGATAGACTACAACTGCAGGACAACAAGAAAATAAATATACGGATAGTAGAGAAATGAAAAGAAGAAGATCCGTAAAGAAAAACAGAATGGAAGGGAAAGACAAGAAGGAGCACTCAGAGGGTGGAATACCGTGCGACCAACTGGTCAAAGGCCGAGCATTGAATTTTCCCTGTGACCTCTACCTTCGCTGACTGCTTTCAAATTCAAATTATTTCAGCCGTGATTTACCCTGATTCCGTGCGACCAACTGGTCAAAGGCCGAGCGTTGATTTTTCCCTGTGACCTCTACCTTCGCTCACTGCTTTCAAATTCAAATGATATCAGCCATGATTTACCCTGATTCCTCCCACAAAGTTTGGTCGAAATCAGAACCTCTACCTTCGCTCACTGCTTTGAAATTCAAATGTTATCAGCCATGATTTACCCTGATTCCTCCCACAAAGTTTGGTCGAAATCAGATCGTAACATTTCAAGACGACCTTACCAAATGACCTTAACCTTTGATCTTTGCCTGCAACCTTGACATTTAATAGATTTTTCGAAATCTAAATCATTTATTCTCGTTTTACCCTTAACTCATTTATGTCTAGTGTCCTACCAATCCACCCGATCAAATATAGAAAATTAGACTATGATAGAAAAAGTTTCCTGACTGATTTCCACACTTCTGGAACCATTCTTTGAATCCTTTGTGTTGTTGACGACATTGAAAGGAAAGGATGTGCTATGCTGGCATCCAGAGTTGCCAATTTTGTATTTTTTTTTTCTAGGCACCATAGTATATACAAGTACATAAGTTTCCTTCAGTGGTTCTGAATGATAAACATTTATGTTTTTTTACATTATGTCGATCAAATAATGTAAATTTTTTATATGTTAAAGTTTAAAAGCAATATTTACAATAGCTTTTGGATAATTTTCAGTTAAATATTGGTGTCCTACATATAGGTCGCTAGACAAAAGTGACAAGAAAACATTGCTTGTATTTTTTTTCTTATGTTTTATGAAAGCATCTATCTATCTATATACTGTATATATATATATATATATATATATATATATATATATATATATATATTATCGAGCCTCTGTGGTACAGTGATAGAGTGTGCGTTTCTTACACGGGTGAGCCAGGGTTCGCGCCCCTCCTGGGTAATAAACTTTGGGAGTGTTCTCCCTGCCATGTACTGCATTGGCGGACACAAGGGGTGCTGTGGTTGAACCAGTGTCGCTTACTATAAAGTATGCTTGCACCCAGTTGGCTTGCGTGGGCCGATTACACTTGGTTCACAGACTACATTCACATCCAAAGCCACTCCAACACTACAGTTACACTTACAAGCACTTCTCACCCTACATACAATCTCTACCAGACAGCCTAAGCCACTTGGTAGAGATGCATTGGCTGTAACGTACCGACTTCGGTCGGGATAGGACGGTCCTGCAGTGGATATTCAAACGGCTGATGATATATATATATATATATATATATATATATATATATATATATATATATATATATATATATATATATATATATATATATATATATATATATATATATATATATATATATATATATATATATAATCATCTCAAAGCAGTTTTATGGGTTTCTGCATTGTACGGTGTTTTTATCCATCGTGTGTTCATTCTTTCCCAAAGATGTAATGCAGTAATTCATCATATGTTTTCTTGTCATTTCAGTGGGTTCAAAGCAAGTAACATCTATAGCATGTCTACTAAATATGTGTTCAAATGAAGTAGGCATAGAACCAATTTCCCAGGCTTCACCATGTTCTTCAAAAGACAAAAGGCGAATCCAAATACAACAACCACTTATGACATTGGTTTACAGTGGTCACATGAATTTGGTTGACAGAATGGACTGAAACATCTCAAAATATAGAATTGCTGTTAGGGGAAAGAAGTGGTACTCAAACACTGTGACATACTGAATGGATGTGGGAATCAATAATGCTTGGCAACTGCACTGATTCTTTGACACTGAGAATGTAACGGATCTCCTTGTGTTCCAAAGCAGTATTGCAAGTTCCTACCTGGAACGCTATGCCAATCCTCCATGCCAAGGCCAACGAGGGAGACCAAAAAGTAGAACAGATGAAGCCCAATATGATGACCATGCACACAAAGTAATTAAACTCGATGTGCTGATTGCCAGACGAAAACAACAACAAGGTGTAGTAAGTGTGATAAGGGTCTCCTTATGAACTGCTTCAAAGACTGTCACACTCAGTAGATAAACTGGTGATCAGGTATGGTAAATTGAAGAGAAATGCATTGTTTTATGTTCAAGGTATTATGTCTGATTCATTGCAATGCCATATTCTATACTGAATATAATCTCAACCTATTAAAGTCTGTGGTCTTACAGAGACCATTTTCAGTATGGATTTACCTAGTGACCTATATGTAGGATGCTGTATATTTTGGATGCAAAACCAAATTTCTTAATAAACCTTTATGTGGGTCATCTGTGTGTCATTTACAGTAAATTATAAGGCAAAATTAAAATTGCATCAATTCTCACTTTAGCGTAAAATGGGTTAATCCTTCCACAAACTTTGCTCTACATAAGATTAGAGATAATTGATCTTAAAAGAAATAGAAGGTTTAAGCCCTGGCTTATCCTGAACGCCTCCACCAAGTGTGGATAAAAGGGGATCAGAAATGTGGTAGTTACTTGATTAACCATCATTCACGCAGGACGAAGTTTGTCTTTGCTCTGGATCTTTGACCAGTTAATCTTTAAACTGACACACTTCCTTCTTGCATTAAGTTGAACCTTTTTCACCAAATATTATTTGGTGAGGTACTTTAATTATTTATTGTTGTTACCTTCATGCAATGCTGTTCATCTTTTGTGAAACGCTGAATAAAGGACATATCTAGTCTCACTAGTCTGAGACGCTTCTCTAATGCAGAGTAAAATGCCGTGGAGATAACAATAAGAAACAATAGGCTACACTATCGAAGTGAAGAAGTTATGCTTGAGACAGTTTGCAATGGTAAATAGGCAACCAAACTGAAGGGGTATTAAAAAAAAAAAAACAAGGATTAGAGGCCAGACGGGGAGAATATTACAGAGGTACTGTGATGAATGGTACTATAGTTGCGGCACATGAAACTGAAGGTGTCATTATCGTACCCTGGCGACCTACAAGTCAACAGTGCGTCCGATTTCGTCTCATAATATACACGAATATATTATACACGAGTATTTTTATACGCGACCATATTATACACGAATCATACGCTAATCATATTGTATACGAAGTCGGACGCACTGTTGACGGGTAGGTTGCCAGGGCACGATAATGACACTTTCACAAGCGCCACGATTATAGTGATCAGCGGGAAATGGTGATGGTTCTGTGATGCAGTAACTTTTCATGACTGTCTCTCTCTCTCTCTCTCTCTCTCTCTCTCTCTCTCTCTCTCTCTCTCTCTCTTTCATTGCTAAGTCCCTGGCGTCTTTGATTTTGGCAGGATTTTAGGTATTGGTGGCGTTTAAGATATATGTGTCTACTTGTAAGGCATGTCTGTTATAAGATTCCATATACCTTTCTTGAACATCCAACGGCGTCTCTGTTATGAAGGATTATAATAACCATCTCACTAACAGGACAGCCAAAGTGTCCTTATCTAGTTAACAACAGACAGTTTTATTCAGTTCATTGTGTGTGTGTGTGTGTGTGTGTGTGTGTGTGTGTGTGTGTGTGTGTGTGTTTACTGCCTGGTTATTATCACTAAAAGAAGCACTGATGTCATTTTAAAGAAGATAATATAAGACAATAATTATGAGCTTTGATTAAGCAACCGCACGATGAAGATGAAAAAAAAAAAAAAAATCATTCCTCTTCAAAAACCGATGGCCTCAAGATGAATACCAACTGCCCAGGTGTACTGTACCTGCAGTCAGGAGAGAGAGATAGAGATAGATAGAAAGATAGATAGAGAGAGAGAGATAGAGAGAGAGATGTCCAACAGAATACGAAGTCGATAGACATGTGAGGCACAGAGCGTACGCGGCAACTATGGCGATAAGGAAGTGTAATTATAAACGAAAGCGAAACAGAATAACTTTGATATTCTACGATGAACGAACACAGTTGCCCTAAAGGTATTAGAGAACATTAATCTATTCAGGCCGCAGACGTCATACGTTCGCCTATTTTTTTTTTTTTTTTCAAACAAGATTATTCTTTTAGCTTAGGATGGATTAAATTTAGCTTCCGTTAACGCATTTCATACGCTTGATAAAATCGTATGGAGGTAGTGGGAATCCAAAATAAACGTCATGGATGTGTTAGGGTTCTTTTACCACGATAACACTTTGTTTATTTTTTGCCGCATCCAGTAGGTTACACTGAAGCTAGAATTATCTCTTGTCTTGAAGAGGCTTAACGAAGGCAGTGTCTAGCCCTGCAAGATTGAAAACATTCCTTCTGTCATGTAGTGACAGGAGAGGTAAAGAATAGTGTGGGACTATTTTTAATTGTCTTGGAATATTAACAAGTCTCTCACACGGAACGAGTATAAGTCCCGGGTAGCTACCTCCCTGTCTCGCTATCTGTCTCTCTCTCTCAAATTGCCAAGCCCTTCTCCCATCACCTGTCTCCTCTGAGGCCTGTCTACTTCTCTCTTGCCTCTTCTGTGGCTAATCTCCGTCTGAGCTCTCTTTCCTAAATTCTGGTGTAGCAGGGGTGTGTCACGTGTGTTCCTCGTGGATGGAAAGTTCCCGTAGCCTGTGTGTGAGCATGTGTGTATGTGTGTATATGGCCACTAGACGCTGTCGTGTGCCTATCAAGCATTCCTCTTGTCAGAGTGTGTAAGCATGTTTAGCACTGCTCGATTCTCGCAGACACAACACCTCTCATCATCTGACTCCCTGCTTCTGTCTATCTATTTATCTATCTATCTACACAATATGTAGTTCTACATACTGCTCGGCCGCGCAAAAATGGCGTACCATCGACATTTAATAGTCATAATATATTAATACATATTATATATACATTATAATGAACTTATAAGCTAATTAAGTGAAATACATAATATTGTAAAAGTCAATTGTATGAATATTGTATACATATAATATAGTAAATAGTGATTATTCAGTAATATTACGCATATAATTGTGCAATGGTAATACTGCTAGGTTATACATTACATAGAGTTATCACTTTAGTAATGTCTAATATTTCACCTAACTTGTATGATGATACTGGTAATACAGAATTGTGCTATAATTGTATGACTTATATTGTGTTAATGCATAATTGTGTTGGCCTTATAATTGTAGTTACATTTTGTTAATGCAACTGTTAATTGGCAAAGTGTAACATAATGGAATCGTTTGTCGTTACATAATTGTTACATATCACTTGTAGTTACATAATTGTAGCAAGTGTAACATAATGCAATCGTTTGTCGTTACATAATTGTTACATATCGTTTGTAGTTACATAATTGTAATAAGTGTAACATAATGCAATCGTTTGTCGTTACATAAGTGTTACATATCGTTTGTAGTTACATTATTGTAGTTAAAGTTACATAAAAGTTACATCTTGTTAATGCAACTGTTAATTGGCAAAGTGTAACATAATGAAATCGTTTGTCGTTACATAATTGTAGTTAGTGTAACATAATGCAATCGTTTGTCGTTACATAATTGTTACATATCGTTTGTAAGTACATTATTGTAGTTAAAGTTACATAAAAGTTACATCTTGTTAATGCAACTGTCACAGAAATGGTACATATTGTTTGTAGTATTGTTTATAGTTACATAATTGTAGTTAAAGTTACATAAAAGTTACATCTTGTTAATGCAACTGTCACATAAATTGGTACATATTGTGTGTAGTTACATAATTATACTATGGAGTAACATAATTGTAATAACTGCAGTCCTAACATATGCTGCGGTCGATGATAGTGATGATGTGTCATGCCACTTGTTTGTGGAGACAACAATTTGCTTTTTTGTTTGTAGTTTATGTGGTATTTTGGCATATGTAGTAACACTTACACTTATTTTCATTTGTTTGTTATGTGATCTTACTCTATTTCTCTTTTTTCTTTCTTACTTTTCTTTCTTTCTTTCTTTTCTTTCTTTTTTTTTTTTTTTTGGTATGTATTGATTTTCTATAGTTTGTTTCTCTTTGCTTGTGTACGCTTTTTCCATGTTGTTCATGGTTGCATAATTACTGGCTAATTTCCTTGGGATACTTTTTTAAAGTTTAGTTTATATTGCACAGATACTATAATTTTTTTTTTTTTTTTTTTTTTTAATGTGCTCGACTCTGGGCATAGGCTTCTCAGCCTGCTCCCAAGGCCCAGTAGTCCTCCTACATATCGTACACCTCTACATGTCACCACTTCGGCGCTAACACCCACCGTCCATATTGAATACATGCTAGGGCTGTCTCATACAGGACTGGTGTATTGGTATTAGCGGGGGTATTTTTACGACATGTCGGCGGGTCTTCTGGTAGATCGGTAAACTCTGCCGTAATGAAATTCAAATCCTTAAACTGTTCCCTGCACCAGCGGGGATTTGAACCTGGGTCCGGTAGGACCGCAAGCCACCTCTCTACCGATTGAGCCATATTTTGTTATTTTATATAAAAAAAATATATATATAAACTATATACAGTATTAACTATACACACTGACTTGTTGTTCACCTGTACCTATCGTGAGTAATATGTGTGTCAGCACTGTGTGGAAATCATTGTCTTCACGATTGTGTTGAAGATGTTCACTCTTGCTAACGGCATTTGTGTTGGCCGTTTTTTTTTTTTTTTCGTAAGTTAATTTATCTGTTTCCACTAGGTAGCTTTAATTAATAAATGTTTAATACAGTTCTTTTAATCGCTCATTGAGTAACTGTGATGGTATATTTTCTTTATTACTTTGTAGATATAATAATGTATAGCTGTATGTATGAAACACGTATTTTATGTAGGTATAAATGGTAACACTCTTTGGCAGTAAATAAATGTTATAATAAATAAATGAATATATACAGTGTAGAATATTTATCGTTGGTGATTATTTAGTGTTTGAGTTATGCAGATAACTGAAGTAAGTATGTGTATTTAAGCTGTAACTATACAGCACGTTTTATATGTTTGTGCAGAAGCTTATTGTCTATCACTGTGTATTGTATAAATGAAGTAACTATGTAACTCACTAATTTTTACCGTGGTGGAAATGGTGTGAGTGGTGTTGCACGTGGTGATAGCGTTGTCCTTCGCGGGTTGATTGGCGTGTTGTCGTCTCAGCACATGGTGACGTCGGCTTCCCACACTGGTAGCTGTGGTGAGTGAATGAGTAGCGATGAGTAACTTGAGTGAAGACGGGTGAGTAAGACGAGTTGTGAATATGGACTTGGTGTTTTGCTGCGTGTATTGACCTCTTCACACCTGCATAAGCGGTGGGGGTTGGGTGGATGTAGCAGAGAGAGGAGGGTGAGGTCTGGTGGTTATGAGTTGTGAGTCGTCTCTCACTCTTCGTTTGTTTATTTGTTTGTTTGTTTGTTTTCTTTCTTGATGTATTCTTGGTCCTTTTTTCTTGTGATTTACTCGTTGTAGGATGAAGACTGCCGCTTCTTGTAGGTGCGTGTAGAAGATTATACAGACGACATAGAGTTGTTAATTGTAGTTGATTGTAGATGGTTGTAGTTCGCTGATTCGTCGTAGAAATTGCAATATTGTATCAATATTTTGTTAAACTACTTGCAAGGCGTCGTGTGATCTCTTGACCTTTGCATCAGCATGATGATCTGGGAGACGGAGGGGACTGGATGGAGAGAAACGTCAGGAGCTGGTTGTGTTGTTGGTTGAGAGAGATATTCTTGTTTTCAATCTTGATATTTTGTAGGAATTTAATGTTGATTCGTAGACGAGGTTCGTATACGTTCGCTGCTACCAAATGTCATGTAGTGACAGGAGAGGTAAAGAATAGTATGGGACTATTTTTATTTGTCTTGGAAATATTAACAAGTCTCTCACACGGACGAGTATAAGTCCCGGGTAGCTACCTCCCTGTCTCGCTATCTGTCTCTCTCTCTCAAATTGCCGAGCCCTTCTCCCGTCACCTGTCTCCTCTGAGGCCTGTCTACTTCTCTCTTGCCTCTTCTGTGGCTAATCTCCGTCTCAGCTCTCTTTCCTAAATTCTGGTGTAGCAGGGGTGTGTCACGTGTGTTCCTCGTGGATGGAAAGTTCCCGTAGCCTGTGTGTGAGCATGTGTGTATGTGTGTATATGGCCACTAGACGCTGTCGTGTGCCTATCAAGCATTCCTCTTGTCAGAGTGTGTAAGCATGTTTAGCACTGCTCGATTCTCGCAGACACAACACCTCTCATCATCTGACTCCCTGCTTCTATCTATCTATTTATCTATCTATCTATCTATATAATATGTAGTTCTACACTTCAACAGCATAACTCCGTGTAGAAAGCAAGATTTAAATATAAAATTCATACTCAGTTTAAGAGGATTAACCTTTATTTATGTAAATCTTTTGGTAAACAACATACCTGACAAAAGAAAATGGATATTGCAACAGGGCTTCAGTTGTCGATTGGAGAAACAAAATTAAGGGGGTCTTAAATGTTTGACGTAAAGGGTATCTCTTTTATTTATTAAATTACCGCAGACCAAGATATCTTTGGGGGTGGCTTACTTTCGAGAGAGAGAGAGAGAGAGAGAGAGAGAGAGAGAGAGGGTCACCAGTGATCTATCTCTTTCGAATGACACCAGGCTCTTGACTCTCTCTCTCCTTTCACATTCCTTCTTCCCTCTTTCTGCTTCTCCAAATCTTCTCCTCCTCTTCCTTGTCCTTTTCTTCGTAGACATAACAGGCTCTGTGATTGATGAGTTGGTTTGTTTTTCCCCCAGGTTCTCTCACTTTTTCCTTCCTTCATTTCCCTCTGTTTCTTGTATCCATCCTGCGTGGCCACCTATTTTTTTCTTTCCTCTCATGCATAACACTCACGAAAATCGGTTTGTCTTCATTCTTCCTTTTTTTTTTTCTTGTTTCTTTCCTTCAGTACTCTTACTTCGTCGTTTTCCCAATCTGCTTTCCTCTTCCATTTTTTTCTCGTTCCCCTCCTCCTCTTCCTCCTTTTCCTACCCGCATCTTGCTCCTAAGTCGGTGAGTACGGCTTTTCCCCCAAGTGTAGCCCAGAATATCCCATTATCATAAGCACCGGTATCAGAACATTCTTGCCTCCGTGGAGAGAGAGAGAGAGAGAGAGAGAGAGAGGCAGTTATGCAGTAGAAAAGAGAAAAAGAAAAATAAGAGGTGCATAAGAAGTGAAAAGTACAGGAGAAACAAAGATGAAAGCCATACACAATGAGATGAGGAACAAATAAGACAGGAAAGAAAAATACGATAGAAATCAGAGACAGACACAAAGTAACGGTAAGGAGGAGAAAGAAACGGGGAAAAGAAAAGAATGAGGAATGAGGAAAGAGAGCAAAGAGATGAAAAAGGAAAATAAATGGGGTAGACAAATAGAAGACAGAAAATAGAAAATAAGAAGACAAAGAATAGAGCGACAAGAATCGAGGAAGCAATGTACAGGAGATCCTGAATGGGGATAAGGGAGAATGGATGGAATAAGAAGGCAAAGGAAGAAACAGGAAATGCAGAATAATGTTAAATTAGGATACACAGACACGCACCATAGAAGTAAAGACAAAACGATAGACTACAACTGCAGGACAACAAGAAAATAAATATACGGATAGTAGAGAAATGAAAAGAAGAAGATCCGTAAAGAAAAACAGAATGGAAGGGAAAGACAAGAAGGAGCACTCAGAGGGTGGAATACCGTGCGACCAACTGGTCAAAGGCCGAGCATTGAATTTTCCCTGTGACCTCTACCTTCGCTGACTGCTTTCAAATTCAAATTATTTCAGCCGTGATTTACCCTGATTCCGTGCGACCAACTGGTCAAAGGCCGAGCGTTGATTTTTCCCTGTGACCTCTACCTTCGCTCACTGCTTTCAAATTCAAATGATATCAGCCATGATTTACCCTGATTCCTCCCACAAAGTTTGGTCGAAATCAGAACCTCTACCTTCGCTCACTGCTTTGAAATTCAAATGTTATCAGCCATGATTTACCCTGATTCCTCCCACAAAGTTTGGTCGAAATCAGATCGTAACATTTCAAGACGACCTTACCAAATGACCTTAACCTTTGATCTTTGCCTGCAACCTTGACATTTAATAGATTTTTCGAAATCTAAATCATTTATTCTCGTTTTACCCTTAACTCATTTATATCTAGTGTCCTACCAATCCACCCGATCAAATATAGAAAATTAGACTATGATAGAAAACGTTTCCTGACTGATTTCCACACTTCTGGAACCATTCTTTGAATCCTTTGTGTTGTTGACGACATTGAAAGGAAAGGATGTGCTATGCTGGCATCCAGAGTTGCCAATTTTGTATTTTTTTTTTCTAGGCACTGTAGTATATACAAGTACATAAGTTTCCTTCAGTGGTTCTGAATGATAAACATTTATGTTTTTTTACATTATGTCAATCAAATAATGTAAATTTTTTATATGTTAAAGTTTAAAAGCAATATTTACAATAGCTTTTGGATTATTTTCAGTTAAATATTGGTGTCCTACATATAGGTCGCTAGACAAAAGTGACAAGAAAACATTGCTTGTATTTTTTTTCTTATGTTTTATGAAAGCATCTATCTATCTATCTATCTATCTATCTATCTATCTATATATATATATATATATATATATATATATATATATATATATATATATTTATTATTGAGCCTCTGTGGTACAGTGATAGAGTGTGCGTTTCTTACACGGGTGAGCCAGGGTTCGCGCCCCTCCTGGGTAGTAAACTTTGGGAGTGTTCTCCCTGCCACATACTGCATTGGCGGACACAAGGGGTGCTGTGGTTGAACCAGTGTCGCTTACTATAAAGTATGCTTGCACCCAGTCGGCTTGCGCGGGCTGATTGCACTTGGTTCACAGACTACATTCACATCCAAAGCCATCCAACACTACAGTTACACTTACAAGCACTTCTCACTCTACATACAATCTCTACCAGACAGCCTAAGCCACTTGGTAGAGATACATTGGCTGTATCGTCCCGACTTCGGTCGGGATAGGACGGTCCTGCAGTGGATATTGAAATGGCTGATGATGTGATATATATATATATATATATATATATATATATATATATATATATATATATATATATATATATATAATAATCATCTCAAAGCAGTTTTATGGGTTTCTGCATTGTACCGTGTTTTTATCCATCGTGTGTTCACTCTTTCCCAAAGATGTAATGCAGTAATTTATCATATGTTTTCTTGTCATTTCAGTGGGTTCAAAGTAAGTAACATCTATAGCATGTCTACTAAATATGTGTTAAAATGAAGTAGGCATAGAGCCAATTTCCCAGGCTTCACCATAATCTTCAAAGGACAAAGGGCGAATCCAAATACAACAACCACATATGACATTGGTTTACAGTGAGCACATGAATGGGGTTGACAGAATGGACTGAAACATCTCAAAATATAGAATTGCTGTTAGGGGAAAGAAGTGGTACTCAAACACTGTGACATACTGAATGGATGTGGGAATCAATAATGCTTGGCAACTGCACTGATTCTTTGACACTGAGAATGTAACGGATCTCCTTGTGTTCCAAAGCAGTATTGCAAGTTCCTACCTGGAACGCAATGCCAATCCTCCATGCCAAGGCCAACGAAGGAGACCAAAAAGTAGAACAGATGAAGCCCAATATGATGACCATGCACACAAAGTAATTAAACTCGATGTGATGATTGCCAGACGAAAACAACAACAAGGTGTAGTAAGTGTGATAAGGGTCTCCTTATGAAGTGCTTCAAAGACTGTCACACTCAGTAGATAAACTGGTGATCAGGTATGGTAAAATGAAGAGAAATGCATTGTTTTATGTTCAAGGTATTATGTCTGATTCATTGCAATGCCATATTCTATACTGAAAAACTCAATCTATTAAAGTCTGTGGTCTTACAGAGACCATTTTCAGTATGGATTTGCCTAGTGATCTATATGTATGATGCTGTATATTTTGGATACAAAACCAAATTTCTTAATAAACCTTTATGTGGGTTATCTGTGTGTCATTTACAGTAAATTATAAGGCAAAATTAAAATTGCATCAATTCTCACTTTAGAGTTAAATGGGTTAATCCTTCCACAAACTTTGCTCTAAATAAGATTAGAGATAATTGATCTTAAAAGAAATGGAAGGTTTAAGCCCTGGCTTATCCTGAACGCCTCCACCAAGTTTGGATAAAAGGGGATCAGAAATGTGGTAGTTACTTGATTAACCATCATTCACGCAGGACGAAGTTTGTCTTTGCTCTGGATCTTTGACCAGTTAATCTTTAAATTGACACACTTCCTTCTTGCATTAAGTTGAACCTTTTTCACCAAATTTTATTTAAAAAGAACAAAAACTCTGTAAGGTGATTTTGCTACTTGAACGCCTGACCGAGATCTTTGACCTTGACCTTATACTAATTGTTCTGAAAAAAAAAAAAAAAAATCCTCACGCTTGCTCGTACTCGGATAAAAACTTTATGAGTTGTTTTGTTCACACACACACACACACACACACACACACACACACACACACACACACACACACACACACACACACACACACACACACACACACACACTGTAGCTGTTGAGCTACTATGACAGAGTAACAAACACAATACAGGAAAGGGAAGGATGGGTGGACAGTATCTATTTAGATTTCAAGAAAGCTTTTGACACAGTACCACACCAAAGACTTTTATGGAAACTGTACCATCAAGGAGGAATTCGAGGCAAACTGTTTTGTTGGATGCAAGACTTTCTCATAAAAAGAGAAATGAGAACAGTACTAAGAGGAAACTACTCATCATGGAGAGAAGTGACTAGTGGAGTACCACAGGGTTCAGTGCTGGCACCAATCATGTTTTTAGTGTATATAAATGATATAAACAGTAACACTGGAAATGAGAGCTATCTGAATATGTTTGCAGATGATGCAAAAATACAAAGGAGAATTACTAACACTGACTCTTGTAAAGAGCTACAAGAAGAATTAAATAAACTTCGTGAATGGAGTAGCACATGGCAAATGGAATTCAATGTGGACAAGTGTCATGTAATCAAGTTTGTTAAAAGTGGAAAAAGACCTGATTGGGATTATAAGTTAGGAAATAAAACCCTATACACATCAGAAAGAGAGAAAGACCTAGGTGTGATTATCAATAACAGACTATCTCCGGCTGACCACATCAGCGAGAAGGTACGGAACATGTATACACTGCTTGCAAATATGAGAATAGCATTCACATACATAAATGAAGACATGCTAAGAAGGATAATAACATCATTCATTAGACCAACCCTGGAATATGCATCAGTAGTCTGGAGTCCTCATCTCAAAAAGCACATAGACAAGATTGAAAAAGTTCAAAGGGCCGCTACAAGATGGATACCAAGCTTAAGGGACCTAAGCTACGAAGAAAGACTAAATAAACTGAATCTACCAACACTACAGGAGAGAAGGAAAAGAGGTGACATGATAATGCTATATAAGTGCATATCAGGGAAGGAGAAAATAGACATAAATGATTACTTAACATATGGAGAAGCATCAGCAAGAGGACACTGCAAAAAATTGCATAAGAAGAGAGGTGATAAAGACGTAAGGAAATTCAGTTTCCCAAACAGAGCAATTGATCAATGGAATGCACTACCGAATGAAATAGTGTGTGCCAAAACAATTCACAAATTTAAAGATATGTACGATAAATATGGTTTAAGACACGGGACAGTACGAGCTTGACTCATTCCTGTAAAGATACAATTAGGTAAGAACAATTAGGTAAGAACACACACACACACACACACACACACACACACACACACACACACACACACACACACACACGTAGTCGAGAACCATCTGAGTGTGTCCCGCACATTGTGGAGGTTAATCTGTCAGGCATGGATGCAGACAATCCTTTCTCTTATCCTCTGACTAATGCACAAATAATTTCATTCAATCAGGCTTGTTCTAATGCTGTTCACAACAAGGAGAAAGCCTACAAAAGTTACCAGAGCCATCACACCCCTGAATTTCATTTCTTTTATGTATCATCAAGGAATCGTACTTAGTCTGTTCTTTGTTTTGCTAAGATTAATTTCATTCGTACTAAATGCTCTGAGCTCTACGACTCAGATTCTTCCTGCTCCTTCTGCCAACTTGCCAAAAACACTCTAACATTTATGCATCCTTATTCTTCCCTCTTGTTTTCTGTTCTGATGGCTCTGTATCTGTTTATTTTACTGAAAAATCAGCACCCTTTGCTCAAACTTTCTCCTTCAGTTCCACCGTAAATGATTCCGGTGCTGTTCCTCCATCACTTCCATGCACTGACTTCCTCATGGTTGAGATTAAAATGTCTATAATCGATGTGTTCTCTGCCACCACTGGCCTCAGTACTAACAAAGCATATGGGCCTGATGGGATCCCTCCTGCTGTCTTCAAGAGGGGTGCTTCGGTGCTTACACTCTGCATAGGCAAACTCTTTTGCCCCTGTCTGTCAGTTTGTCCCTTTCCTTCTTACTGGAACTTTCCTCTTCGTCGGCCTGTTCCAAATAAAGGTGATCATTCGCAGCCCTCTATCTGACTACCAGTTGCTTTGACATCCTGAATATCTAAAGTTTTTGAACGTATTGTTAATAAAATAAATTCAAAACTCATTTCCTATCACAACCTTCTTTCTGATCGTCAGTATGGGTTCCACCAGGGATGCTCCACTGGTGATCTTTCCTACCTTTCAGACTACTGGTCATCCTTCTTCCGGGACTTTGGCGAAAGCTTTACCATTGCACTTGATCTGAAATGCTTTCGATCGAGTCCAGCAGAAATGTCTAAACTGCCCTTTTACGGTTTCTCTCCTTCTATTTGTGCCTTCATCTCTAGCATCCTTTCTGGTCCTTATGTGGATGCTGGCGAAAATGGCCATCATTCATCTCCTAAAGTAGTAGTATTAGTCTTCATCTCTAGTGATCCCAATTCTACCCAGTCCCCCATTTGCGACTTAATATTAGCTGGTATGGATTTATTCATACCAAGTCAACAGTTCACTAACAGATCGAACTCTCCGAAGTGGTTTGATGGCAACTGTGCCAAAGCAACAGCCCAAAAGTCATTAGCATATAACTCTAACTTATAATAAGAAACATCTGAATCACTCTCTTAATTTAAAATTGCTAGAATTCATGCACGAGCTGTAATAAATCTAGCTAAATCAAATTTTCTTCAAAAGCAAGCATCAAAACTATGTAACAACCCTAATGACAACAGAATATTCTGGTCAACTCTTAATTCTTTCAATAATAACTTTAACAAGTCATCTTCCATTCCCCCTCTAAAATCTTCAGATGGCAACATTACAAATGTCCCGCATGGGAAAGCAGATATTTTTGCCAATACATTTGCCAGAAATTCTACCATAGACGATGCCAGCCAGAACGCCCCAGTACTAGACTTGACTTTCCCGAAATTGCTCCACTTAAAATACAGACAAGATATGTAAAATCCATCCTAGACAATTTACCTACCAAGAGCTCCAGGCCCAGATGGACTTCCGCCAATTGTTTTGAAAAAGTGTTCCCCTGAACTTGCCTCTGTTCTAGCTAAATTATTCAGACTATGCATACGTACTTCTTCATTCCCAAATTCATGGAAAGAAGCGAATATCCATCCAATTCCGAAGAAAGGAAGTTCCTCTGACCCCTCTGATTACAGACCAATAGCTGTCACATCTTCTCTTGGTAATGTATTTGAAACTTTAATTAATAAGCACATAGTTAAACATCTTGAATCCAACAACTTAATTACTGATAGACAATATGGTTTTCGCCACGAAAGATCCACCATTGACATACTCAATCTCCTAACTCATACCATTCATCAATCCATGGAGAAACTCATGCAGTAGCCCTTGATATTTCTAAGGCTTTCAACAGAGTATGGCACCGTTCCCTGCTGTCCAAACTCCCTTGCTATGGACTAACATCTTTTGTTCCTTTGATTTCCTCATATCTCAGTGACAGGAAAAGTAGAGTAAAAGTAGATGATGCATATTCCAATTTCCACTCAGTTAACGCCAGCGTGCTGCAGCGATCAGTTCTGGCGCCAACCCTGTTATTGGTTCATATTAATGATCTCTTATCTGTCACCCACAATCCCATCCACTCATATGCAGATGACTCAACACTACATAGTTCATTCACACTCAGACACCCATTTACAAAGTCTAATATCTCTATCTCACAACTCAGTACAGCCATCTCCATAAATCAAAACATATCTACGATCAGTGAATGGGGACAAAACAACCTTATCTCATTAAATGCTAGTAAAACTAAATGAATACAATTCACTAATTGACAGATATTGCCAGATTCGTATATTACTTCAGTGCTACTAATATTCCCATCTCCAAAAGTATTGAAATTCTCGGCGTCTCACTTAACCCCTTAAGACCGCAATTGTTTCAGGCAGGGTACCTCCCACAACTGCAATTCGGGGGTGTTTTGGCGATTTTCACCACGGGCAAATTGAGTGTGTTCTGGCTAAAGAGGAAGAATTTACACACCGGACAATGCATTCCGTACCCCCGTAGGCCTAATGGTTACAGCACAATCGCGCTTCAAAGTTCAAAAAAAGTTTATGATAGTTACCCCCTTGGAAAACAATCGAAAACATGAAAATTTTGATAACTACCTATTTTTCTCATTGAAACAGGTCATTTAAAATTGATTTGTTACACCAACCATGAAAACAGGTGCATGTAGGTGTGGGGAGATTACTAGACTGTGGGGAGATAAAGTAGGCTGTGGAGAGTAGGCCTATAGGTAAAAGGGTTGGAATTAACCAGCTTTTCGCATGAAAGGAAAGTTCTTCAGTGAGTTCTGTAACATCTACCATGAAAACAGGTGTGTATGTAGGTGTGGGGAGATAACTAGTGTGGGGAGTAGGCTTACAAGGCCTTGGTGGTACTTGGGGAGAAAAAATTTTGGCAACAACCAAATTCTCTTGTGGAAACCTCCCATTTCAATGGGATTTGTCATAACAGCCATAAAAACAGGTGTGTATGTAGGTGTGGGGAGATAAAACAGGTGTGGGGAGTAGCCCTACAAGGCCTCATAATCATTCCAAAACTAACACAGACGCATATAAATATTTATAACCATCAAGGACATCAAAATAAAGTTGAATAATGCTATAAATTCATGCATAAGAAAGGAAAAAAGAAACAATAATTTGTTTCCGATTTCTCTTTTTACATTCCCAACTTCTCGTTACACATTTATCACACCATTACAATTATCACATTATCATTACATTTCATCACACTTATCAATACAGTTGCGGTAACAACCAAATTCTCTTGTGGAAATTCCCCATTTCATTGGAATTTATCACACCAGCCATGAAAACAGGTGTGTTTGTATGTGTGGGGAGTGAAATAGGTGCGGGGAGCGGCCATACAAGGCCTCATAGTCTTTCGATAACTAACACAGACGGACACTACTCAGAGGTGCTAATTTGTGCAGGTAGGGAGAATGAAAAAAATAATAATAATATGCGTCATATGTAGTACAACATACAGCGTTCTTCAACTACGTACGTACAGAAACTAGTAGGTACGAAGTGAGAAATGAACAGAATGAGGTGTAAAACTTTGGGAAGAAGTAGAAATAACATGAAACAGGTAGGTTAATCAGGCCTGACACTGGAGGGCCTGTTGGGGGTTGGAAAGGTAGTGAGGGACAAGGAGGGAGAGATCGGGTGGGGTTTGGGGGAAGGGGGGGGACGAGGCTAGCAGGGAGGGAGGAGGGGCAAGAGAGGGTGGGAATGGACGCAGGTTGCTATGGGAGGAGAGATGCAGTTGCGTGGAGGGGTGGGAGTGTGATGGGGGACAAGGAGGGCGTGAGGGAGTGGAGTAGAGGGTGGCAAGGAGGCAGCCGAGAGGGGGGGTGCCTCCCCACCGCCCGGGTTGGTCCGATCCCCCCTCACGCAACATTAGGGGCGAGTTCTCATTGGCCTGAAGCCATGTACATCATAATCTGGGTAGAGCAAGTGCTCTGCAGTTTTTTATAGGCCGTGTTTGATGCGATTAGGCATTTTGGCATAAAACTCAAATCGCATCAATTGATGCGATTAGGACTTAAAGGGTTAACAATGCCCTCAGCTGGACCTCTCATGTTAGATCATTTGCTAAAGCCGCCTCAAAGAAACTTGTATTATTGTACAGAGTCCGTAACTTCTTCATTGACGAGCAGTTAGCTATAATTTATAAGAGTCATGTGCGCTCTCAGCTTGAATATTGCTCACCCTTGTGGAATGGATGTGGAGAGGTTGCATTAAAACAACTAGACAAAATTTAGAACAAAGCTGTTAGAATTATTAACAACCCTGCCATTACAAATAAACTACCTCCCCTGCAAATAAGAAGGAATGTTGCCTCCTCTGCATTATTTTACAGATACTTTTATGGCAAATGCTCAGACGAAGTTGCGTCCATGGTGCCACCTCTCCATGCCTTTCCTCGTGCTACATGGACATCTGGTAGCGCTCATGACTGGAATGTCACTCAGCCATATTGCAGAAGTTCTGCCTATCAGAATTCTTTCATTCCCCATGCAAACTGCATCTCTTTGGAACTCGCTTCCTGACTTATTTCCCTCCAAACTTCAACCTATAGCTGTTCAAGTCTAACTGTTACAGATATTTTATGAACAGAGGACACCAGTAATCTGGTGTATGGATTTTTTTTTTATTCATTTGTTTTTCCTTCCTCTGCTCTGTTATTTAAAAAAAAAAAAAAAAAGATGTCAGGCATTCTGGTTGAACAGCCCCGAGTCCCTAAGGAAGACCAAGTCCAAGATCAGGCCTTCCCACAGAGCTCTCAAGGAGTGTATGTTGGCACAGGTGATTCTGTGCAATGCAGTCTTCCATAATATGCTTAATAGTATGGGGTACTGTGTTGCATCCTGGACAGGCATCAGCGACGGAGTCATCCAGCCTCTTGTGATAACTCAAGAGGGCTGGATGATGCCCACATCTAAGCCTGGCCAGGTGGACCCTGTCCTCACGAGGGAGATAGGATTCAGAAGGGTGGATATCATGAGGCTTTACATGCAGCTGTGTGTTGTCTTTAGGTGACTGAATGGAGCAGCGAATGATATGAGTATGGATATGCGTCTGGAAGCTGGTCTGAGGCAGGTGAGGGTGGAGAGATGACAGTATTTATGTATGATATCCTGTGCTGGGTATTGTTTTGATGTTCCTTGGTGTGTGTGGATGTGCTACCATGTAGTGTAGTGGATGGTGTAAGTTTTATGGAGGCTGTGGGGAGAATTTGAGTGCCCGTTATGTCTAGATGATCCTTGACTTTGATGACTTTGATATCTTGGTGTAGGAGGTCTGTGAGTGCAGTAACTGTGCAGCCTGCGATTATTTTTAGGGCCTTGTTCTGTATGGTCTGGGGTGTTTTCATGAGGTTAGAAGCCCAAACAGGGCTTGCATGATTTATCACTGAATGTATACAGTATATTGTGTGCATACTGTGGTGGTGGTTTCTTTTTGTTGTGTCCAAATGTTGTATGGGCAAGTGACCTTAAGGCACTGAGTCTTGGTTTTAGTTAATTTTTAATGTTGGTGATCTATCTATCTATCTATTGCCAGACACCATAATCCCCTAAGGGTGGCCATTTGACTTTGAGTTATTTGTTTTACGGGGAGGGGCACTAACCCTCCATCAATCCACTTGCAGACACGTAGGGATCATGTATGGTTTGGTTATATGGTGTTATTTAAATGACATTGATGTATTGTATGTTATGCCAAGGATTTTGTGTGTGTGTGTGTGTGTGTGTGTGTGTGTGTGTGTGTGTGTGTGTGTGTGTGTGTGTGTGTGTGTGTGTGTGTGTGTGTGTGTGTTAGGGGAGTGTTGTTTATGGTCAGGTGTGGAATGTGACTGTCCAGTTTGTGAGAAGGGCCACTGCAGATTTGGCTGGGGTTATTTTGAGCCTGTTTATGGTGAACCATTCGTGTAGTGTGCTGAGGGAAGGTTGGAGGATGTGTGCAGCTGTGTTTGCATTTTGGTGTGTACATATAAATGTTATGTCATCCACATAGGAAACTATGTGTATTTGTAGTGTGTGGGGTGTGGATATGTTGCGCATGTATAGGTTAAAGAGAGTAGGGGACAAACAGATCCTTGGGGGATGCCATTTGTGAAGTTTCTGATGTTATGACTGACAGCTAATGTTATATGTGCACATCTGCCTGCTAAAAAGTATGCCAGCCATCTTTTTGTGTTATTGTGCACGTTTGTGTTGAATGTTTTGTTTGTGTGGTTGTGGCAGGGGATGGCATCAAAAGCTTTGCTAATGTCTTGTGTGACTAGTAGGGTTCTGTGTGGTGGCCTAACTGAACTGATGCCATCAAAAACTCCATGTAAGGTCTGTAAGAAGGGTGTTTGTGGACTGTAGTGGCCTAAAACCATGTTGTGATGGGCTAGGGGGGTGTGAGGTGTAAGTAGTTGTAATGCCAGTCATTCAGTGACTTTGGAGGGGGTGCAGAGGAGTGTGATGCGGTGGTGTGAGGAAGGTAACGCGGGGTCTTTGTTGGGTTTGGGGATAGTGATGATAGTGCCATGCTTCCAGATGTTGGTTATTATGTTGTGTGAGAAGCTGTAGTTTGATATATTGGTGAGTACTTGTATACCTTGTAGTCCAAGGTGTTTAACCCGCCTCATCCCGACCACTTTTCCACCACTGACTCCCCCCAGTCCCGACCATTTTTAGAATTTTTTTTTTTTTTGGCTCAAACCTCCGCTTTTGGTGAGAAACATCGAAAATTCATAGAGAAATCGCTCACCTGAGCTTTAAAATACTCGATACAGGTAGGAGTACCTCCTTACCTTACTGGGTTTTCTAACAGGCTGGCACCAAAGAAAACGAGTTCTATGGGAGGATAACTCTTTCACACCACTCATAAACGGTATTTATTTATTTACTTGGTACGAATTTATATGTAGTACGAGAGTATATTGGTTTTCAAGCAGTAATATAGGCATTATAAGCATCGTTTCGCTCACTAACTCATCACCATACCTGACCTTTTTTGCCACATTACCTGATCATCATTTATGACTGTTTCTTCCTCTAATGCTATGTAAAGTTTGTCCTCCACATTGTCATTGATTGGGGAATCACTCTGGCCCTGAATTTCGTACCGTTGCATGACATGGCTTAACTGGCCAGGTCACTGATAACAGGTGAATTGCGGAGATAATGGCATGCAGGGGGGGGAGGAGGTCATGCTGGGTAAGGCATTGTCCCTGCCTGGCATCTTGTAGAGGAAGGTGTCACGTGTATACGTACCAAAAATCACTTGCGAAAACTGAAAATTGTGTAAATTAGGGACCTTGCAATTAATTCGCGTTTATGTATGTCGACGGGATTGGCAGTGACAAAACGTGTGGACGTTAAAGAACGTCGACGGGACGCCGCGGGTTAAGGTGAATGTTACTTACGTTGTCTGGTCCAGAGGCAGATACTGTATGTGCTTAACGTTGCTAATGATATGCTTCGTCTGGTTGTAAGTGAAAGGTGCAAAGTCTGGGTCTGCGGGAAACTGTTTCTTGCATCAGATTACACGTCGGTCGTAGCGATGGGGGTTAGGTAACTGACATGTGAAAACTAATTGATGAGAGTGTTTGCTTGTTGTTTGTTTGAAGGTATGGTATCTGTTGTTGTGATGGTAGCGTGTGATTGTGTAGTGTTCCTGTTGGAGTGTGAGATGCTGTTTAGTGTTTTGTAGAGTTCTGTGTGTACAAGTGTTTGGAGATAATTATTCCAATTTAGTGTTTGCTGTGCTGATATTATATTATTTATTTGAGTGTTGAGTTCTTGTACTTGTTTATGGTGTCTTGTGTATGGGATGCTGGAGAGCGTGGTAGTGTGTCCCATTGACTGATAAGGCCTTGAATTTCTGGTGTGAAGTTGGGTTGTGTGTCTTTTGTTGCATCTAGGGATGTGTCTTTTGTCTCCTAGAGTTATCAATAGTGGCATTCCTCAGGGCTGTCCTGCCATCAACTCTCTTCCTTATATTCAGCAGTGACCTCCTCAGCTGTACATCTAGCCTTATCCACTCCTACACTGATGTCTCCACCCTTCACCTTTCCATCCGCTTCTCACAGTATCCATCTCAGCAGTTACTTCAACAAACAAGGGATGAACCTATGCAACAATTACTGTCTTAGCTCATATCTGTGATAGGGGTGGAAGTAATCTTCATCTCTTTCTTCAATGCATCAAAGAATCAGTTATTGCATCTTTCGTCCCATCAGATCTTCTGCATCAGTGTCCTCTGCGTTTTAACAGTATCAAAACAATCCTTAATCATCTTCGAACATATATGGGGTGTTAGTCTCTCGAAATTTTTCAGGGAATGATCATATTACCTTTCATAAAATCTACTTCCAAGAGATTAGGTGTTCTAAACCGATTCCGTGTATGCATTACCCCTGCACAATTGTTGATTTTATACAGGGGTTTTATTCACCTCTTTGTAGAGTACCAGTCAAGCAGGGCAGTACTCCCGAGGTGGATGGAAAGCTGATGACAGGGAGTGCTGGAACTCCCGTTTCATCAGCCCTCAGGACTAGTTCCTGACCATCCCCCTTTGCTGAACTTTTTCAGTGTCTCAGTTACACAGAGAGTAGGCCAGCATACTCTCCAGTACAAATTTCTCTAACTATCTACACCAAACTACATGCACAGTACACACTACACTTCCTATTCAAAATTCAACAAAAATGGCGTCTCTTCACCAAGCCTCGGAGTCCCCAGGGGGGGGGGGACCATAAATGCCTCCACCATCCACCCCTCTCCCGGTGACGACTCGAGGTGCCTGGAACCACTTTCTGACTCTCTTCTTCTTCATTTCTGCAACATTCGCGGCCTTTCCTCTAACTTTCGCTCTGTTGACCACCACCTCTCCTCCTCTAAACCTCACCTTCTTTTTCTAACGGAGACTCAGCTGTCTGAGGCAACTGACAGCAAACCCTTTTCTGTATCCTCCTACTTTCTCTATACTCATTTCAAAGCCAAAGGTGGCTGATGTGTATATATACGCAACGATTTATCTTGCTCTCGTGTTCCTGAACTCGATTCTTCTGAATTCTCTACACTCTGGCTTCAGCTTTCCTGTCATTCTCTGACTAAAATATACTGTATCTGTGCTGTTTACTTATCCCCTAATTCTACTGACTATCAAAAATTCTTCGACCATCTTACTTCTACGATGGAACACATTCTATCCATTTCTCCTTTCTCTGAAATCTCCATTCTAGGAGATTTCAATGTTCACCACCACCTTTGGCTCTCCTCTCCTTTCACGGATCCACCTGGTGAACAAGCCTACATCTTTTCTATCCTTAATGACCTAGAGCAGCTTGTACAGCACCCTACCTGTATCCCTGACCGCCTTGGAGAGACCTCCAACATACTTGACCTCTTCCTCACAACTAATCCTTCTGCTTACTCTGTTAATCTTTTCTCTCCGTTGGGCTCCTTCGATCACAACCTTATTACCTTAACCTGTCCTATCACTCCAGTACGGCCTGTGGACCCTCCAAAGAAACGTCGTCTGTGGCATTTTGGAGCCGCGGACTGGGAGGCCCTCAGGCAGTACTTCTTTGATTTTCCCTGGAATGATTATTGCTTCCATGGCCGGGAGCCATTTGAGTGTGCCTTGCGCATTACGGAGGTTATTCCCTCGGGCATGGAAGCATACATTCCTTTCTCATATCCTTTGACTAACGCAAGAAAGCCTTGGTTTAATCACGCTTGTTCTAATGCTGTCCGCAACAAGGAGAGGGCCTACAAAAGGTACCAGAGCCAACCCACCCCTGAATCAATCATCTTTACGTTTCTGCCCGGAATCGTGCTAAGTCTGTTCTTCGCTCTACTAAAAATGATTTCATCCATACTAAATGCTCTCAACTCTCCAACTCGAATTCTTCCCGCTCCTTCTGGCAGCTTGCCAAAAATCTTTCTAACAAGTTTACCTCATCATCCTTCCCTCCTCTTTTCTACTCTGATAGTTCTGTAGTTATTTCTTCTACTGATAAAGCAGATCTCTTCGCACAGACTTTCTCCTCCAATTCCACCTTAGATGATTCCGGTGCTGTTCCTCCATCACTTCCCCCCTCTGACTTCCTCATGGCTGACATTAAAATTTCTTCAGTTGATGTATTTTCTGCCATCACTGGCCACAGTACTAACAAGGCATATGGGCCTGATGGGGTCCCTCCTGTTGTTCTCAAGAACTGTGCTTCTGTGCTTACACCCTGCCTAGGCAAACTCTTTCGCCTTTGTCTGTCAACTTGTACCTTTCCTTCTTGCTGGAAGGTTGCTCTCATTCAGCCAGTCCCAAAGAAGGGTGACCACTCCCAACCCTCCAACTATCGTCCAATTGCTTTAACGTCCTGTATTTCAAAATTTTTCGAGTTAATTCTCAATAGAAAAATTTTAAGGCATCTTTCCTATCACAACCTTCTTTCCGATCGTCAGTACGGGTTCCATCAGGGACGCTCCACTGGCGATCTTCTCACCTACCTTTCAGACTCCTGGTCATCCTCCTTTCGGGACTTTGGCGAAAGCTTTGCCATTGCACTTGACATCTCAAAGGCTTTCGATCGAGTCTGGCATAAATCTTTAATTTCCAAACTGCCCTCCTACGGTTTCTATCCTTCTATCTGTGCCTTCATCGCTAGCTTCCTTTCTGGTCATTCTATAGCCGCTGTTGTAGATGGCCATCGTTCTTCTCCTAGATCTATCAACAGTGGTGTTCCTCAGGGCTCTGTCCTATCACCAACTCTCTTCCTTTTATTCATCAATGATCTTCTAAGCTGTACCTCTAACCCTATCCACTCATACGCTGATGACTCCACCCTTCACCTTTCCATTCGGTTCCCGCAACGCCCATCTCAACAATTACTTCAACAAACAAGGGATGAGGCTATGGCACACCTAATGTCTGACTTGGCTTGTATCTTTGACTGGGGTAAAAATAATCTTGTTGTTTTTAATGCATCTAAGACTCAGTTCTTACACCTATCAACCCGTCAAAATCTTCCACAGGTATACCCACTAATGTTTAATAATATTCAGCTTAATCCTGCATCATCCTTGAACATGCTTGGGGTTTCATTTACTCGGGACTTATCTTGGAAAGATCATATTACATCTCATTAAAAATCTGCTTCCAAAAGATTGGGTGTGCTAAGCCGACTCCGCTCTTTCTTTACCCCTGCACAATTGTTGACTCTATATAGGGGTTTTATCCGCCCCTGTGTGGAGTACAACTCTCATGTGTGGGGAGGCTCCCCACATACGGCTCTTCTCAATAGGGTGGAGTCAAAGGCTTTTCGTCTCATTAACTCTCCTGCTCTTACTGACTCCCTTCAACCTCTGTCTCTTCGCCGCACTGTTGCATCTTTATCTCTTTTCTATCGCTACTTTAATGGTCACTGCTCCTCTGAACTGTCTGCTTGCATTCCTCCACCTCTACGACGGGCGCGTAGCACCCGTCTGGCAGCAAACTCTCATCCCTTTTCTGTCCAACTCTCTAATGCAAGAGTTAACTGTTACTCCCAGTCTTTCATTTATGCAACAGGTCAGCTCTGGAACTGTCTCCCTCTGTCTGTATTTCCTGCTGCCTATGATCTCCAGTGTTTCAAACGCAGTGTGTCCAGGCATCTCAAAATGATCGGATCTTGAATTTGGCTCTCTATTGTATTTTGTTTTTCTCTTGGAGGGAACTGTTACTGCGGGTTCATGGCCTTTGGTTCCTTCTTCCTCGCATTAAAAAAAACAAAAATGTGTGGGGAGGCTCCCCACGAATAGCTCATCTCAACAAGGTGGAGTCAAAGCCTTTTCTTTTCATTAACGCTCTTTCTCTTAGCGGCTCCCTTCAACCTCTCTCTTCGCTACACTGTAGCAATTCTCTCTCTCTCTCTCTCTCTCTCTCTCTCTCTCTCTCTCTCTCTTTTCGCTACTTCAGTGGTAATTGCTCTTCTGATTTTCTGCTTGTATCTCTCCAATACTACGGCTGGCGCGTAGCACCCGGCTGGCAGCAAACTTTCATACCTTCTCTGCCCAAATCTGCAATGTAACACTTAACGGTTACTGTCAACCTTTCATTTATGCAGCAGGTCAGTTTTGGAACTATCTGTGTTTGTATTTCATACTGCCTTTGATCTCCGTTCTTTAAAACTCAGTGTGTACCGGCTTCTCGAAATGAACAGATCATGAATTTGACTTTCTGTTATCTTTTTTTTCCTTTTTCTTGAAGTGAATAATCTTGCGGACTAGCCTTTGGTTCCTTTCTCCTTGCTTAGAAAAAAAAAGCACACATCGGCTAAGGTCTGTTACCTTCTCTTGGGCGGATAAGAGAGAGAGAGAGAGAGAGAGAGAGTGACGGGAACCAAAAGTACGGCGAGAACTTGCGAGGGGAAAGATAATAACAAAACAGAGAAGAAAACGGAACTGAAAGAGAAGAACACAGAGATAGGCAATAGACGATCGAGATTGAGAAGAAAACGGGGAAAGAGGAAAGTGAGAGAGAAAGGCGAGTCAAAGGAGTATGGAAAGAAATGGTGAGAGAAATAATACAGGGAGAGAGAAAGGAAAGTAGGTGGAAGGAGAAGCATGACTGTAAAGAGAGAAAAGAGTAAAAGACAGAATCAAAAATCAAAAAGGAGAGCAGAAAGTGGTGAGAAAACGAGATAAGACATTGCACGCTAGGAAGAAACAGGTGAGGAGCAGGAAAATTTCGAGAGAGAGAGAGAGAGAGAGAGAGAGAGAGAGAGAGAGTCTTGAGAAAATTATCAGAAACTTAAACTGAGGCAGATGGTACACGGAGAAAACTTTAGAGGTAGGCGTTGGTGAGGAGAAGATAAGTGTGAAGAAAAACAAGATTGGGAAAAGGACTGGTTGAATCACGACCCTTAGGTTTGTACATTTTACTGGATGTCTTGTTTACAGACAGGGTAGATTTATTCATGTTTATCTCACTGAGAATCATCGACTACTTGTTGCTGATCTTGCAGAGATGTGGGTGAATAATTTGTCTCCCATCCGTGGAGACGTTAGTGAAACTAAATAATGATCCACTGTATTCCGAATAATAACGGGAAATTTAACAGTGAGTTTAGAAACCCAGTATCTCAATTTTTGGAGCCCAAGAATTACTTCAACATAGTGAGAGTTTCCTGCTGTATTTGTTGGACTAAAAAGTGGAACAATACAATTGTCCTTAACTGAATATTCATCCTCAAAAGCCGTGTTGACTCTCCTGCTTTTCCTTCTATAGACTTGGCAGATCATTGTGGTCAATCTACAACAACTGACACTGACGTGTTTAGTGCTCTACAGATCAGTCGCACCGGTATACTGTAGTTTACTTCACATTTACCATTATGATTTTGGGAGCTCATGTAGTGGAAAGCAAGAGGGCCACACACACACACACACACACACACACACACACATATATAAATATATACATATATATATATATATATATATATATATATATATATATATATATATATATATATATATATATATATATATATATATATATATATATTCTTGTTTTTTAGAGAGTTTGTAGGAGGATGGGGAAAAAAGGCAGAATATAAGAGAGAAGTGGACGACCGATTGGGTAAGTATGATTTTGAGCAGATACTAACAGAAAAAAGTCTGTGCAGGATGTGAGGTGGTGTGTGGGGTAAAGAGAAGGCGAAAGAGGGCGCAAGGAACAGCGTGATGGAATGAAAAGGTGAGACAAGCTGTGGTGCAAGAGAAGAAAGCATGTAGTGAGTGCATGGGAAGCAGAGATATGGATGACGATGAAAATTGTTAGAGTTATACGTACAGTAGAGAGGAAGAAAGACAGGGAAAAATTAGTAAGACAAAGTAAGAGGAGACCGGATGAGGAATTTTGAAGGAAATTAGGTGTAAAGTGGTGGGAATGTAGGAAAATGTTCTGGAAGAGGGTAAAGGGAGTTGGAAAGGGAGATAAAGAAATTAGTAGTGGAGTGAAAGATAAACATGGAAGATTGACTGTGGAGAAGTGAAAAGAAGGGAGCAGATGGAGAGAACACTTTAAGAAACTGTTAGAGAAAATTTAAGTAACGCAAGTATACGTGGCAAGGGAATGTCTGGGAGAAGGGAGGTGAGAAAGGAGGAGGAGGAGATCAGTAGGATGGAAGTAGTGGTAACAAAGAAGAGAGACAAAATGGGGAAGGCCCCAGGAATTGATGGAGTGTGGGATAAAATGACGAAACACTAGGGAGAGATAGTAATAGAATGGCTATGGAAGATGTACAGATTGGCCTGAGAGGAAGACAGAGTTGCGGAGGATTGGAAGTAAAGTATAGTTATTCCCTTGTAAAAAGTAAAAGACGAAAAAGAAGTGTGTGGTACTCATAGAGGCATTTGGTTTTCATAGTGTAATAGGAAAAGTATATGCTAGGTTACTTAATGACAGAGTTAGGGAAATAACAAAGGAATCAGTCGGAGAAAAACAGGGAGGTTTTTGGGAAGGGAAGAGGTTGTGTAGGTCAGATATTCATCCTTAGGTCATTAGTAGAAAAGTTTTGAGTGAAGGGAAGGAAGTTGCATGCGGCCTTAATGGATTTGGAGAACGCATATGACAAAGTGGACAGACAAGCAATGTGGAAAATATTAAGAGTATATGGAGTAAATGGGAGATTGTTGAATGCTGTGAAGCGTATGTATGAGGATGCGTGGGCTGCAGTGCGTGTGGATAGTGAACTGAGTGAAAATTTCTAAATTAATGTTTGATTGAAACAGGGATGTGCCATGTCTCAATGGTTGTTTAACCTGTATATGAATAGGGCTATAAAAGATATACAAAGTAGGTCAGTGGATGCCGGAGCGGCCCGTCCCTGGGCAGCTTTTGGAAACCTCCTGTTCTTTGCTTACAGATGACGGTGCATTGTTAAGTGAAAACGAAGGAGAACTGCAAGGCCTGGTGAATGAGTCTGGGAGAGTGTGTAAGAAACGGAATCTAAAGGAGAATATAAGGTTAGGGTAAAGTTATGGTCTTCGAGAGATATTAAGTCACATGTATAGTGAGGTTGATTGATGAGGCAATGGAAAATTAGTGCATTCAAGTGCTTGGGTAGTGTGATGAGTTAGGTTGGGAGTTTGGAGGATGAAGTGCTTGAAAGGGTGCAACAAGGAAGAAAGGTTGCTG
This sequence comes from Coenobita brevimanus, assembly GCF_032717465.1. Taxonomy (NCBI): domain Eukaryota; kingdom Metazoa; phylum Arthropoda; class Malacostraca; order Decapoda; family Coenobitidae; genus Coenobita; species Coenobita brevimanus. Next base: position 22,959,847 of record NC_137014.1, on the reverse strand, counting down.
TTTTTTTTAAAGCAGCGGTAACAAATAGGGAAGTGAGCATGGAAGTAAAAAGTTGTTGCATGATAGTACAGCATTATGGTACCAACTCTAACGTATGGGAGTGAAGCTTGCACCTTGTTGAAAGAACACAAGTCAGGAGTTAGAGCAGTGGAAATGAGTTATTTGAGAGGAGCATGTGAAGTTACTTGGAGAGACATACTGACAAATGAGGAAGTGAAGGAGAGTTGTGGTGTGAATATATATATATATATATATATATATATATATATATATATATATATATATATATATATATATTACCGTCTTGGACCAAAGATTGCCTAATGCCTCACCAATTCAACCTTTTACTTTTCCCTCCTAGCTGATATTTAAAAGCTGAGAGAAGTTTTGTATATGCTCTGCCTATCGATCATTCTCTTATGGATCGTTCGTTTGAGGGGAACATGATCAAAATTTCTGGAATGTGAAAGCAGGTAGCAAGTAACCAGGCAAGTTGATTTTCCTGACTGTCTCTTACATTGGTCAAGTCGTTCAATAGAGCAGATTTAGTCACATTTATCTCTCTGGAAATTCCAGGCTGTCTTCTGATGTTTGGTTATGGTCAAACTTTTCCTCCTATTTTTCGGTTCAATCTCAGAGTCCTAGATAGGTCGGCAATTATTTTAAGACAAGTTAAAAGTGGAGCGTTCGTACAGTTTTGTAGTGTTAATGCTTTGTTACCTTTTAACATTTAAGGTGGAGACACAGTAATGTTAAACAAGTTAATCATTTCATTCCAGTGACATAATTTTATTATTCCTGTTACCGGCATTTAACCCACTGCGTCCAGTTTGACGTATGGGTATATCACCACGTTTTGTCACGCTGAATCTCGTTGACATACCCATACTTTTTGCAATTGCGAGGTCCGTCATTTGCACATTTTTCTAATTTCGCGCATGATTTTTGAAACGTTTACGTGGGACACATTCCCTTACTCTCCACCAGGTGGGGACACTGCCTTACCCAACATGACCTCCCCCCCCCCGCACGCCATTGTCTCGGCAACTCACCTGTTACCAGTGACCTGACCAGTAAAGACATGTCACACCACGGTAAGAAATTTAAGGCAAGAGTGATTCCCCAGTCGATGACGATGTGGAGGACAAAGGTTACGTGACGGCTGAGAAAGAAACGAGCAGAAGTAATGAAGAGGTAATGTCGCCAAGGAAGGTGCTGTATCTTGATAAATTGAGTGAAACAACGCACATATCGCCTATATTATTGCCTGAAAACCAATATATTTTTGTACTACATATAAATTCGTACCAAATGAACAAATATCTACCTGTTCTGAGAGGTTTGCAATAGTTACCGCTACCATAGAAAACGCGACACCTGCAGCACAGCTCCAGAGAACATGGCATAGATATAAATATATCTCGATGCCGCATGACACTAGATACGTCTACGCGGCTGCCATCTTGGAGCGGCCGAGGCAGGCGATGTTGTGTTCCAGACATTGGGCAAAGTTGACCACTGATTACCTAGAAATGCCGCAACACTGTGCTGCTTTTGGGTGTAAAAACCGTCGAAATATAGAAACAAGACAACAAGGAATAACTTTCCACAAGTAAGTTCATTTAAAGACTAGTTTTTGTATGATAATTTGACGTCAGGTTGCAGTGCATCTTGGATGACAATGTCAGTTAAGTCCATGTGTCTGCTGTACCAGGGCCAGTGGCAGGTGAAATTATTACTTTAAAATCTTAAACCTGATGCAAAATTATTTGCTTTCTTGATTTTCGTCTTCATAAAGTATCATGGAAGATTGGGGGGGGGGGGGAAAGCTGCATAAGCACTTGAAAGTCAAGAGTTTGGAGGCTGTCCATTCCAAGAAATGACCGGATATATTGTCAAAATGTATTGCTGTGCAGCTGTCTCAGTGCCGTATTAATATTACAATATGTATTCAAGGCCAAGCACAATGATTCTGTGTCATTTATCCCCATGAAGATATTATTTTACAAGTTGCCAATATGTGGTTCAGGGATATTACCACCATAAACGCATAGTATGATACCTAACTCTAAGGAAAGCATTCCGCTGCAGCAGGTTAGGTTAGGTTAGCTTAGATTAGATTAAGTCCAGAAAAATATACAGCACAACTTGGGGGTGTATTGGCAGTTTGTAAAAATTTCCCCCATGAAGTAGATTCCAACAGAGTAATACTTTTACCATAGAAACCAACTGTAGAAAATGTATGGAGTTAAGCTTAATGCAAATTTTTCTAGCCTTTTATCTAAATAGTGTTACGTCCCAGTCCCCACACTGCCACAGGCTCCAACAGCAGTAGTACAGTACAGTACAGGAAGGACGTTGCCCAGTGAGTTGTTCTTCTTATGGTCAGCCTTTAGGTGTACAGTACGCAAGATCAGCTGAGATGAAAATAATCACTGGCTCCTTAAAGTTCACTGTCTATATTTTCCAAATAATTCCACTTAATTCTTTCCAACTTCACTGTTCTCACAAACACTGGAGCTATATACACTTTACTAACTGTCATTACACTTAATGCTCAACACTTCACTGTTTTCTCAACTTTCAGTGATATACAAACTTCAATAACCCGTCACTGTTTGCCACCGTTTTCACAAGTACCGAAAATATACAATCTTAACTGACACTCAAACTGACAAGAAACCCGACAAAAAACTTCAAACCGACTGACTGATTACTAATCTCTTCTCCATCTTATATAAGCTTGCATTACTCTCGAAACTTCTACTTCTCCAACATTCTAGGACATACTGTCTTGCATCAGCCCCTAGCAACAACAGTTACCAACTACGAGACATCAAAACATGCTAGAGTTCTCACATTACATAACACGCTAAATCATTTAACGTACGAACTTAAACTACATAATTTAACAAGCAATTACTTAAATAAAACATTATTGAGAAAAAGCACATTAAATTAATGCATAACTTACGAAATAACTATGCTCACAAACAGCAGGCTAACTGTCAACTCTGACTCGTACCGAAATTACGGTACCAGAAACGTCTCGAAGGTACGAGACTACCTAACTGGCAAATCCCCCTTCATAACACTACCTCCTCCCTAGTTCTTTGTCGTCCCGACAAAACTGCACAGTATACACAAACATAAACATAAACCTAATTCTAATAAAACATCTAACTATACACAAAATAATCTTTCAACTTATCAGGTCTTCTATGCCGCTTCTGACGATGTCCTTGCTCTTCCGCACAGTCCACTCCTGCAGGAAGGTCTTGGTCCTCTTCTTGACACAGCACACATCACAGGTCTGACACCACTCTTCAACATCCTGACGCATGCCAATCCATTAGAACTTGTGTCACAGCCGGCTTAGAATTGTCTTCACTCCCAGGTGATCTGGTTATGGGACTCATCCAAGATCTAAGACCTCATCTTCTTCAGAACCACCAGTTGCCAACATTCGTTGAGGCCATTGAGCGTCTCCCACTGACGCTCCAGTAGTCTGTTGCAACGAAGAAGTTCTCACTGACTCCAGCAGCTCCCGGTCGCAGGGCCCAACCTGGAAACTCCTCCCCATGATGGTCGCACTGCACTCCGCTGCAGCCACTCCAGCACCAGTTGCAAATCTGCACCCTCCATCTGCATCCTCCCTAGGTCTTCTTCGTTCGACGCCAGCCCCGTCACTACAGTACAGCTGCATTTCTTCCTATGATTCCCATTCCTACTACACTGCATGTCATCTGTCCTATCTTCTCGCACACTATTCATCAAGGTTCTCCTGCATTTCTTCAGTGGTGGGTCTTCTGCAGCCTTCTTCCTATCATCCCAACCATTCTGATCCGCAAGTAACTCAAACTGTGAACGGTTAGCTTCCCAAGATACACTACCATCAAATTCTTGAGGTTTCTCTTTAATTGGACTCCCATTATAGCCATGCACTTCACTGGTTTGGGGCCTAAAAACTGGGGCATTATAATTAAGTCCAGAACTCGAACCTCCAACATTCTGATTATTCAACCCTGCAATACCATCTTCAGATGCCTGGGATCCGTCAAGATTCACCATACACTGTCCACTCCTTTCATATGCTCTCAGTACACTAACCTGAGGCTCAGCAGTGCAATATTTCTCTACAGCCTCAATTTTCTCACTAATTATCTTCTCATGATCAACTACATGCTTCACCTGGCTATCTACATGCTGTCTGCACTCCATCGCTATTTCCTCACTAATTGACTTCAACTGGTCGTCTACATGCTGTCTGCACTCCACCACTATTCCCTCACTAATCTTCAGCTGGTTGTCCACATGCTGTCTGCACTCTGTCACTATTTCCTCATTAACTGTCTTCATTTGTTCATCTAAATGCTGTTTACACTCCGTCACATTATTGCTTACCTTATACTTCTGCTGCTCTAGTTCGGCATCTACTTCCTCCTCAAGCTGTTGCTGTTCTTCCTTGATTTCCCCAATGAGTGCATCTGGCTGTCCTTGCATGGTCAGTTATACTTCACCCTGTTGCTCCTTTGATGCCTCTTGAAGTTGCTCATATCGTTCTTTTTGTTCTTCACGTTGTGCCTCTAGTTGTTCACTCTGTGGCTCCAATGGTGCACTTCGTGCCTGTAATAGTCCTTTGAGTTCTTTCTCTGATTCATTCAGTGAATGTATTAGTTCTTCAGTTTTGTTCCTGCGCTCTTTCTTTTCTTCACTTTGGGTCTGTAACAGTTTTTGGAGTTGTCAAATTTCTGCTTGTACTTGCTCCAAAATTGCCGCCAAAGGCACCTCGTCCATTTGCCCAGCTGGAGATCTTGTTTTCTTACCTTCCGCTTCCATGTCGAAGGTTAGACTGACTGCAGCCCTGAAAAAATAATCCTCGCTCCTGACACCAGTGTTACGTCCCTGTCCCCACACTGCCACAGGCTTCAACAGCAGTAGTACAGTACAGGAAAGACGTTGCCCAGTGAGTTGTTCTTATGGTCAGCCTTTAGGTGTGCGGTACACGAGATCAGCTGAGGCGAAAATAAACACTGGCTCCTTAAAGTTCAGTGTCTTTATTTTCCAAATAATTCCACTTAATTCTTTCCAACTTCACTGTTCTCACAAGCACTGTAACTATAAACACTTTACTAACTGTCATTACACTTAATGCTCAACGCTTCACTGTTTTCTCAACTTTCAGTGATATACAAACTTCAATAACCCGTCACTGTTTGCCACTGTTTTCACAAGTACCGAAAATATATAATCTTAACTGACACTCAAACTGACAAGAAACCTGACTAAAAACTTCAAACCGACTGACTAACTTACTAATCTCTTCCCCATCTTATAATAGCATGCATTACTCTCGAAACTTCTACTTCTCCAACATTCTAGGACATACTGTCTTGCATCAGCCCCTAGCAACAACAGTTACCAACTACGAGACATCAAAACATGCTAGAGTTCTCACATTACATAACACTCTAAATCATTTACAATATGAACTTAAACTACATAATTTAACAAGCATTTACTTAAATAAAACATTACTGAGAAAAAGCACATTAAATTAATGCATAACTTACGAAATAACTATGCTCACAAACAGCAGGCTAACTGCTAACTCTGACTCTTACCGAACTTACGGTACCAGAAACGTCTCGAAGGTACGAGACTACCTAACTGGCAAATCCCCCTTCATAACACTACCCCCTCCCTAGTTCTTTGTCGTCCCGACAAAACTGCACAGTATACACAAACATAAACATAAACCCTAATTCTAATGAAACATCTAACTATACACAAAATAATCTTTCAACTTATCAGGTCTTCTATGCCACTTCTGACAATGTCCCTGCTCTTCCGCACAGTCCACTCCTGCAGGAAGGTCTTGGTCCTCTTCTTGACACAGCACACATCACAGGTCCGACACCACTCTTCAACATCCTGACGCATGCCAATCCAGTAGAACTTGTGTCACAGCCGGCTTAGAATTGTCTTCACTCCCAGGTGCCCACTAGTGATCTGGTTATGGGGCTCATCCAAGATCTCAGACCTCATCTTCTTCAGAACCACCAGTTGCCAACATTCGTTGAGGCCACTGGGCGTCTCCCACTGACGCTCCAGTAGTCTGTTGCAACGAAGAAGTTCTCACTGACTCCAGCAGCTCCCAGTCGCAGGGCCCAACCTGGAAACTCCTCCCCATGATGGTCGCACTGCACTCCGCAGCAGCCACTCCAGCACCAGTTGCAAATCTGCACCCTCCATCTGCATCCTCCCTAGGTCTTCTTCGTTTGACTCCAGCCCCGTCACTACAGTACAGATTCATTTCTTCCTATGATTTCCATTCCTACTACACTGCATGTCATCTGTCCTGTCTTCTCGCACACTATTCATCAAGGTTCTCCTGCATTTCTTCAGTGGTGGGTCTTCTGCAGCCTTCTTCTTATCATCCCAACCATTCTGATCCGCAAGTAACTCAAACTGTGAATGGTAAGCTTCCCAAGATACACTACCATCAAATTCTTGAGGTTTCTCTTTAATTGGACCCCCATTATAGCCATGCACTTCACTGGTTTGGGGCCTAAAAACTCGGGCATCATAATTAAGTCCAGAACTCGAACCTCCAACATTCTGATTATTCAACCCTGCAATGTCATCTTCAGATGCCCGGGATCCGTCAAGATTCACCATACACTGTCCACTCCTTTCATATGCTCTCAGTACACTAACCTGAGGCTCAGCAGTGCAACATTTCTCTGCAGCCTCCATTTTCTCACTAATTATCTTCTCATGATCAGCTACATGCTTCACCTGGCTATCTACATGCTGTCTGCACTCCATCACTATTTCCTCACTAATTTACTTCAACTGGTCGTCTACATGCTGTCTGCACTCCGCCACTATTCCCTCACTAATCTTCAGCTGGTTGTCCACATGCTGTCTGCACTCTGTCACTATTTTCTCATTAACTTTCTTCATTTGTTCATCTAAATGCTGTTTACACTCTGTCACATTATTGCTTACCTTATACTCCTGCTGCTCTAGTTCGGCATCTACTTCCTCCTCAAGCTGTTGCTGTTCTTCCTTGATTTCCCAAATGAATGCATCTGGCTGTCTTTGCATGGTCAGTTGTACTTCCCCCTGTTGCTCCTACGATGCCTCTTGAAGTTGCTCATATCGTTCCTTTTGTTTTTCACGTTGTGCCTCTGGTTGTTCACTCTATGGCTCCAACGGTGCACTTCGTGCCTGTAATAGTCCTTTGAGTTCTTTCCCTGATTCATTCAGTGAATGTATTAGTTCTTCAGTTTTGTTCCTGCGCTCTTTCTTTTCTTCACTTAGGGTCTGTAACAGTTTTTGGAGTTGTCGAATTTCTGCTTGTACTTGCTCCAAAATTGCCGCCAAAGGCACCTCGTCCATTTGCCCAGCTGGAGATCTTGTTTTCTCACCTTTCGCTTCCATGTCGAAGGTTGACTCACTGCAGCCCTGAAATAATAATCCTCACTCCTGACACCAGTGTTACGTCCCTGTCCCCACACTGCCACAGGCTCCAGAAGCAGTAGTACAGTACAGGAAGGACGTTGCCCAGTGAGTTGTTCTTCTTATTGTCAGCCTTTAGGTGTGCAGTACACAAGATCAGCTTAGGCGAAAATAAACACTGGCTCCTTAAAGTTCACTGTCTTTATTTTCCAAATAATTCCACTTAATTCTTTCCAACTTCACTGTTCTCACAAGCACTGGACCTATAAACACTTTACTAACTGTCATTACACTTAATGCTCAACACTTCACTGTTTTCTCAACTTTCAGTGATATACAAACGTCAATAACCCGTCAATGTTTGCCACTGTTTTCACAAGTACCGAAAATATACAATCTTAACTGACACTCAAACTGACCTGAAACCCGACTAAAAACTTCAAACCGACTGACTGACTTACTAATCTCTTCCCCATCTTATATAAGCTTGCATTACTCTCGAAACTTCTACTTCTCCAACATTCTAGGACATACTGTCTTGCATCAGCCCCTAGCAACAACAGTTACCAACTACGATACATCAAAACATGCTAGAGTTCTCACATTACATAACACTCTAAATCATTTACCATACGAACTTAAACTACATAATTTAACAAGCAATTACCTAAATAAAACATTACTGAGAAAAAGCACATTAAATTAATGCATAACTTACGAAATAACTATGCTCACAAACAGCAGGCTAACTGACAACTCTGACTCGTACCGAAATTACGGTACCAGAAACGTCTCGAAGGTACGAGACTACCTAACTGGCAAATCCCCCTTCATAACAATAGGTTTCCTAGGGATCCTGAGATGACAAAAGTTTGGGAAACAGCATTGTATTTTCTATGCATGTGTAGTTCTGTGTAATTATTTTGCCTTATGCATTGTTTTTTCTACGCATGTGTAGTTCTGTATAATTTTTTTGCCTTATGCATTGTATTTTCTATGCATGTGTAGTTCTGTATAATTATTTTGCCTTATGCACTGTATTTCTATGCATGTGTAGCTCTGTGTGTAATTTTTTTGCCTTATGCATTGTATTTTCAATGCATGTGTAGTTCTGTATAATCATTTTGCCTTATGCATTGTATGTTCTATGCATGTGTAATTCTGTGTGTAATTTTTTTGCCTTATTCAATGTATTTTCAATGCATGTGTAGTTCTGTATAATTATTTTGCCACATGCATTTTATTTTCTATGCATGTGTAGTTCTATGTGTAATTTTTTTGCCTTATGCATTGTATTTTCTATGCATGTGTAATTCTGTGTGTAATTATTTTGCTTTATGCACTGTATTTTCTATTGATGTGTAATCCTATGTGTAATTATTTTGCCTTATGCATTGTACTTTTTATTGATGTGTAATCCTTTGTGTAATTATTTTGCCCTATGCATTGTATTTTCTACTGGTGTGTAATTTTTTTTTTTTTTCTTATGCATCGTATTTTCTATTGATGTGTAATTAAATATGTATTTTTTTTCCTTTATGTATTGTATTTTCATTTCATATGGAATATTGTTTTTTTTTCCCTTGTGCATTGTGGCTGTGCAACAACTTAAAATGTATATTTTTTATAGCCTGTGACTTGTAAGCCCTTCTTCCATTTTTCCTTCCTTCCTCTTGTCTTTCTTTCCTCTTCCTTCTGTGTACGGATGGCTCTACACTGAATGACATGCCAGTGGTTTCTTGTATACTTGTGAGAGTTTACCTAAGTGATTTAAGGAGAGCTCAACATGTGTGAAAATCAATTTTTATCAGCTACCAGCTAGGTCCTAATGGTTTTAAGTTTTAAAGATAGGAAAACTTATAATATACACATGGTCAAGTGCAGAACATAATACATCAGTTATTCTTTTATGACAGAAATAATAGCACTGCAGAGGCTTAGATCTATTTGGTATTCAAAACACTAGCCATACGGTTATAACATACCGGTATTCTTTATTATGAACATCCGATTATGTACAATTTTTATTTTTCTCTTCTTTAAGCCTAAGTTTAACAAAATCGGACAACAAATGGCAAAGTTACATTCGTTTTCACAGTCTGAGTTCACTCTTAAAACAAGCGCCATTATTACACGCTGGACCGTTCCAAGATGGCGGCCATGCAGACGCATGGGCGCTGTACTGAAGAATGGGCGATGTGGCATCTAGGTATATTTATATCTATGGAACATGGTACCAATTGTTAAAAGGGTCACCTGTTTAGACCACTTCTAGGCTCAGGTGAGCACTTTTTTGGACATTTTCCAATGTTTCTCATAAAAAGCAGAGGTTTTAGCCAAAATTTTTTTTTTTGATAATTTGCCGGGATTGGGGGGGGGGGGTCAGTGGTGAATAAACATTCGGGACGTGGAGGGTTAACAAAGAGAGACATTTCGAAATGGAGATGTTACATATCCCATTGCATCCCAGAGCAGCTCGGCAAGGTACTGTTCTGGGAGGGTCCTCAGCATACCGTCCTCCGCCTGTCGGCTCATTGTCGCGAAGCTCATAGGTCCCTACCCGGGGGTTCCCTACTTTATTAAGATTTGAAAATTCCTAGTTCTGTCCAATACTGGGGACACTGGGCTCCAATGGGTAGAAACTGATAGATTTGCCAGCCATTAACCCATTGGATGCCAGAGCTGCTGGGCGAGGCACTGTTCCGGGAGGGTCCTAAGCGTACCGCCCTCCGCCTATCGGCTCATTGTCGCGAAGTTCATAGGTCCCTACCCGGGGGTTCCTTACTTTATTAAGATTTGAAAATTCCCAGGTCTGTCCAATAATGGGGACACTGAGCTCCAATGGGATATAGCAAACATTAACCACTTACCCTGAAGCTATGTCAATCCTCCTGAGTAGAACCAAATCCTCTGGATGTAGCTGGAATGAACTGAACCGATGGTGTTAACCCTCTCATGGTTGGGACAACCCCAAAAATTTGTTCCTACAAATGCCAAACATTTTATTCAGCTGAATGGTAATGCTGCTAGCATTAACCCTCTTATGGTCGGAACAACGTTAGTAATCTATTCTGCCTAACGTCAGACGATTAGATTCAACTAAGAGTAGACCATCACAGCCCAAGGCTTTTCAGGGGACAGAATACACAGTTTCTTTCACATAAAACTTATGTCATGTTGCTCAGAGGCAGAAAAAGACAGTACTACGGCAATACATTCTTTCTATAGCCTTTGTTCGTGACAGACATTTTTAACCGTCACCTCCCTGGAGGGGCTTGGGGACGGGTTTCGTTTTCACTCAGTTTGTCTGTCTGTCTGTCTGACTGTTAGCAATTTTGTGTGAAAACTACTAGTGCGAGTTTGAGTAGAATTACAGGGATGATGGGCTATGACAGTCTGATTAACTGATTAAATTATGGGCCAAACTGGGCCAAGGCCCAGGCTGTTGGCCACAAAAGCGTTAAAAAAAAAAAAAAAAAAAGTAAAAAATTTGTTCTTTCGCCATATCTCCTTTCAAATTCGTCATTCCGACATGAAACCAAAACCTAGAAGTGCACCTTTCAAAAATGCATGCTATGACATGCCTCATTACATCAGGGGGTCACCCCCCAGTTTGTGGTAGGGGGTCAGTGTCAGGTGGGTCGGGCCTAAACTTTCAAATGGGCATAAAATCGTAAATTTTTACCCGATTTACTCCAAATTTGATGGGTGACATCTTTGACTAGATATCCTGTTGTGTTTATACGTCATCACTAAAATGATTTGCCGGGGGCGGGTTTGCTGTGTCATGGCACCGCTTCTTGTTTTTATTAATCTGTTGTTACAACTCAGCATTCAAGATGGAGAAATGGCAGTTTTAGGCCATTATATATAAAATTAAAAGAGTATTGGTAATATTGTCCTTCCTCGTCATTCTTCTGCACCTCCCTCCAGGCCCCATCATTTTCCCTCTTCGTATTCCCTTTCTGTCGAACAGTCTCCATTTCTATCCACTCCTACAGCTTTTACACACTTATCACCACCCTCACAAAACTCTATCTGTGTTTGCCTCTGTTTTGCATTATTCCATTTTCATGGCTTTAATATTTTCTGTTTTTACACCCCCCACACCCACACCCACACCCACACACACCCACACGCACAAAGCACATCTGTCCTTACCAGTAAAGATTTTCATAAAGCAATAAAAACAGGATATTTCATCCGTGTATGAGGCTCCCACATGGTCACCGAGTAATGTCCTTACGGTGGTGTGGATTATTAGCTGCCACCGTTTTAGAAGAATTCACTCCCCCTTCCTTCACCCCAAGGTCTAATTCAGGTCTAGCTATGGACTGTTCTCTCTCTCTCTCTCTCTCTCTCTCTCTCTCTCTCTCGTTGCAGTAATTATTACAATCAGTAATAATGCTCATTTATTATTAACTAGCAGAGGTTCCTGATGTTGCTCGGGTATAACCCAATGATCGTACATATCGTCATTGCCTGGTATTCTGGGTGGCCACTCCCCCTGTGGGAGAAGACTCCTGGGATTTCATTGTATCCACTGGCCTATGTTTCTCTTTAGGCCAATTTCCTAGGGATATATTCACCATGAACCTATTGCTACCATAGACCTATTTTCTCACTACCCATCCACTCACCAACCCTTTCCACCCACCCTGCTCATCCATTCACCAACCTACCCTACCCATCCATCCACCCACCTTCCCAACCATTCTGCCCACCCACTCACCCACAATCATTCATCCATCCTGATCACCCACTCACAATGTTGCCCCACCACACCCACCCACATTGCCCCTCTATATCCACCTATCCCTCCCTCCCACTCACTGCACTCACCTTGCCCATCCACACCCACCCTCCATTCAACCATGCACACCCATCCCATTCGTCCTGTCCACCTCACCAACCCGTCCACCGACTTTTTTTTTTTTTTTATGCACGGAAGAAGGAACCAAAGGCCAGGAGCTCGCAGTGTTTCCTTCCTGCTAGAAAAAAACAAAAACAAGATAACAAGGAGCCGAATTCAAGATCTGTTCACACTGCGTTTCAAAGACTGCCTGGACACACTGTTTCAAAGATTGGAGATCATAGGCAGTAAGAAATACAGGCAGAGGGAGACATTTTCAGAGCTGACCTGTTGCATACATGAAGAACTGGGAGTAACGGTTAACTCTTGCATTAGAGAGTTGGACAGAAAAGAAGTGAGGGTTTGTTGTCAAATGGGTGCTACGTGCCCACCGTAGTGGTGGAGGGATGCAAGCAGACAGTTCTGAGAAGCGATGACCATTGAATTAGTGATAGAAAAAAGATAAAGATGCAACAGTACGGTGAAGAGACAGAGGCTAAAGGGAGCCATTGAGAGAAGGAGAGTTAATGAGATAACAGGAAGGGCCTTTGACTCCACCTTGTTGAAAAGAGTTATATACGGGGAGCCTTCCCAGACATGAGAACTGTACTCTACACAGTAGCTAGTGATAATATTACAATAGAAATAATAATAATAATAAGAAAAACTAAGGGTACTGGCTACCATGCTTCCACTATGTTGACCTGAGTAGTTCTAATTAGTCACCAGAAACAAACAAAAAAATCTAAAATGATTGTTAAGAAGCAGAACTGGCAAAAGTGCACAGATAAGAGATGAAAAAATCACAGAAACAAGAGAACATTCAGGATGGGAGGATACTAGGAGGTCCAGTACTACATTCCACACCTTAGCCACAGACTTGTAGCTGGTGGAATGTAGTAATGTCTATAGGTCTCCAAATCTCCCATTCTGAATGCTGTCTTGCTTCTGTGCTTTTTCCATCTCCTATCTGTGCACTTTTGCCATTTCTACTTCTTAACAATCATTTTAGAAGAAAATTTTAGTTTTCTATTTTATAATAATGCATAAAGCATGTGTTAGATTTGGATTGTTACATGCACTGCATACTGAAAGATTAAAACAAGTGTGCCTTCCCGTGAAAAGAAGTGTTTTGGTATGTTCTTTAACTGCAGGCAAGCTGTTGCTTACCAATATTGCGCAAAATAGCGTACGTATGGGTGACCATTTTATGGTTTTCAGGCCGTAACTCGCGAACCGTAGCCTGAATGCTTTACTAAACATGAAGAGAAACATTTACTTTTGACAAGCAGCGTTTTGGTGTATATTTCGGTCGCATACACCTTTTTGTTTTGGATTTATGACTGATGAGGAAAGAAAGAGAAAAAGTACAAAATCGATATTTTTGCGTTTCTATTTTGCGACTCATACGAAGGTTAGTGTGTCTGAGGTTGATTATATAGTAGTCACAGCCGAGTAAATATGTGAGGGAGTAACTTCAGGTCACTGGGTCTTGATTGTGGTTTATTATCTTCAAAGGGAAAGCTTAAGATGATTACTGTGTGCATTATACAGGAGCATATATATACTATAGCTAAGTTCTTGCTGGACCCCACTTCTCTTTACCACCTCTCTCTTCTGTAGCTAGCCCCCTTCTGACCCTTTAATTTTTCCTTTCCTGTCTAGGAGGGCTTGTGTCACGTGTATTGGCCATATGTACGGGTTCTTGAACCTTGTGTGTTTTTGTTTGTATGTAGCACTTTTGGTGCACCTCTGGCATTCCATTGCTTTAATCTTGCAGACACATTTCCTGTTCTCACACCTAGTCTAACTATCATGTTACAATTGTTCCTTTTAGATTACTTATTTATAATGCTATCTATTATGATTTGTATTATGATAATGTAAATTCCTAACATCGCTTGGTCACGCCAGCTGGAGAACCTACGACAGCATATATCAGTGACACACTCTAAACTATTAATACATAATACTGATTATAATATTGTATAGACATACCATTCATGATAATATTGAACTGATCTAATATTATCCTAGAAACATAATACATTGTAAACATATTAAATATATAATGGAGCAAATGCACTATAGTAATATTAATTATAAAATATTGTATGACATATTGTAAAATGTGTATGTATAACAGACACAGATGCAAAACTAGTCCAAAGCCAAGATTATAGTAAGAGATATTAATAAATTTGTATTTTATATATAGATATAATGATATTGGTATAAGAATTGGATACTTCTACATCATGTAATAATTCATATATCGTCCCATAAGTTTCTACATAAAAAAAAAAAAAATTAACACTACAAATAAATTTGTATTTTATATATATATATATATATATATATATATATATATATATATATATATATATATATATATATATATATATAATGATATTGGTATAAGAATTGGATACTTCTACGTCATGTAATAATTCATATATCGTCCCATAATTTTCTACATTAAAAAAAAAATAAAATTAACACTATTTACAAAATATTTACACTTTATTCAGGGGGTCTCACTTGAATGTTCACTCTTCCTCCAGTAAATACTGACTCCAAGTTTGCAGTCTTGGATGCATTCTGTGCAATGCCAACATCACTACTGCAAATACAATTGAGAAGATTATAAAGACAGTAGGTGCTGGGCTATACACATAATATGGGTTGAACATACTCAAAATCAATTCTTCCCAGGGCTTCATTGTTTTATTGATTAGTTGCATAGTTTCAGACGTAGGTGAAGTCAACTTAATCCTTGTGTTCATGTTTAAATCCATCTTAGGTAAAGGGTGGAAATATTTGTGTGTATGATTGAGGATGGCATAGTGATTGGTGGTAGATAAAGTGGACATGGATGGTGTAAATACCGCACAGTAGTCTGGTGCTATGTACAATCCTGATGCTGAAGTATGAGATGGTGGTATATCTGGACAAATTATGTAAACTGATGTGTTATGAGTGAAGTAAAAAAAACTGTGAATGTCCAATGTGCTAATGGTGTATAGGTTTTTCTGGAGCAAATGTGAAGTCGCAATGGTGATGAATGTCGTGATTTCTTATGATAGCCATTTCACAAGGGACTGTTCCAGTAGGCTGAAACGTGAAGATGTACGCAGGACAAAGGTGAACAGCATGGAAAGATGTAAGGCACTTTCGTTCAATCATTGATTCACTGGCAAAAGTGACAGTGTTCCATCTCTTGGAGACCATGATGAGTTCAGTGTCTGTGTCGATGATGATGATGTCCAAAGTGTTATTATTCTTAGAGGAAAAAAGGTATATTTGATATTCTGTGAACAGATTATTAGTTATGAATGGTACATGAACTACTATTAATGCTGGTTTTAGTGTTGCTTTTAAATATGGATAATATAACATGAAATTCCAATCCCGGAATAAAGGCCTCAAACCATGTTTAGGTATGCCTTACTACTTATCTGACATAGCTTATGAACTGGAAGTAGGTCAGTTGTGATCCTTCCATTACCAGCATTTGCAATTCCTTGCATAAGTGCCCTGTAAAGTTATCTAACTGGAGTATAATTGGGTCAATAAGTTCCGTGATGACTAAGAAGTGTTAGCAAAGTGTTATGTTTCCTTCCATGGGATTTATTTTGTCCACACTTTGGTGAGTTATAGTTTCTGCCTCTTTTAGATTTTTCACAATTGTCTTCATTGCTGAGTTTTGTCCAGCAACGAAATTGTTTTGATATGCTAGTACCAGAGCTATTTTATTAAATTTGTTGTTTATTTCTTGAAGGTCTTCCTCTGTAGCCAGTCCAAAGGTGTTCCCTAGAATTGCACCACCCAGGTCAAACAAACCGCGTCCTTGGCGAGTACGTGTGATGTTCGTGTCAATCAGTGCTTCTGTTCCTTGAGATAGGAGATCTTGGATCATGATGAGCATAACTGATTTAGCCTCTTTTATCTTCCCTTAAAGTTATATACAATATCAAAAGTTATATACAAGTTAGAAAATGGAGATGACATACAATTACCTAAGCTACATATATCACTCGAACAATTCACAATAATCAATAATGCCTTATACAGGATCAACCCAGGGCAACCAAAACGCCGAAGAAATAATAAACAATTAGTGGTACCTGATGACGTGATACTGCAAGTATTATGAACGATACACGATACCCCACATGCAGGACATTTGGGAAAAGACAGGACATTTAAACAAGGCCAGCTGTTATACTACTGGCAATCATTATGATAAGATATAAATAATCACATTGACAGATGCGAATCATGTGCAGAACACAAAGGCTACCCAATCACACCTGCACCTATAGGTAATTACCCTGTACCACATCCCACTGCTGCCACCAAAAATAATATGTGAGTCTGAGGTTGATTATATTGTAGACACAGCCGAGTAAATATGTCAGAGAGTAACTTCAGGTCATGTGTAGTCGGTGACAGGAGAAGTTAAAGATGGATACTGGGTCTTGATTGTAGTTTAGTATCTTCAAAGGGAAAGGTTAAGTTGAACAGTGTGTGTATTATACAGAAGCATACATATACTAGCTGAGTTCTTGCTGGACCCCTCTTCTCTTTACCACCTCTCGCTTCTGTAACTAGCCCCCTTCTGACCCTCTAATTCCTCTTTTCTTGTCTGAGGGCTTGTGTCACGTGTATTGGCCGTATGTATGGGTTCTAGAAGCTTGTGTGTGTCTGTTTGTATGTAGCGCTTCCGGTGCACCTCTGGAATTTCTTTGCTTAAATCTTGCTGACAAATTTCCTGTTCCCACACCAAGGATAACTATCATGTTACAGTTATTACTTTTAGATTACTCATTTATATTGCTATCTGTTATGATTTGTATTATTATAATGTAGATTCCTAACATCAAGACTTTGCAAGTAGTTTTGCGCTTGAACAGCGAAGGTCTTTTAGTTCATACGTTTAGAACTAAGTCTTGCAACCATTTTTGCGTGAATGCTCCCATACCCTATAGTACGGGATGCCTCCAGCTTGAACCTGTGCCATTCCTACCTACGGAGTGCTACCCCACTCCGTGATAATCTTGGCCATCCGGGTCTGCTTAGATAGTTCTATATTCATCCTCCTCAATTTCCATAGACGAAAGACAGAAAAGCATCCTCTTTCATATACGAACGGAACATATGATCCATCAGTTTATCTGAATTATGTTCTCTGAGCAAAATTCTTAGATTTACAAATGAGTTTATTCGCCCTGCTTGCACGCTCTCCCAGCTTTCGCCACTCCGACGCTCGGAAAAGCATCATTAGACACAAAGAAGAACATCTATATTTATCT
This sequence comes from Coenobita brevimanus, assembly GCF_032717465.1. Taxonomy (NCBI): domain Eukaryota; kingdom Metazoa; phylum Arthropoda; class Malacostraca; order Decapoda; family Coenobitidae; genus Coenobita; species Coenobita brevimanus. The sequence continues at coordinate 22,942,213 of NC_137014.1, read as the reverse complement.
ATCTATAGCCCGACGCCCTAATCCCACAAAGGGTGGCTGCAGACAAAACGCCTCCAAGTCGCTCTGTCACTCACCATTTGACTACCCTCCCCACAACTCACTCCCCCCTCCCTCATATACCTCTCAACTCCATCCCTTCACCTCATCCTCGGTCTTCCCCGACCTCTCCCTCCCTCCACTTTACCTACATACACCCTTTTAGTCAGTCCTTCATTCTCCATTCTTTCCACGTGTCCAAACCACCTCCGTGTATTTCTCCTAATTTTCTCAGTCACATCGACATCCACCCCACAACGTTCATTAACTTCTTCACAATACTATCATGCAGTAACTTCTTAACTTCCATACTCACTTCCCTATTTCTCATCACCCCTTTCAGTGAACCAACAACCTTCCTTCACTGCTGTACCCTTTCAAGTACTTCACCCCCAAAGTTCCATCCTTACTCATCACACCACCCAAGTACTTGAATGCACTCACATTCTCCATATCCTCACCATCCAACCTCACTGTGCATTCTGTGACTTCATTCTTCTTAAACACCATAACTTTACTCTTGTTTACATAAATTTTCAGATTCCTCTTCCTACACACTGTCCAAAATTCATTTACCAAACCCTGCAACTCCCATTCATCTTCACTCAACAATACTATATCATCAGCAAACAGCAACATAGGAATCTTCCACATCTCACCTTCATTATTTAGAGCTGGAGTGGTTAACGTCCAGCCTCTGGGCAATATAAGGCCCACAAGACCATTTTATATATATATATATATATATATATATATATATATATATATATAAATGAATTTGTATTAGTCTACAGTTGATTTTAAGTTGGTTCCCCACCCCTGCATTAGAGCCACCCCAACATCCACTGCCCTACCTTGCACCTCCTTTACAAACCATCCATGTATATATTAAACAGCCATGGAGACATCACACATCTTTGTATCAGTCCCACATTTAGATCAAAGAACTCACACAGCTCACCATCCACTCGCACTGTAGTCCTAGCTCCTTCGTACATACTGTTCACAGCACTCAACAATTTTCCCTCCACTCCATATATTCTTAATACCTTCCACATACCTTGCCTATCTTATGCTTTCTCCAAGTCCATGAAGGCAGCATACACTTTTTTCCCCCTTATCTAGATACTTCGCCACTAAACATCTTAGAACAAATATCTGATCTTCACACCCTTTACCTTTCCTAAATCCCCCTTGTTCTTCTCCAACTAGCTCCTCTGTTATGTGCCTAATCTTGTCAATGAGTATTCTACCATATATTTTTCCAGTCATACTAAGAAAGCAAACACTCCTATGGTTACCACATACTCCTCTCTCCCCTTTTCCTTTGTATAGAGGAACAATTATACCTGATTTCCAGTCCTTTGGAACCTTTCTCTCTTCCCAAGCAAGTCTACACAACTTCCATATCCACACCATAACAATCTCACCCCCATACTTCAGCATTTCACCACACACTTCATCAATTCCTGGGGCCTTTCCAGTCTTGATCTTCTTCATTGCTTCCACTACTTCCACCCTATTGATCTCTTCCTCCTTCCTTTCATTTCTTCTTCTCCCAGCCATTCCCCAACCACTTGTACGCGCACTGCTCTCACTCTCTACGTTCAACAGATCCTCAAAGTGCTCCTTCCATCTCCTCAGTTTCTCTCTCTTCCCCACCAACAATCTATTATTCCCATCTTTCACTCCCCTTCTATTTCCCCTTTCACACTGTCTTACTTTCTTTACCTCCTTCCAGAACAGTTTCTTACTCTCCATTCATTTTACAGTCAGATTCCTCCCAAACTCTTCATCTATTTTCTTCTTACTCACCTTCACCAATATTTTCACCTCCCTGCTCCTGCTCACATATGCCTCTCTCTTCTCTCTCTCATCTTCTTCCCTACCTCTACTCACTAGCCATTCACTATGTCTTCTTCTGCTGTTCCACAGCTCGTTTCACCTCATCATTCCACCATGCTGTCCCTCGCATCTCCTCCTCACTCCACAAACCACCTTGCACGCTGCACCTATCTCTTCCGTGAATATCCTGCATACTTTTTCCACCCCTTCCATGTGCTCTAACTCATACCTTCCCAATCTTTCTACAACTATGCTCTTATACTCTCATTTTCTCACTCTCTTGCAACTTCTCCATTCTTTTCACAGGAGCTGTTTCCTCCTGTCTTCCCCTTGGTCTCTTCACCCATTTTCTTTGCTGGCTTACCTTGGCCATCACTAAGTGATTGTCAGAGATTCCATTCCCCCACCCTCTCCACACTCTTGCATCCAACACTTGTCTTCTCATTCGCTCATCCACACACACGTAGTCTATCATTGCCTTTCGTTCAACAAGTTCACCATCCATCCTCCTCATGACTCTCCATGTATACCTGTGGATCACCTTATGCCGAAAGAAGGTGTTGGCTATTGCCAATCCCTTACCAGCACAGATGTCCACCAAAGCACTACCATTCCCATCTACTTCAGCTGGCACAGCCCACTGACCAACCAGTCCATCCACTCGTACATTCCCAACTTTTGCCATTCATGTGTCCAATCAAAAACACTCTCTCACTCTTCTAAAACTTGTCCATACATGCTCTACACTTGCCCAAAACTCATCTTTCACTCTTGCCACTCGGTCCTCTGTTGGTGCATACGGACATACAATCGCCCAAGCTTTTATTTACTTTCATCCTCGCCCATACAATCCTTGCATCCACTGTTCCATACTCTCTTAATTCTCCTTCCACTTCTTGCTTATCATCAGACATACTCCCTCTCTTGCCCTCTCATTCTCATTAACTCCCGCATATATTCCTAAACCGTATTCCCATTCTCTCACCCTTTCACCTTCCCATTTAGTTTCAGTCAATCCACATACATCCACTCTTGCATCCTCAAGCACCTGAACAATCTCTCTCTCTTTCATTTCATCATTCACTCTTCTCACACTCCATGTTTCCACCCTTAGAATGTCCTTTGTCCGTTCTTTAGTCGTCAACATATGGTCCGTCCTGGTCTGAGGAGCTTTCTTCGTTGTTCAGTTAGTTCTTTTTAAGGGGTGGGGCACTAACCCACCACCATCCCTTTTAGTCGCCTCATACGACAAGCAGGGATGCTGGCGGAGTATTCTTGAAACCCCCCTACCTCCAGGGTAGTTCCATTTTCGACTAACTGAGTGACACTAAGAAAATACACCTTTATGCAGTTTTAGGAAGGTTTCACAATATAATAGCAACTGTAATATATACCATTAGATATAATTTTAATTTTGTCATACGAATCAACAGTCATTTTGAACAACCTGAATTATGTTCCCTGAGCCCAACCCTCAAATTTACACATGAGTTCTTCACGCCCTGCCGGCGCTGCTCGCCTGGCCTGCTCCGCTCCAACGCTTCGAAGAACGTTCATAGACACAAAAATAAACGTGTAATTCCAATCTGGACCAAAAGAAAGACGATAACAAAATCCATCTTTCCGCAGTTTTAGGAACGTTTTGAAAAATGTTTTCAACTGTAATGTACACATTTAAATTTCCCATAAAAGCCACACATGTTAGAGCTGATTATAGAGTTTTGAAAGCATTCACTCGATTTCCATAGAAGACAGATAGACAGAACAACTAACAGACAAGCAAAAAAGAAAAGTCCTGTTTCAGCACACACACACACATTATATATATATATATATATATATATATATATATATATATATATATATATATATATATATATATATATATATACACACACACACATAGTAGTGCTGCCCTCGGGGAGCTGCCCTTTTTTCTCTTCATTCCTCTCTCACATGTCTTTCTTTCCTTCTTTTTTTCCTCTTCCTTCTGCCTATGAATTACTCTTCACTGAGTGAGAAACCAAATGGTTTTCTGTACACCAGGAAACCATTTATTATGCTAAGTGGTAACCATGTAATCAAACTATGGCACCTAATGCTTTATTGAGAAAATAAATCTCTCCAACTGGATTAAGCCTGTGTCGGTTTATGTCCAGGGGATGGTTGCAATTTTTGTTCACGTAATGCCACTCAGGAATGAGTAAGGTTGGTCACTCTCATCTAAAATGTTAGGACCAACTTGCCTAGCACATGGCTCCTACGCTCCTCATGGGGCAACACAGGATTACATGACGTGTGTGTGTTGGTAGGAAAAAATATATATATATATATATATATATATATATATATATATATATATATATATATATATATCCCATTAGATCCCAGAGTTCCTGGGCGAGGCATTGCATTAGGAGGGTACCAAGCGTACCGCCCTGGCCAAGCTCATAGGTCCCTACCCGGGGGTTCCCTAATTCATTAAGATCTGAAGATTCCCAGTTCCGTCCAATGCTGGGGGCACTGGACTCCAATGGGATATATATATATATCTACATACACACACACACACGCGCGCACACATATATATATATATATATATATATATATAAATATATATATATATATATATATATATATATATATATATATAGTGGTGGAGCCTCTGTGGTACAGTGGTAGAGTGTGCATTTCATACACGAGTGAGCCAGGGTTCGCACCCCGCCAGGGTAATAAACTTTGGGAGTGTTCACCCAGCCACATACTGCATTGGCGGACACAAGGGGTGCTGTGGTTGAACCAGTGTCGCTTACTATAAAGTATGCTTGCACCCAGTCGACTTGCGTGGGCCGATTACACTTGGTTCACAGACTACACATACATCCAAAGCCATTCCAACACTACAATTACACTTACAAGCACGTCTCACCCTACATACAATCTCTACCAGACAGCCTAAGCCACCTGGTAGAGATACATTGGCTGTATCGTCCCGACTTCGGTCGGGATGGGCCAGTCCTGCAGTGGATACTCAAACGGCTGATGATGATGATGATTTATATAGTGGTAGGTGGGGACCCCCATCATCCACCCACTTAGTGTAGTGGTACCCTGTTTTTAGGGTAGCTCTACATCGAGTGGCATGCCAAATGATTTCCTGAAAACCAGGAAATCATTTACAAAACTGGGTGGTAATCTTATAATCAACCGACAGGTGTTCCCTACGTGACACCAAGTGGGTTGGCAGAGGGTTAGTGCTCTTCCCTGGAAAACAACTAACTAAAGATACGAACAAGAAGCCTCGGACTGGGACTGACCGAAAGATGACAACTAATGATTGTACAAAGGACATGAT
>NC_137014.1:22896977-22931977 GCF_032717465.1 Coenobita brevimanus | reverse complement strand
GCAATAACATTTTCTTTCCCCTTGACATGCTGTATGTCTAATGAATACTCCTGAAGACGTAGACTCCATCTTGTCAATCTCTGATTTTTATCTTTAAACGTACTAAGGAATTTCAGTGGGTTATGATCGGTATACATAACTATGGGGTCAAAACCAGAACACAAATAAAATGAAAAATGCTGTAAACCCAAAATCAAGGCCAAAAGCTCTTTCTGAATAGTTGAGTAGTTCTTTTGAGGTGGAGTGAACTTCTTACTGTAATAAGATACACGATGTTCAATACCCTGATCATCCTCTTGCAGCAAAACAGCCCTAGCTCCTGTATCACTAGCGTCAACAGCCATCTTAAAAGGCTTAGCAAAATTTGGAGTAGCGAGCACTGGCTGACTTAATAGGATAGCTTTAAGTTTGTTGAAAGAGGATGCACAGTTATCGGTTCAGACAAATTTAACTCCCTTTTCAGTTGGTCTGTAAGTGATGATACAAGAATTGAAAAGTTAAGAACAAATCTCCTGTAATAACCTACCATTCCCAAAAATCTTTGTAGCTCTTTCCTACTTTTAGGTCTGGGAAGATCACTTATAACCTGAACCTTAGCTCCTGGTGGTGCAACATGTCCATCACCAATTACGTACCCAAGGTACTGAACTTTAGCTTGACCAAACTCACACTTTGATAAATTAGCTACAAGATTAGCCTGAACCAAACGCTCAAGAAATTTACTGACATGGCATAGGTGATCTTTCCAATTGTCACTGAAGATTAATACATCATCAATATAAACAACACACCCTGCCAAACCCTCTGTTACAACATTCATGAGCTTCTGAAATGTGGCTGGTGCATTCTTCATACCATATGGCATTACAGAACATGCAAAAGTCTTTCCTAGTGTTACAAAACATGAGATCTCCCTAGCACGTTCAGTCATAGGTACTTGCCAGTATCCCTTTAACAAATCAAACTTACTTATGTACCTAGCCTTTCCGATCTTATCTATGCAATCTTCCACGCGAGGGAGAGGGTAAGTGTCTGTTTTGGTTATCTGATTAACACGTCTGTAGTCGATGCAAAGCCGCTGTGACCCACCTGGCTTAGGGACTAGAGTGACAGGAGAACTCCACTCGCTCTGACAGGGCTCAATCATCTTGTGGTCCAACAGGTAGCCAAGCTCCTTCTGGATGAGAGGAACTTTCACTGGGTTCACATGGTAAGGAGGCAGTTTAATTGGCTTTGCGTCTCCAACATCGACATCATGCATCAACACAGTGGTTCTTCCTGGAGTGGCACGGAACACTTGCGGGTACTCCTGCAGTAATGCCGAAAACTCTTGCCTTTCCTCGGGAGCTAGATGAGAAAGCTTAGTCTGGAGATCATTCATGATATCAGGATTCTTCCCCAAACTATCACTCAGGCTCACACTGCATGGGAGAACTTCACTTGCAGACTCGGGTGGAACAGCTACAGTGCAGACTGGGTTATTTTCGTCCTGCCTGTGATATAACTTTAGCATGTTGATGTGACAAAGTTGCTTGTTCTTTCTACTATCTGGTGTGGCGATGACATAGTTGACATCACTGAGTTTCTTCTCCACGAAATAAGGACCACTAAACTTTGCTTGAAGAGGTTGCCCATGCACCGGTAGCAGAATCAAAACCTGATCTCCTGGCTGAAAGTGGTGTAACCTGGACTTCTTATCATACCAAATCTTCATCTTCTCCTGAGCAGCTCCTAAATTCTCTCTCACCAGCTGTAAAGCAGTGGACAGCCGTCCTCTGAACTTCATCACATACTCCAGCAGGTTGACGTCATCATCCTCCGACAGCCAGCATTCCTTGAGTAGCGTAAGGGGTCCTCTTATTTCATGGCCAAACAGTAGTTCTAAGGGTGAGAAGCCCAGTGATTCATTTGGAGATTCTCTTGCAGCAAATACAACGAATGGAAGACCTTTTTCCCAGTCTTTCTGATGTTCCAAACAGTATTTCTTGAGCATCGATTTGAGTGTTTGATGATATCTCTCCAACGCTCCTTGGATCTGGGGATGGTAAGCTGAAGACGTGATCTGGGTGATGCCCAACTCTTTCAGAGACTGCTTGAAAACATTTGACATGAAATTACTTCCCCGGTCTGATTGTACCTCCTTGGGCAGACCAAACTTTTTGAAGAACCCTAGCATTTCCTTAACCACGTTCTTTGCTGAGATATTTCTAAGTGGAATGGCTTCAGGATAACGAGTAGCCATATCAATCAGGGTCAACACATAAGATAATCATGAAGAAGTCTTAGGAAGAGGGCCCACAATATCCACCAACACACGGGTGAATGGCGCCTCAAAAGGAAGAATGGGAACTAGAGGTGCAACCTTTTCGGTCTGATTACACTTCCCCACAACTTGATAGGTGTGACAAGACTTACAATACCAGGAAACATCTCTGAAGATACCTGGCCAGTAGAAGTGTTTCAAAATGCGTGCCAGTCTTCCTCACTCCAAGGTGTCCTGCCAAACTGGAATCATGAGCCACTCTAATGATATCCTGCCTACAAACACAAGGGATGACAACTTGATGTACAACCTCCCATTCACAGTCGGCTGATGCTGGTGGGGGTCTCCACTTCCTCATAAGTACTCCTGACTTTATATAATAACAAGTAGAAGCACCAGCTGACTCTTCCTCACTGCAAGCAGAGTTATCTAGACCTTTCAACTCAGGGTCAGCAACCTGCAACTCAACCAACTCTTGACGAGACAAATTATCAACACTACGGGGTACTGCCTCATCTGGTGAGTGGTCCAAATTATCAAGAAAAGTGTCAGCTAGGATAACATCGTCATCATCATTATCCTCTAAGTCACCAGTAACTTTAGACTTAGCCCTAGTGACAGCACATGCAGAGAACACATCAGGGACATCACAATCCTGGGTCGCAGCCACTGGCTCACTAGACAACTGAGGAGCTGGACACACTTGACTTCCACCAATATCATTTCCAAGTAACACGTGACATTGGGAGTGTCTCAACCAACCCAACCATAACGGAACCATTAACAAAACCAGACTCTCAATTCACTCTGCACAGAGGGACAGAGAAGTAATTATTCCCTACACCTTGTAAGATTACAGTTTCATCAGAGGAATTAACATTAGAGCCTAGAACACTGGTCAGCATAAGGGATTGGCAGGCACCTGTATCACGATATATTTTAACTGATTTCCTGTCATTACTGTCCAGAGGACTGACAAAACCATCAAACAAGAAATTAGCATATGAACTCTTGAAAGTGCCACCCACGTTACTGCTCAAAAGAGGAGCTCCATCATGAGAATTTGATTTACCCCTCAAAGCAGGTTCAGTTAACTCGGTTAAAGAATTCTGGGAACTCTCAAGGGTGGACACTAGACCAATTGACTGAATATTTAAAGACTCCTTTTTGTTCACATCACGCTGTCTCCTGAAACATTTCTCCGTAGTATGACCAAGCTTACTACAATAAGTACATTTACTTTTCTGAAATCTACAGGTGAAGCTGGTATTTACTTCCTGAGAAACATCATCCTTATTCTCTTTCCTGTTACCTGTACTCTGAGTAGAGGCAACGTACTTACTCTCAGCTTTCCTTTTTTCTTTAGAATATCTCTTCTGAGTGAGAACATATTCATCAGCTAAAACTGCAGCATCAGACAAATTATCTATTCTTCTGTCATCAAGATATAGGCTTACATCTTTATTAATACACCTTTTGAAGTCCTCCAGAAAAATCATCTGCTTAAATTTACCAAAATCAGAATCCACATTCTTAGAATTTAACCACTGCTCTAACAGATCTTTGATTTTTGCATACTCAACATGGGATTGCTTATCTTGCTTATAAGTTGTCCTAAATTTTACTCTATAGGCTTCAGGAACAAGCTCATAGGCCTTAAGAATCAAGCTCTTAACTACATCATAATTATCAGATTGATCCTGAGGCAAAGATGCATAAGTTACTTGAGCTTTACCGGTGAGAACAGTTTGAAGGAGTACTGGCCAATACTTTTTGGGCCAATTAAAACCTGTAGCTACCCTCTCAAACAACTGAAAATACTTTGTTAAATCAGATTCATTAAAAGGAGGGACAAGTTTAACATTTTTAGCCACATCAAAATCATCAGAGCTAGATGATCCAGTTCCACCTTGTTTCATGCGATACTCATGGTCTGCCTGAATCCTAGCAAGTTCAACTTGTGCCTGAAACTCAGCCTCCTTAGCACGAGCCAGAAACTCAGCCTCCTTAGCACGAGCCTCCTGCAGGGCTAGCTGTAACTTAGCTATTTCAATCTGCGTTTGCTCATCTGGAGGAGTTACATTAAACAAGCTTTCATTAATCATGTCAACAATTTGATCTTTAGAATGATGAGAGCGAACAGCAATTCCGAATTGTTGAGCAACAAGCTTAAGTTCATTCTTTGTTCTGTTTTCTATATCACACACTGTTTACACATTTGACAAAAAATCTTTGGCTTCATCAAGAGTAGTAATAGTAGACATCATGAATAAATCACTGTCACAAAATATCAAGCAATATCCTTATGATAATATCCTGAATATCCTGATAAGAGGTCGCCAAATTTATGTTACGGAACAGAGAGAGATAATGAACACTTCAAGTGAGAATACTAAAATCACTACTGTCCCGCAAAGTTCCAGGTTCAAAACAAAAGAGTTAGGTAAAATTACAAGTTAAAGTTTAATGCTCAAACTAACAACAAAACATTCAGGACTCATAAGGATAATGTACTGGCAAAAAACAGGTTAAATATATGGTTAACTGCAATAGCCTCTATTAACACGAATTTAGCAAGAGTAAATTTATCTAAGTCAGCCCTGATAAAATGAGAAAACCGGATAATGCTCAGTTAATGCAAGGTATATTATTACAGATACAAAATATTATTAACAATTGCTGACATCAAAAACTCCACATGAATCACAAAAACCTCACCAGGCCTACGAACTAACACCTTAGGCTATACAGTACAAGAAAAAAATGTAGTAACACTTATACTCAAATTACACAGCAGCTAGATGGTTGGAGACTTCCTGAGCACTCACAAAAATAATAACAACTGTACAGGGGAGGACAGAGCTGTGAACAAAATGATTAGTAGATCTAAATGGCAATTAATGCAGAGACTGAGCTCATTATATAGGGGCCGGCAGAGCTTGATGCAACTTGTAAGAAGGACGCGCAAACGAAGCCATAGGGGACAAAGAGTTGACACTCCTGCTCTGAACAACAGAAAGAACGACTTACTCTATTATAAGGGGGAAAAGGGGGGAGTGAGGTAAAACACGCTAGCCTGGTCACTATGGAAGCCACGAGGCGAACCGTGATCAAACATGCAGCATACTGTACGTTAGAATTATACAAAGGATGATGAAATCATAGGCTATGTAACAATATATATACTGTATATATATATATATATATATATATATATATATATATATATACTGTATATATATATATATATATATATATATATAAAATTGTAGAAGAAATGGAAGGTGTAATAAGCTAAATAAATCGTTGAGGATGAGACACTATGAAGTCTCCTGTGCTACAAAAAAAAAAAAAAAAAAAACTGCCCAAATCTCCAGGGCTGTGCTTTTAAAATAATAAGTCCCTGCCCTCCTCTCATCCTATAAAGCCCGTCGCTCTTATTCAAGGTTCGTATGACAGAAATCTAGTGATTTAAAACACTGATTAATAATATTACATACTCAATTTCTGATATAATTATTAACTGTGTCTTGTGTCACAATGTCAAAACTGAATAATTTCAAAAACAGTTTTGGTTATTTACTTATTTATTTTGCTTAAAAAAAAAAAGTGTTAAAAATGTGCTAATGCTGTAAAATGAGGTTATTGTAATGCATAAACATATTTAACAATTATGATTTTTCAGTCACTTAATGGAAAAGGTTTTCTTTATTAAATTATTAAGTAATGCATCGATACTTTAAAACTTCAGCAGTACATCAGTTTTCATGATTATTTCTTACTACTTAAGATGTTCAGGATTATCAGCAGTTAATACGGTTGTATAAAAATAATTTTAGTTTAAGAAAGTTTATCTGCCTATCTATTGTCAGACGCCTCATTCCCGTACGGGGTGGCCACAAACAAATCGCCTCCATGTATGTCGCCCTGTCCCCTGCCATTTCACTGCCTTGCTCTCAGCTTACACCCCCCTCTCTCATATACTTCTCAACTCCATCCCTCCATCTCATCCTTGGCCACCCCCTCCCTCTCCCCCTCTCCACCTCACTAGCATACACTCTCCTTTTCAGTCTCTCGTTCTCCCTCTTCTTCACATGGTCAAACCACCTCAGTATATTTCTCCTAACGCTTTCTATCACATCCATATTCACACCACAATGCTCCTTCATTTGTCAGTCAGTCTGGCCACCTAACTCCAAATGATCCTCTCAAATAATTCATTTCCACAGCTCTCACTCTTGACTTGTATCCTTCGAACAAGGTCCAAACCTTACTACCATACGTTAGGGTTGGCATCACGATACTGTCATGCAATATATACTTTTTTTAAATTTCCATGCTAACTTCTCTGTTTCTTATCACAGCTTTTAAAGAACCAGCAACCTTTCTTAGCTGTTGTACCGTTTCAAACATTTCAACCTCTAAACTTCCATCCTTACTCATCACTACCCAAGTGCTCAAATGCACTCACATATTCCATTTCCTCCTCATCCAGCCTCACTGTACATTCATTGGCTTCATTTTTCTCGAATACCATAACTTTACTATTCCGTATCTTCACCTTTAGATTTCGTCTCCTACACACTCTTCCAAACTCATTCACCAAGCCTTCCAGTTCCCCTTCTTTTTCATTTAAGAATACAGTATCATTTGCAAACACAGTAGGCTACAGGAAGTTCCCCACCACTGCCATCTCCCATTAGGGTCGCTCCAACATCCACTGCCCTACCTTGTACCTCTTTTATAACCCCATCCATATACAGGCTGATCAACCATGGGGACATGACACATCCCTGTTTCAGTCCAACATTCAGACAGAAAATTTCACTCAGTTCACTACCCACAAGCAATGCAGCCTTAGCCCGTTTATACATACTCTTCATGCAATTCAACAACTTCCCCTTTACTCCACATATGCATAATGCATTCCACATTCCTCGTCTATCCACCCTGTCATATGCTTTCTCCAGATCCATGAAGGCCGCATACAACTTCTTTCTCTTATCTAGAAACTTTTCCACTAAAGACCCAAGAATGAATATCTGATCTACTCAACCTCTTCCATTTCTAAAACCTCCCGGTTCATCTCCAGCTAATCCTTCTGTTATTTCCTTATCAGTAAGTATGCCACCATATAGTTTCCCTCTTACACTAAGAAGACAAATGCCCCTATGATTACCACACATTTTTTTTCCCCTTTTCCTTTGTACAGGGGAATAATTGTACCTGACTTCCAATCCTCTGGGAAATTTTTGTAAATCAAGACTTATTTGCCAGTACTACATGCAAGAGAGTTAATTGATACACCCAGTCCATCATGTACGCTACATGTCAACCATGGAACTGTCTTATTTTGTCCGTATTTCTCTCTGCCTATGACCTTCAGTTTTTTTAATGCAATGTATCCAGGCATTTCGAAACGAACTGTTCTTCAGTTTGGCTATGGATTTTTTTTCTTTTTTTTTAAACGTATTACGGGTTTATAGCATGGTTCCAACTTCCTTGCATTAAAAAATACCCGTATTGGTTTTCATGATTATTTCCAATATTACCAAAGAATATCATATTTCATTTCATTATTGCAACATCAGCCCTCAGAACGTAGTAAGTATTTGATTTCTTACTGTCAAAGTCCAATGAATATTATATCTTACTGAAACAAATACAGTGCATTTTATGTTTATTTCTCCACGTCTGACATTGACAGTATATATGCCTAGTATTGTATGAAATAACTTGAAATAGAGCTTTGTGTACTGGTTAATTCTCATGATTTTTCAAGTGTACGGTATTAGATTTGTATTTTTCTATTCCCTCTTCCACTCCCCATTCCCTCTTTTCCGTAGCTCGCCCCGCTTCCCTTTCTCATCTTCCCTCCCATCCCACATTTTCTGCTCATTCCCTCCATACCTTCCTCCTACCGAAGGGAAGCAAGAAAAATATGTATCCTTAAAGAGTGATCAGGGATGGCCCCGGGGATGTATATCCATCTGCGGTTCAGTTTATCAACACACCAGCCTTAATCTCTTATCTCTCTCTCTCTATTTATAATTTTACCCTTATTTAATATATATTTCACGTTTTCTGTATTCAAGCATATTATTTTACATATGCATTCCCTCTTGGCCTGGTATTTCCTCTCTACCATTCTTTGGATTCCCTACTTTCTATTAGTTCTGTATGAACTATTTTCTTGAAGTTTCCTTCTTGTTTTCTTTCGGTATTGGGTCTTTGTTTTTTTATCACTGTCTTTCATTTTTTTTACCCTTTTTCTGTATATTTCGGGCCTCTGTGATACAAAGAATATAAATACAACTCTGGCAGACTGTCAGGAAACCTGGTGAAAACTTCTCCCATCTCTCTGTATCTCCCATTATCTTTAATGTTTCTCTTATTCATTGCTCTGTGTCTCCCCTCTTCCTATCGTAAGTGGCTATATTTTTTCTGCATTTAACGGTACTTTTCTCTCTCTCTTTGTATCCTTTCTTTTTTATCTTTCTAATCTGAATGGTCGCTGAAAGGCATAACCAACTAGGGTTCACCGTCAAAACAGACACTGATAACATCCTCTCTCTTTTGTGTGTGCCATTAATAGGATTTTTTTTTTTTTTTTTTAGGCGGTTAGAGTTCGCTTTTTACTTTTTTTTTTTCTACCATTTCAATTTTTCCGTCTTTTTCTGCCGCACTCACTTGGTGCCAATCACTCACTGAGTTACGATATATATATATATATATATATATATATATATATATATATATATATATATATATATATATATATATATATATATATATATATATATTTCAAGAACAGGAACTTGACGAAATTTATTTCTAGTGGTACGACTCCACACAGACTAAGATTTAGGGAAGATGAGACCGCCGAGTCCCACCTCCACGAGGTAGAACGGTCTCCGAGGGCCTGGCTTAAGCCGTCATGCTCGGGCAGAATATTTTACCAATATACACGTAATTTTGATTTGTAGTAGACTACACCTGGGCTAGTCTTTAGGCAAGGTGGACGTAAACCCTACATGAATCACTGATTTCAGACAATTGCTGTGGCCATCAGTAAGTGAAGGAAATCTCCAAGTTTTATTTATTATTTTTTAATGCGAGGAAGAAGGAACCAAAGGCTGAGCCCGTTCCTTCCAAGAAAAAAAAAAACAATACAAAAGAGAGCCAGTATTCAAGATCCATTCATTTCGAGATGCCTAGACACATTGCGTTTGAAAGACTGGAGATCATACGAAGTAGGAAATACAGACAGAGGGAGACAGTTCCAGAGCTGACCTGTTGCATAAATGAAGGACTGGGAGCAACGGTTAACTCTTGCATTAGAGTGTTGGACAGAAAAGGGATGAGAGTTTTTTTGCTAGATGGGTGCTATGCACCTGTCTTAGAGGTGGAGGGATGCAAGCAGAGAGTTCAGAGGAGCAGTGACCACTGAATTAGCGATAGAAAAAAGAAAAAGAGGCAACAGTGGTGCGAAGAGACAGAGGTTGAAGGGAGCCAGTAAGAGGAGAGTTGATGAGGCGAATAGCCTTGGACTCCACACTATTGAGAAGAGCTGTATGTGGGGAGCCTCCCCACACATGAGAGTTTTACTATAAACAGGGGCCAATAAAACCCGTATATAAAGTCAACAACTGTGCAGAGGTAAAGAAGGCGCGGAGTCGGCTTAGCACACCTAGTCTCTTGGAAGCAGATTTTACAAGAGATGCAATGTGATCTTTCCAAGATAAGTCCCGTGTGAATGAGACCACAAGCCTGTTCAAGGATGATGCAGAATTGAGCTGGATATTATTAAACATTAGTGGGTATACCTGTGGAAGATTTTGGTGGGTTGATAGGTGTACAAACTGAGTCTTTGATGCATTAAAAACAACAAGATTATTTTTACCCCAGTCAGAGATACGAGCCAAGTCAGACATTAGGTGTGCTATAGCCTCATTCCTTGTTTTTTGAAGTAACTGCCGAGATGGACATTGCAGAAACCGAATGGAAAGGTGAATGGTGGATAGGATTAGATATACAGCTTAGAAGATCATTGATGAATAAAAGGAAGAGAGTTGGTGATAGGACAGTGCCCTGAGGAACAGCACTGTTGATAGACGTAGAAGAATGATGGCCGTCTACAACTGCAGCTGTAGAACAACCAGAAAGGAAGCTATAGATGAAGGCACATATAGAAGGAAAGAAACCGCAAGAGGGAAGTTTGGAAATTAAAGATTTATGCCAGACTCGACCGAAAACCTTTGAGATGTCACGTGCAAAGGCAAAGCTGTAGCCAAATTCCCGAAAGGAGGATGACCAGGAGTATGAAAGGTAGGTGAGAAGATTGCCAGTGGAGCATCCCTGACAGAACTCATACTGATGATCAGAAAGAAAGTTGTGAGAGGAAAGATGCTTTAAAAATTTTCTATTAAGAATAGACTCGAAAACTTTTAAGACACAGGATGTTAATGCAATTGGACGATAGTTAGAGGGTTGGGAATGGTCACCCTGCTTTGGGACTGGCTGAATGAGAGCAAACTTCCAGCAAGAAGGAAAGGTACAAGTTGAAACACAAAGGCGAAAGAGTTTACCTAGGCATGGTGTAAGCACAGAAGCACAGTTCTTGAGGACAACAGGAAGGACTCCATCAGGCCCATATGCCTTGTTAGTATTGAGGCCAGTGATGGCAGAAAATACATCAGCTGAAGAAATTTTAATGGCAGCCATGAGGAAGTCAGAGGGGAGAAGTGATGGAGGAATAGCACCGGAATCGTCTAAGGTGGAATTGGAGGAGAAAGTTTGAGTGAAGAGATCTGCTTTATCTGTAGAAGAAACAGCTACAGAGCAATAAAAAGAGGAGGGAAGGATGATGAGGTAAAGTTATTAGAAATGTTTTTGGCAAGGTACTGGAAGGAGCGGGAAGAATTCAAGTTGGAGATTTGAGAGCATTTAGTACGGATGAAATTATTTTTAGCAGAGCAAAGAACAGACTTAGCATGATTCCGGGCAGAAACATAAAAAAGATGTGATTCGGAGATGGGTTGGCACCTGTACCTTTTATAGGCCCTCTCCTTGTTGTGGACAGCATTAGAACAAGCATGATTAAACCAAGGCTTTCTTGCATTAGTTAGAGGATATGAGAAAGGAATGTATGCTTCCATGCCCAAGAGAATAACCTCCGTAATGCGTGAGGCACACTCAGATGGCTTCCGGCCATGGAAGCAATAATCATTACAGGGAAAATTAAAGAAGTACTGCCTGAGGGCCTCCCAATCCGCAGCTCCAAAGTGCCATAGACGACGTTTCTTTGGAGGGTCCACAGGCCGTACCGAAGCCATAGGACAGGTCATTAAGGATAGAATAGATGTAGGCTTGTTCACCAGGTGGATCAGTGAAAGGAGAGGAGAGCCAAAGGTGGTGGTGAACATTGAAATCTCCTAAAGTGGAGATTTCAGAGAAAGGAGAAATGGATAGAATGTGTTCCATTGCAGAAGTAAGAGAGTCGACGAATTTTTGATAGTCAGTAGAATTAGGAGATAAGTAAACAGTGCAGATATATTTAGTCAGAGAATGACAGGAGAACCGAAACCAGAGAAGAGAGTATTCAGAAGAATCAAGTTCAGGAACATGAGAGCAATATAGGTCGTTGCATACATATACACCACATCCACCTTTGGCTTTGAAATGAGTATAAAGTAGGAGGATACAGGAAAGGGTTTGCTGTCAGTTGCCTCAGACAGCTGAGTCTCAGTAAGGTAGAGAAGGTGAGGTTTAGAGGAGGAGAGGTGTTCGACAGAGAGAAAGTTAGAGGAAAGGCGGCAAATGTTGCAGAAATGAAGAAGAAGTGAATCAGTGGACCCAGGCAGCTCAAAGAGTCGTCACTGGTAGAAGGGCGGATGGTGGGGGGATTTATGGTCCCCCCCCCCGGGGACTCCTAGGCATTGTATGGGAGCGCCATTTTCCTTTTTTCTTGTAGGGATTCTGTGAAATCACTGATTTATATCGTGTCTTGATACACAAATTCCCGGTTTGCATGTTAGAGAATGTGTGTAGTGAATGTTGACGAAGTCTTAGAGATCGCATGTTCAGGGAAAATGAAACAAAAAAGTATGCCAGTATCACAGAGTACTCTTTAAAACTATTCAGTTCTTACTGCCGGGAGTGCCCAAAGAAGAGGAAGTGACTAAAGATGAAAGGTGTTTCGGTACACCCAATTTTATCAGATAAATTCAATTCTCGGGCCCAAATTGATCTATCTGATATTCAGTCATGACACATAAGCTGATCAAATGGGTCTTTGTTTACCAACACTGTTTGACGAAATTTGTCATCCTACGTGCCTTAACATCAAAAAGAGCTGCCGAAGTTGCTCTTCATTTATTGGATATCTTTCTTCTATTTGGTGTCCCATCCATTTTCCAGAGTGATGATGGCAGCAAATTTACAGCCAAGATGATAAATGAACTCAAGGTACTGTGGCCTAAACTAGTCATGGTACATGGTAAACCACGGCATCCATAGAACCAAGGGTCAGTGGAGCATGCAAATGACGATATTAAGACCCCAAGTTTTTAAGACTACATTTTTCAGCTACTTGAGTTACTTGGCGTACTCATTTTATTTGATTTTGCTATATCCATGTGGTTATATTCAAGGTAGGGAAACTTATCCAATTTTAGACGTTAACCTCTCCAGTATGAGGGCTAATTCTGAAAATGAATAAGATCGTCTGGACATAACACAAATAAATTATAACACACCTTTATATTAAAGACTCCAGATTATTTTGTTTCCAGTGTACTCAGGCTCCAAGATTTTTAGGATGCCAAATTATATGTATGCAATAACTGAACACTCCAAGATTTTATTTACACAGTATTCTCAGGCTACTGTATTTTAAATCTCCTTGGATAGACACAATATCGGGAGGCGATTTTAAGAACCCAGTGCTGTAGGATGTCAGGGATCTATTGTTTTAGGAGTACATTATGTTAGTAACCCATTGCTTCATGACGCCTTATTCCATGGTTCTGTTGTTCCGTGTATCCAGGATTTTGAGCATGCATTATTTTAAAACCCTGGAATTCTGGGATCCTTGTTCTGGAGGTCCAAGATTTTAATACCATTGTTTTCAGGGGTACTAGTTTTAAGACTGCAAGATTTTGAGGATAAGGTATTTTGGGAGTTTATATACAAAATAAGTATTTGGAGAACCGATTGAAAGAATTAAAATTTTAGGGGTTTCAGATGTAAGGTTCCAGCATTATAAGGACCCACATTTTTAAGGCTCCAGTATTTTATGAGGTAATTTTCTTATGCTGCCGTATTTTAAGGACCCATTGCTATAGGGCTGCTATTCTTTAGGAGCCTACAGTAGTGTTACAAGGTTGCATTATCATGTGGACCTAAGCTTGGGGTACTCCAGGGAAACATTGTTTTGAGGCGCCAAGATTTTAGGGCTCTCGTATTTCAGACCTGTCGTGTTGGACACAATATCAGGGGATAGTTGGCTTGTAGTAGTCTTCCCCCGGGACCATTTGAACTGAAGAATAAGATGCAAATGAGGAGCCCCTACACAAAAGTGGAGAATAATGAGACAAATAACAAGGAATCGCCTCCACCTACTTGATTAACGTGGTCGGGACGGTGTGGGACTTCAGGGCTGGTTGTAGTTGTTCGGATGTTGTAATGATTTTGGGGTTATTATGGTCTGAGTTTAGTTGCTTGAGGTTTTTCTGGAATAGGGTGATTACTTTTGGGAGTTGAGGGTTGTTTTGGGGTTACTTTAGTTCCTCTGGGGTTGGTTGGGATTAGATGTAACCGTTTTTTGGGAGGTTAAGGTTGAGGTTAGACTTTCTTTGAGACTGGTTGTTTTGGGTTTGTTTAGGGTTGGATGTAGTTTTGAGACGAGTGAATAACACGAAGAGTTAACATGACTGTTTCCATTTGTGTGCCTGTTTTTCATTTTGTCTTTCTTTCTGTTAGCATGATTATCGGAAACCACTGAATGAAACTGCACCAGATTTGCTATAATGATGGAGGACCATCAATGGTGCAGGTGATGAAGGTCATGGGAAGTAGGTCAAGTAGGTTATCTTTGGTTTGATATAATTTAGACCAACTTAGTGGAAGGGCTACATGTCAGACTCAATATTGAGAATAATTGGTCAAAAGGGAACGTCACAGAACTAGGTAAGATGTTTTGATTTGATTTTGACTAAGCTTTATGGAATGACTTCAGGACAACCATGGATGGAGGAGTTCTCTTTCGAAAGCAAGACACCAAAGAGCAAGGACTCGAGCCTGGGTTAACTTGAACCCTTCATGTCCAATTTGGACCACACTCTGGAAAATCGAGGGTCAGGCAGGGATAAAGTAATTCGATTTTGAAAACAATGAGTAGACAACCAAGGTCACAGAGTAGGGTTCGGCCTAAAGGTCATAGAAAGATTTGTAGCACCTACTCGTCAGCGACTTATTTTGCATACTATACTTCAGCGTTCTCCTATGCACTGTTGCTATAGTTTGATATCAACTTTTTTTTTTTTTATCAAGAAAATGCACGAGGATATTGTGGACCACATGGAGAACAATTCGCTGAGGAAAGTGTTACAGAAAATCTTCAGTGTTACTTAGAATACGAGCCTGAAACCGATCGAAGGGCTCGGGTGTTCTAAATGCTTCGTGTTTTGGTGAGGGATGGGGAAATTTTGAACATTTGGTAATACGTTGTCCGTGTTTGGGTTAGTTGTTTTGAAAGGGTCGTACTCGGTGTTGGTTATACTGGAACTAAGAGAGAGAGAGAGAGAGAGAGAGAGAGAGAGAGAGAGAGAGATCATAAATCCGCCAAAATCGCATATCGTCATGGGGTTTACATCTGCTCATTAATATTCAAATCCTTTTAAATTCTGGCTTCACCTCACAGTCCTACTCTTTTTAATTTAGTGTGCACGCTCTTGTGTTTCCCATACTCTTCCCGCTATTGTCATTGACCCTTGAAGAACGAGTCTGGGATAAGTGCCTATTGACTACAGAAGGGCCATGACGATAGACAATCAATTTTTTTAAGTATCCTCCTACAATACATGCTTATGACAAATGACGGATGACCTACACAGATTCTTATATAAACCAATACACACTGAGATTCACGGTCGCATTATATGTTATAATAAACTGAGCGAAGTTGTAAGGAAGCTTCAAATTTCTGACATACCTTATGGAAGACATGATATTGTTATATGTGATCAGCTTTCATCCTGATTTCCAGCGTGGTTAGCAACGACTCAGATAAGTCAGATACATGCCATTATCTTAACATGCTCCAGAAATTATCGCAGAAAAGTCCATACTTTTGCTTTCTCGGTTTTTGATAGGACGCCTAAACACCCTGATGACAGGCTGTGGACAATTTTCAGGTTATATAGAAGGTTTTATAACATCACCTCCCCAGCGATTCACTCTTCAAATTACACCTGAACATTCTTCTACATGTTATCAACATTCCTAATATGAGTGGTATAGGGGAAGATAATGGAAAGTGCATTAAATGTTTTACAGACCCTCCAAAGCCTCGAACAACAAATTTCCTTGATAAAAACAAAGGCATAAAAAAGTCCATGTTATCCATCAGCATTTTCTACATCACTGGTAGAAGGGCGGATGGTGGGGGGATTTATGTTCCCCCCCCCCGGGGACTCCTAGGCATTGTATTAAATTAAAACAAGGCTCATAGAAGTATCACTGCTGTCTGTATATCTGATCTGCCAACTTCGTTCGGTACACAATATCTGGTGTATGAAAAATGTTGCGATATTTTGAAACACAACCTCGTACAGACTAGTACTGAACCCCACACCTTCTCTCTCTCTCTCTCTCTCTCTCTCTCTCTCTCTCACCGTATATACGGTATATATATATATATATATATATATATATATATATATATATATATATATATATATATATATATATATATATATATATATATACGTTTCGTTTTTAAAGGCTCCAACATGCTTGCATGCGTCGGCCTTGGTCACCTAATGGTGGGTGTCCATGCTGCACGATCCATTGGAGCCTCCCTGTTCAGTCCCTTAACCCTGAGGTCACATTTAATGACCTCGTCCCATGTCTTTCTCGGTCTACCCCTCATAACCCCAATACCAATATTAACACTTCTCACCTTCCCTACCCAATTATCATTCCCCATCCTCTTCACATGTCCAAACCATCTCAATCTACCTCTCCTCATCACAACACCAATACACTCCAGTCCCATCCTACCTCTCAACTCTTCCATCGTAAACCTAGCCCACTCAGACCTTGCGCGCAGGGACGCACTACACATCCACCTAATCATTATCATTTCTGTATGTCTGAGCCGGTGAATATCCTCCTTCTTTACTGCCCAGGTCTCACTACCATACATACAGCATAACATCCTAACACATGCTGCATACAAAGACCCCTTAGCATGTAGGGAGAGTACTCTCATTGTCAGGAGAGGCAACAGCTCCCTGAACTTCTTCCAACCATTTCTCTACCTAGCCACAGAGCTAGCTCCAGCCCCACCTCCAGCACACAACATGTCTCCCAAATAACAAAACTCTTCCACACACTCAAGAGATTCACCAGCAAGTTCAATCCTTTCACGCCTGACTATCTCCACCTGCTCTCCCCAACACGCCATACACATATAATCAGCATTATCTCGCAGTCTACCTCTGTTACCACTACATCTCTTGTGCACCCATTTATCACAAACACCGCACAAGATGGAATTACTTCCCACACCTTTGTGGCAAACTGCACATGGCCACTCTCCCTCGTCTTTGACAGTACCGCCACCAACCCTAGATATCATCACTTTTGTTTTATCTGCATTTACCCTTAAGCCCTTGTGCCCCATACCATCCCTCCATTTTCTAAACCTTTCCTCCATTTCCCTTTCGTTCTCTGCAATCAACACCAAATCATCAGCATACAACAACTCCCACGGGAGTCCGTTTTTAAAGTCACATGAGAGGGCTTCAAGTACCGTGATAAACAACATGGGACTCAAAACTGACCCCTGATGCACACCAGCATTCATGGAAAACTCATCACTTAAATCTCCACTCTTACCTGGGTGCAAGCACCCACATATATAGCCATAACCACCCTGACCAGCCACTCCTCCAAGCCAAGCTTTCTCATTGCCCACTTCACCACCTCTCTAGGGACTCTGTCAAAGGCCTTTTCCAAATCAACAAAAACAAAATACAGATCCTTTCTCCTACCAATATATTTTTCCTGAAGCTGTCGAACAATGAATATGGTATCAGTGGTCCCCCTACCTGGGAAAGACCCAAACTGCATCTCATCAATATTCACACTTTCTCCAATCATACCTTCTAAAACTCTCTCCATTACCTTCATTATCTGATCTAAAAGCTTTATACCTCTATAATTTCCTCTTTCCAGGGCATCACCCTTCCCTTTATACACATTTACAATTATACTCTTCAGCCAATCATCTGGGACAACACACTCATAAATAATCATATTTATCAGGTCAGTGACTAACCTCACCCTTATATCTCCTGAGGCCTTCAACATTTCGGCAGTCAACCCAGACACACCTGCTGTCTTCCCCACCTTCATCCTTCCTATTGTCTCACTCACAGTTGCAGCATCAATCAAAGGCCAAGGGCCAAACATTGGATCTGCTGGCTCCAAACCTTCCCTGTCCCAGTCAAACTCCTCATTCAACATCTGGCTATAATGCTCTGTCCATGCATCTTAAATATCCTAACTGTTCACCACTACCTTTCTTTCATCATTCTTCACACACTGCTCACCTATAATATCCCGATTATCCCTCTGCATCTGATTTCCTACCTTAAATATCATATTTTTCCTTTGCCCAAGATTTAGCTTATCAAATAAAAGTCCCTGTGATTCAGACTTCGCCCTGTATACCTCTATTCTAGCCCTACACTTGGCAGCTAAGTATTTCTTCTTCCTACCACCCTTCTTCCATTACAGGAAAAGCCTTCTTTTCTCCTTAACTGCAGCTTCTACACCCTCATCCCACTACCAAGTTACTTTATGTCTTGGTGGTCCTCTTGTCCAAGCACATAGTACATCAGTAACTCTCAAGAGATTGTTCTTGAGGGCTCTGTACTGTTCATTAACGCCTCTTTCTACAGCTCCCTGTTCAGCCACCAATCTCCACATCTTGCTATAGAAGGCATCCCTTACTGCTTGTTTTTTCAGCTTCCATATTTTCCTCCTAGGTACATAAGTCCTCTTTTTCATCACTCGTTCTTCAAGCACTATATCACAAATCAATAGTTTGTGCTGCTGCACACACTCCTCACTTCCTATAACTTGAACATCCCTCACTAACCTCCTATCAGCCATCCTGACCAGAAAATAATCTGTCTGACTGCTGTTTTCGCCAGACTCATACGTAAATAACCTACTCTCTCTTTTCCTAAAATATGTGTTGCACACAATCATGTCCGTTGCCTCCCCTAAACTCGAGTATCCTTTCCCCTGCCGCATTCCTTATACCATATGCACATCCCCCATGTACTCCTTCATAACCTTGTGCTGCTTCACCTACATGACCATTTAAGTCCCCTCCCAAAACCACTATCTCATCATCCCACATACCACCTACTACACATATTAAATCATCCCAAAATCTATCTTTCTCTGCTTCATCCAATCCTGCCTGTGGAGCATATACTGATATAATTGCAGCTATCTTCCTACCGAAAAAATTTTCACTACTAATATCCTATCGTGTTCTCATAATATTCATAACATATTCCACCCATTTTTCTGCAACCATCACACCAACACCCCCATATCCGTCTGTCACCCGATGCCAAAACATCTTATAGTAACAGTCCTCCCCAACAATCTTTCTGGCTGATCCACCCCTGTACCGGACATCCTGCAAACACGCCACATCCACCCACCTCCTACTGAATGCCTCAACGACTTGCCCCGCTCTTCCCCTCAAACTTCCCACTTTTCATGAACCCACCCTCATCCCCCTAGGTGATTTACTGTCCTCAGGCTTGCTTTGAAACTTATTCTTGTGTTTTGTCATAGTCAGTATTAATAAATACACAAATAATTCAACCCATTATCTTTAAATAGGGCCAGAAAAAATAAAGTTTAATTGAAAAAATTTATATATTTTAAAGTTTTTACAAAAATGATTAAATTTTAGGTATACAAATTTTAAAATTAAGTCTTGCAAAACTGAAAAGTAATATCATGATTCCTTGGGTGGCCTGCAGTAGACCGATGCCCCCATTCACTGCACAGTCCCAGGTCCAGGCAATGGATCTGGGACCTTTAGCCCACCAGCTTACCAGTGGCTGTGGTTGTGGCCTTGGGGACAGCTGCAGGGACACCCTCCAAGCGCACCTTGGCACTGCAACTATCCCGCCATTATACACCCACTGATAGGGCAGCCTCCTAGGGTGCTACTTCCAGGTTCGGGTCCTTCTCTATTGGGCGGAAGTGGCAGCCTGGGAACCGCAATGCCTTGTACCATGTAGCACAGGCTCGAGCCCCATCTTGCCCTGGACCCATGATCTATGCCAGCGGAACCCCAGTCTCTCTTCCCCCCAGAAGTCTGCCACTAGGTAGCGGGGGCAAATTTTCTGCCCGCATGCCCTTGCTGGCGCCAACCCCTGTAATGTAGTGGGATACGTTGTGAGAAATGTAAAGTGCATGTGATGTAGTGCATAAGATAGTTAAAGGAAATGTTTGGAAGAGTATGCTGGTCTACTCTCCATGTTACTGTCAGACTGAAAAGGTCAACAAAGGGGATGGTTAGATAGCTAGTGAAATAGGAGCTCCAGCTCTCCCTATCACCAGCATTCCCATTCCCCTCAGGAGTACCACCCTGTTTGGCCCGTGCAATATATATATATATATATATATATATATATATATATATATATATATATATATATATATATATATATATATATATATATATATATATATATATATATATATATATATATATATATATATATATATATATATATTTTCATGCTAAGAAGAAGGAACCAAAGGCCACGAGCCCGCAAACTGTTCCTTCCAAGAGGAAAACAATATATAAGAGAGAGCCAAAGTCAAGATCCGATAATTTCGAGATGCCTGGACACACTGCGTTTGAAAGACTGGAGATCATAGGAAGCAGGAAATACAGACAGAGGGAGACAGTTCCAGAGTTGACCTGTTCCATAGAAGAAGGACTGGGTGTAATGGTTAACTCTTGCATTAGAGAGCTGGACAGAAAAGGAATGAGAGTTTGTTGCTAGACGGGTGCTACGCACCCGTTGTGGACGTGGAGGAATGCAAGGAGACAGTTCAGAGGAGCAGTGACCAGTGAAGTAGCGATAGAAAAGAGATAAAGATGGAACAGTGCAGCAAAGAGACAGAAGTTGAAATGAGCCAGTAAGAGGAGAAGAGTTGATGAGACGAAAAGGCTTTGACTCCACCTGTTGAGAAGAGGGGTATATGGGGAGCCTCCCCACACGTGAGAGTTGTACTCTATACAGGGGTGGATAAATCTCGTTTATAAAGTCAACAACTGCGCAGGGGTAAAGAAGGAACGGAGTTGGCTTAGCACACCTAAACTCTTGGAAGTAGATTTTACAAGAGATGTATTATGATCTTTCTTAGCTAAGTCCCGAGTGAATGAAACCCCAAGCATGTTCAAGGACGATGCAGGATTAAGTTGAATATTATTAATCATTAGTGGGTACACCTGTGGAAGATTCTGTCGGGTTGATAGGTGTAAGAACTGAGTCTTTGATGAATTAAAAACAAGATTATTTTTATCCCAGTCAGGGATACGAGCCAAGTCAGACTTTAGGTGTGCCATAGCCTCATCCCTTGTCTGTTGAAGTAACTGCTGAGATGGACGTTGCAGGTACCGAATAGAAAGGTGAAGGGTGGAATCATCAGCCTACGAGTGGATAGGGTTAGAAGTACAGCTTAGAAAGTCATTGGTGAATAAAAGGAAGAGAGTTGGTGGTAGGACAGAGCCCTGAGGAACACCACTGTTGATACATCTAGGAGGAGAACGATGGCCGTCTACACCAGCGGCAATAAAACGACTAGAAAGGAAGCTAGAGATGAAGGCACAGATAGAAGGATAGAAACCATTAGAGGGCAGTTTGGAAATTTAAGATTTATGCCAGACTCGATCGAAAGCTTGTGAGATGTCAAGTGCAATGGCAAAGCTTTCGCCCACTTCCCGAAAGGAGGATGACCAGGAGTCTGAAAGGTAGGTGAGAAAATCGCCAGTGGAGCGACCCTGACGGAATCTATACTGACGATCCTAAAGAAGGTTGTGATAGGAGAGATGTTTTAAAAGTTTTCTATTAAGAATTTACTTGAGAACTTTTGAGATACAGGATGCTGATGCAATTGGACGATAGTTAGAGGGTTGGGAATGGTCACCCTTCTTTGGGACTGGCTGAATGAGAGCAAACTTCCAGCAAGAAGGAAAGGTACAAGTTTATAGGCAAAGGTGAAAGAGTTTATCTAGGCAGGGTGTAAGCACAGAAGCACAGTTCTTGAGGACAACAGATGGGACCCCACCTGGCCCATATCCCTAGTTAATATTGAGGCCAGTGATGGCAGAAGTACTTCAGCTGAAGAAATTTTAATATCAGCCATAAGGAAATCAGAGGGGGGAAGTGATGGAGGAACAGCACTGGAATTGTCTAAGGTGGAGTTGGAGGAGAAAGTCTGTGCAAAGAGATCTGCTTTATCAGTAGAAGAAATAGCTACAGAACCATCAGAGTAGAAAAGAGGAGGGAAGGATGATGAGGTAAAGTTGTTAGAAAGGTTTTTGGCAAGGTGCCAGAAGGAGAGGGAAGAATTCGAGTTGGAGAGTTGAGAACAGTTATAATGGATGAAATTATTTTTAGCAGAACAAAGAACAGACTTAGCACAATTCCTGGCAGAAACGTATAAAAGATGTGATTCGGGGGTGGGATTGCTCCGGTACCTTTTATGGGCCCTCTCCATGTTGTGGACAGCATTAGAACAAGCGTGATTAAACCAAAGCTTTCTTGCACTAGTCAAAGGATATGAGAATGGAATGTATGCTTCCATACCAGAAAGAATAACCTCCGTAATGTGCAAGGCACACTCAGATGGCTCCCGACCATGGGAGCAATCATCATTCCAGGGAAAATCTAAGAAGTACTCCCTGAGGGCCTGCCAATCTGCAGCTCCAAAGTGCCACAGACAACGTTTCTTTGGAGGGTCCACAGGCCGTACCGGAGCGATAGGACAGGTTAAGGTGATAAGGTTGTGATCGGAGGAGCCCAACGGAGAGAAAAGATTAACAGTGTAAGCAGAAGGATATATATATGTCTGTGTGTGTATA
Organism: Coenobita brevimanus; assembly: GCF_032717465.1. Taxonomy (NCBI): domain Eukaryota; kingdom Metazoa; phylum Arthropoda; class Malacostraca; order Decapoda; family Coenobitidae; genus Coenobita; species Coenobita brevimanus. The sequence continues at coordinate 22,909,295 of NC_137014.1, read as the reverse complement.
TATTACACACACACACACACACACACACACACACACACACATATATATATATATATATATATATATATATATATATATATATATATAAAGTAATCCCTCTACTATCCAATGTAATAGAGCCAAAGGCATGTCCGGAAAGTGGTCCTGTCCAGAAAGTGGGCCCCTAGCTCCTGGACTGGTACTAAACCCTGGATAGGTAACCATTTTTTTTTTACTATATTAGGTAACGTGGGGTATGACGTACCCCATGGAAAAAAAAAAATACTTCCGTTTGAGATACTTCAAAATGCTTCAATACACAAATAATTCACCCCATTATCTTTAAATAGGGCCAGAAAAAATAAAGTTTAATTGAAAAAATTTATATATTTTAAAGTTTTTACAAAAATGATTAAATTTTAGGTATACAAATTTTAAAATTATGTCTTGCAAAACTGAAAAGTAATATCATGATTCCTTGGGTGGCCTGCAGTAGACCGATGCTGGGACCTTCTGTATTCAAAAGGAGAAAGACAACAAATTAAAATTAAAGAATTACAAGAGGGCTCAACTGAGGTTACATTATGGGTAACCTGCGGTATGACATACCCCAGTGGCTCTATAGAGCAAAATCAGAGCCAGGTATAGCTATGACTCCATCATCCCCATGAAGAGCATCACTAGGCAGGAAGGTAATGAGACGGACAGATCTGTAGACCTTATGCTTATATTTTTAAACATTATATTTTGGGGACTGGGGTTTCTGATACTTCACGTTACCTATCTAGTGTTAAGGACCCTAATCTCCACCTAAATAACTTCCTACCGGATATACATAGCACCTATTTAAACCTATTAAAGACCCTATTCACACTAGTAATGGACATAAAGCATGAAATAAATTAAAAGGAACCAAAGAATGAGGAATTAGAAGTGACTGAACCTCAGCCAGGGTACTTACAGCACATTTGTGGCCAGCATTTCTAAGGTTTTGGCTGTGGTGAAAATGCTCTTGACGAACGTACAGTAATCCAGATTGTTCGTTCTTTGCACTGTGAGTTATAATTGTTTAACACTGCACATTGTTCTTAACAGCACCACGCCAATTTCAACCGCCAGTTTCAACCGCCAATTTGCACTCCACAGTTAATTCTTTTGCACTCTAAATTCTAATTTCTTAACACTGCACAATACTGTAAATTCCCGTGTGATATAGTGGTGAGGTATTGCAGTTTATTAAAAAAAAAAAAAATGAGCACGTGTGGTTTCCGTTGTGGTAGGCATCCACTCCCCATCGAATTAGGCAGTAACTGTTGGAGTGGTGTTGGGGAAACAGAGTTGCCAGATCGCAATGGCCACATTACCAAACTCCTCAATTTTCATTACCAAATTTAACTTTTCATTACCAAATTCGTAAAGCTAGCATTTATTCTTCACTAATTATATACACAAGTAGAAATACATGTAATCACTCTTCTCATAATTAACAGCATGTTGATTATTTTCATGCTATGTTGGCTAGCAGATTAATCAGAGACAGCAAACAATCCTCCATCTCCATCATGTGTATCCTCATACATGTGAAAAATCCGTTTGGTAATGCATTATTCTGATTCATTACTAAAAGAATTTTTCATTACCAAATTGGCCCACATTTGGTAATGAAAAATACCAAATGGCAACCCTGACAGGGGTGGGGGGAGAGGAGAGGAAGGAGGGGGTGAAGGGGCCGTGGTGTAAACCAGCTGTTTGGCGTGCGGCAATTTCAAATTATGAGTGGGAAAAAATTCGATTTTGGGGGGATTTTTTTTTTTTTTTTTTTTTTGCCATTTTTGGGTTCTGAAGGTCCAGGCCCACAATGTCTGATAAGTTGGGCGTCCAGAGTGTAAGGGGATTACTGTATACTGTATATATTAGGGTGGCCCTTATTTTGTCACTATCTTTGTTTTTTTTTTTCTCTCTCACCCTTTCTTTTGATGCTACATATTATAAAACTTTATTGAGCAAAATTTCATTGTGTGTAAGAATTATTTAGGGTGTGCTCAAAGAGTTTTAATAATTCATAACTCTTCTTCAGCCACTAAAATCCATGATTGTTAGTTCGAGACCATTTTTCGAGTAAAAAGCATTTGGTTTAAATAGTAAGAAATACTGTTTAGTAATATAAATTAGGCAACAGACAGTTTTACATTTTTCAGATTCAGTGGGTATGACCGCTACCCTGGAACATCAGCCCAACGCAGTTCCGGGGCAATGGGACCCAAGCATGGCGACTTGAGTTGGGCATGACCTTGCAGATATACAGATAATAATATCACATTATAGATTACTCATTTGCAAAGCCCCATTTTTTTTTCTTTTTTTTAAGGACATGATATATAGTTAAGGAAGGATTTTTAGTGGCTAAAGAAACTATATAATGTTAAATTTGGAATAAAGAAAATAAACCTAATTAAAACAATAAAGTACTTGTTCATTGGCTTGCAGGTGTAGATGTCAGGGTGCCCTTGAAGAGTGTATTCTTCTTGCATTTGGGGTATTTCTTTCTATGTTCCTGTACAACTTGAAGAGCAAATTGAGTTTGCTCTTCATTCTTGGTAAGGAGTCCACTGAATTCCTGAATCAATGCAATTCCTCGTTCTGCTGTGTCATTAACAATCAGGAGAAATCTAACTACTGCTTCTGCTTCAATGTACTTTGGGTTCTTGTTCCAGGACTGTGGATCATCTTTGAGAAAATCGGCTTCAATTCCCAGAGAAGTGAAGAAGACCTTCGATTTGGCAGACACAAAGTCAGAGTTTCTTGGTTTGAATGGACTGAAGATCTGTTAATGTTATAGTCTCTGATTTTTTACCAGAAGCACTGATGACAGATGCTATGTGAAGACAGCATCACGATCACTTGTCTTAGTACGGTCCAACGATGAAAGAACTTCTGGATGAAGAATGTTTTTCCGTCCTCTCTTTTGGGGAGATAGTCTGAGTGTGAAATCTTCTCCAGCATAATCTTCACTATCCCCAGATGTTGAAGATGAAGATGACTCCAAGACAACGTTTCTGTCTAATGCTTGCATGTCCATTTCATTTCTCCTCCTAAGCATATTTTCTCAAGTTTGCTTCTTTGTAATTTCCTCTTCCTTCTTAGCAAGAGTCATATCTATTCCAACCATGGATCCCTTCCTGCCTTTCTCCTCAATTGTCATTAGCAACATGGCATCTTGATGAGCGATATCAAATAGTTCACTGAAGCAGGACTTGAGCTCTTCTTCCTTCTTTTTTTGTATTTCCGTCTTCCGAGATTTATTCTTTTTTAAAAGCTCCCATTTCTTCATCAAATTTTCTAGTTGCTTTACAGCATGTTGAATTGGTCTTATGGGAATTCTTGCTTTATTTCAAAAAGTTTCAACTCAGCTATAGTGCACTGCGCAGCTTTGTGTTTATTTTTTGTTGACTGAAGGAGATGAAGGTAGAATCTCATGACATCCCCATTACTTGGCAATTAAGCTCCAGACAAACAGTCCTGGGAGTACTCAAGAAGATAGATAGTATTTCGTTTTTGAGACGGACCTGCCATTCTGTGTATTTATATATCTGTGGAAGAAAAAAAAAAAGTAATGTATAACCGATTCATCGCATGAGGCAACATAGAGACAAAAATATAACGTCTTTGTGCATACCCTAAATATCATTGTATGTCTATGAAATTTTGTCAATGTTATTTTCTAATGAAATAGTATTGAACTGGAGGGTGAGAGCGAAAAAAATAACTATTTTTTTTTTTTTTGGAGGGCCAATATAAGGGCCAGCCTAGTATATATATATATATATATATATATATATATATATATATATATATATATATATATATATTGCCAGACGCCTCAATCCCGTTTGGGGTGGCCACAAACAAATCGCCTCCAAGTCGCCCTGTCCCCCGCCATTTCACTCCCCTGCTCCCAACTCACACCCCCCTCTCTCATATACTTCTCCACCCCATCTCTCCATCTCATCCTCAGCCTCCCCCTCCCTCTTTCCCCCTCCACCTCACTCACATACACTCTCTTCGTCAGTCTTTCACCCTCCATCCTCTCCACATGGCCAAACCACCTCAATGTGTTCCTCATAACGCTTCCTATCACATCCACATCAACACCACAACGCTCCTTTATATCCTCATTCGTCAGCCTGTCTCTCCATGTGACTCCACAGGCTCCTCTTAAATAACTCATTTCCACGGCTCTCACTCTTGACTTGTGTCCTTCCAACAACGTCCAAGCTTCACTTCCGTACGTTAGAGTTGGTATCACAATATATATAATATCATCTCTCATCTCATCAGCCATTTGAGTGTCCACTGCAGGACAGGCCTATCCCTACCGAAGCAGGGACGATACAGCCTGTCACGGGGATTTTTAAAATATCACGTTTTTTTTTTATAAATGCTAAATATTGTTTAATTGATAATAATATTCAATAATATTGATGAGCAGGGACAATGACTGTCTTGCTACATCAAGCAATGATTATTTATGCTGGCTTACTTCGCCGATTTTCTCAGAACGAGAATTTATAAACTTTCTCAACAGTACACAGCAGAGACTAATTACTCACAAATGCTGATTACTAGTACTGTTAGCCTCTGGAGAAAGTTACTTCACCCCTGACAATAAATAATACTACTAATAATAACAGGTTCTTGCTGATGCGTAACTCCTAGGTGGCACAACGGATTTTAAGCTTAATACACAAGACTGGCCCAAGTACCAGTTATGAATGGCAAACGTTTATGCAAGCTAGGAGCTATATGGAAAATAAGCTTAATTGTGGAGAAATAAAACAAGAGTTTACATTACATTAAGCTCAAGAAAAAGAACTGTTAATTTATTTATTACAAAATAAATTTAACGTTACAATTCAAAATCAAATTAATGAGATCGCACTCACTCACTCACACAAGAGCTAAATCCTTACGCCTAGGAAAAACACCTTAACTAAACTCTTAAGACTAGGAAAACGAAAAGAAATACTGGTCAATGAATGTGGTGTATCACCAAGGGTGGGAGCACTGGAGAACTGTGGTCTAGTGGAGTTTGGGTACTAGCTGACCTCTCACACTGCTGGAGCACAGGACCTCTCTCCGTCACAGCAAACAATTGACTGCTTTCAAAATACGATGTATGGGCATGACACACAAGCCACCGGAAGAAGGCGTGGCTAACGGTTGAGGCAAGCAGGAGTGAACAATAAAGAAACAATAGTATCGCTCAGTAGAGCACTTAGTGACGTGCATTAAATCGGTCACTTTTGAAACAGTGACGAATGTTTTGAAAAGTATACCCCGAAATGGAGAGAGAAACGGTTAACTGAGCGATACACAGTGAGTTTTCCACTAATAGTTCGTGGCTTCTCACAAAAGGGAAATGTCGCGAAATTGATTCGTGACATTACGCCCCTACAAAATTAAATTTTTTCCTTATGGGAAAAAATTTGTGGATATATATATATATATATATGTACACATCCTAACTCATTCAGACAAGATTCACAGTGTGGTGTGTGTGCTATCCTGCTACAGGAGAAAGTCGCAGTCGCCAGTGAGTGAAAAAACCTCGTATTTACGTTAATAGAAGCAAGCTTGAGGGAAAAAACTCCGTGACGACGGTGAAAATCCTGTACTCAGGTCAAACTGAGCGAAAAGTTCGCTACATTTACTCTGACAACTAATTGTTGTGTAGCATGGTGTATGTAATACACAGTGTAGGTGTGACAGTTGTAGTGTAACTGTACCTACGTGTAGAATGACACAGTAAATAATAATATGGCGACGACAAAGGCAGAGGAGAAGAGGCGGCAGTGTGCTGCAGACGATCAGCTGGCCCGCACAGCAAAACTGCTACACCCATTGCTGTACCTGCAAAACCAATTAAGGTGGAGCATCAAAAGTGTTAATGAGACAAAATGCTAATTACGTTACAATTACTCTCTCTGCCTAGCAATCAGTACATGCTACAAAAAGTACACTCTAGCTGAAAAATATAAGTGACAGCCTAAGCTTCGTACATTCGAGGTCGCCATTAATTATAGCACACGATTAGTGTCGGCAAGTTGAGAATCCTTGCGCAAACTCGGGTCTTCCATAGCCTCGAACTGCACACGGGTCCTCAACCTGTGCCTTAACCTACAGTATTTATATTAATATCGGGGAGCTGAGAATCCTTGTGCAAACTCAGGTCTTCCATAGCCTCGAGTCGCCTCTGCGGAGTTCTCTCTCGAACTTCCCCTTTTACCTACAGTGCTTATATTAGTATCGGGGAGCTGAGAATCCTTGTGCAAACTCGGGCCTTCCATAGCCTCGAGTCGCCTCTGCGGAGTTCTCACTTCCCCCTTAACCTATAGTACTTATATTAATATCGGGGAGCTGAGAATCCTTGTGCAAACTCGGGTCTTCCATAGCCTCGAGTCGCCTCTGCGGAGTTCTCTCTCGAACTTCCCCCTTAACCTAGAGTACTTATATTAGTATCGGGGAGCTGAGAATCCTTGTGCAAACTCGGGTCTTCCATAGCCTCGAGTCGCCTCTGCAGAGTTCTCTCTCGAACTTCCCCCTTAACCTATGGTACATAATATGTATGTACAGGCCCTGGACATAATGTGTCCTGTGGGGCAAATGGGCGAGACGTCAGGTCTGCTCCCACTTCACCATTACCCTGTCTCTCAACTGACTCAGAGATTACAGGTGTGGTTACAAACGGTACAGGAAGGACATGTCCCTGATTACTTTGACACAAACTGCAGGAATGGACAGAATTATCTATGTCCCGTCCCATCCCTGGCCAGAAAAAATCAGCTCGGATACGGCCCTGGGTCTTCCTTTTGCCCATGTGACCTCCTGAGGCTGAACAATGACCCCATTCTAACACTGCTTGGCGGTACTTTGCGGGGACTACAAACTGCAGTCGAACCTCGCCCTCGGGTGTTCGTGACTCACGGTAGAGCCGTCCTTGTTTGCGAAGGAACTTGGCTCGACCTCCCCGTGAATACTTAATCACCCAACCCTTTTGTTTGTTCTGCACGGCAGCAAGTGTCGGGTCAGAATGTTGTTCTTGTACAACAAGTTGACTACACATCAGATCTTGCGGCGATTCAATTATCACTGGGGTGACACAGTCTGGAGCCTCAGCCATGGCTCGTGTTACCGCAGCAGCCGAAGTCTGAGTAGCATCATGTTCGGTGCAACTATCTTTGACACCATAAATATTGCCTACGATGAGGTCAAATAAGGGTTCTGGCATGACAACTGCGAGTGTCGTACCAGTATAAAATGGAGATGCCACCTGGATACATGCCTCAGGGAACAATCTCACTGATCCATCAATAAGGTTTGCATGGATCTGTCGACCAGTATACTGCTCAGGCCGAACTAGACTCTGCTTGACAGAGCAACCTGAGGATCCATTATCTCTCAGGACCTTCACAGGAATGTCTCCCACAAATCCTGGCTGAACAAGGAAGGTACTGTCACCTGCGGGAGGGCCTGTGGAGGAAGCAGCTAGCCACTCATGAGGCTGCTGAATTGATGCGGCAAACATTGTGCCTTGTGAATTATATACTTGAGGGGTCGTACTCACTGCCTGTGGAGATGGAACATTGGCCATCTGTGGAGGGGGTTCACTGTCACTGTGGGACTAGTGAACTTTGGGGGAGTACCATACTGGTAGGGACGTGACTACCGTGCTGCTGCTGAGGAATGAAGGCTGCGTTCGCTTCCTGCCTCTTTTGAGCTGGTGGTGAAAAAGTTTGTCCCGACGGTCGGTTGCGTGGCTGATACTGCTGCTGGTTAGGGTACCTGTTGTACCTCTTCCACTCAGGTTTCTGAGTGTTTTGCCCCTGGTCCTTCCACTGCGGCTTCAGACCTTGGCCATTATTCTGAGAATGGCCTTGTTGCTGGGATTCAGTCTGAGACGGTTTCCCAGATTTAGCAGTATCTTTTCTGCTCCAGGTGTTTTGCTTACGTGTTTGATACCCGTATGCAGTGAAATACGCATCAGCCTTTTCTGCCATTTGGCTGGCATCTTTCACCTGGCAGATCGTAAGCTGTGCTATGAGCTCAGCAGGCCACGACCTCTCTAGCTGTGTACACAGCATAAGGTCAATTATCCCCTCACGTGTGGAAGGAGTTTCATCTTTCTCCATCCACTCACCTAAGTAAGCAGTGAGACGATCAAGGAACTGAACAGCTGTCTCCTTGTCTTGGAGACGAGCTCGCATGAACTGAACTTTGGCGTCGTCTACTGTGAGACCATACACCTTAATGAGTGCAGCTTTCATCATCTCATATGTGAGATTGTCTCCACGAATTCTGTGGAGAATATCGAGGGCAGGGCCCTCAAATAAACTAAGAAATTGGAGCCACTTAGCTGCCTCATCCAGTTGATACATGTCTGCCATGTCCTCAAAACGAGCTATGTAAGGCTCGATTCGCTCGCTTTCCTTGTATGAAGGAAGCTTGATGCGTGGGGTCGCCAGGACATGTGTAGGAAGAGCGCTAGTGGAGCTTGGACCAACTGCACCGGAGTGTCTGAAGCCAAGGAGTCTTGCTTGAGCTTCATCATTTCATATTCGTGTTTTTCACGTGCTTCTCGCTTGGCAGGTTCATGCTCTCGTTCTCTTTCTCGTTCCTCACGCTGTTCTCGCTCGTGTTGTAAGTCGAGTTCGCGCTGTTTTTGCTCGTGTTCGTGCTCCTTTTCGCGTTCCTCACGCTGTTCTCGTTCGTATTCGCGCTGTTCTCGCTCGTATTCGCGCTGAATCTTACGCTCTTCACGGGCATCATTCTCGCGCTGCTGCTTCTGATTATGCCGTGAGAGTATATACTCTTTAATTTCGGTTGGGTCCGAAAGACCCATTTCTTTGGCTTCCTGTAAAAATACAGTGGTAGCCATGGCGCTAATTTATTAAGCAAACGAAACTGAGTACTGACTGCTTCGCAAACGAATGCTAATAACACAAGTAAAGAATACAGACACAAGCTAGTGGTGACCAGTCTTATCTAGTTAACTGGCAAAAATAAAACAAAATTTGCAAATAACTGAGAAGACTCAATAATTAACACAATGGGTACGGCGGGTACCCAGGAGCAAATAAAATCGTCTGGCGTTACCAAGAATAAACTAGAGTTAAGTACTCTATTGATTAATAAAGCAAAAATTCACTTGCTAAATTAACGGTAACCACCAGTAAACTTGTGCCTATAAACTTTAATGATAAATTCCTAAATATGAACGATTGAGTACTATCTCGTGAATAGCTTTAGAGCTAGGATTTAATATCCTGGAATGAGGTCGCCAATTGTCACGGGGATTTTTAAAATATCACGGTTTTTTTTTTATAAATGCTAAATATTATTTAACTGCTAATAATATTCAATAATATTGACGAGCAGGGACAATGATTGTCTTGCTACATCAAGCAATGATTATTTACTCTTCCTTCGCCGATTTTCTCAGAACGAAAATTTATAAACTTTCTCAACAGTACACAGCAGAGACTAATTACTCACAAATGCTGATTACTAGTACTGTTAGCCTCTGGAGAAAGTTACTTCACCCCTGACAATAAATAATACTAATAATAATATCAGGTTCTTGCTGATGCGTAACTCCTAGGTGGCACAACGGATTTTAAGCTTAATACACAAGACTGGCCCAAGGACCAGTTATGAATGGCAAACGTTTATGCAAGCTAGGAGCTATATGGAAAATAAGCTTAATTGTGGAGAAATGAAACAAGAGTTTACATTACATTAAGCTCAAGAAAAAGAACTGTTAAATTTATTGATTACAAAATAAATTTAACGTTACAATTCAAAATTAAATTAATGAGATCGCACTCACTCACTCACACAAGAGCTAAATCCTTATGCCTAGGAAAAACACCTTAACTAAACTCTTAAGACTAGGAAAACGAAAAGAAATACTGGTCAATGAATGCGGTGTATCACCAAGGGTGGGAGCACTGGAGAACTGTGGTCTAGTGGAGTTTGCTTACCAGCTGACCTCTCACACTGCTGGAGCACAGGACCTCTCTCCATCACAGCAAACACTTGACTGCTTTCAAAATACGATGTATGGGCAGGACGCACAAGCCACCGGAAGAAGACGTGGCTAATGGTTGAGGCAAGCAGGGGTGAACAATAAAGAAACAATAGTATCGCTCAGTAGAGCACTTAGTGACGTGCATTAAATCGGTCACTTTTGAAACAGTGACGAATGTTTTGAAAAGTATACCCCGAAATGGAGAGAGAAACGGTTAACTGAGCGATACACAGTGAGTTTTCCACTAATATTTCGTGGCTTCTCACAAAAGGGAAATGTCGCGAATTTGATTCGTGACACAGCCAATGTTTCTCTATCAAGTGGCTTAGGCTGTCTAGTTGAGATTGTATATAGGGTGAGAAGTGCTTGCAAGATTAATTATAGTGTTGATGTGGCTTTGGATGTGTGTGTAGTCTATGAACCAAGTGTAATCGGCCGCTCAAGCCGACTGTGTGCAAGCATAGTTTATAGTATGCAACAACGGTTCAACCAAAGCACCCATTATGTCCGCCAATGCAGTACGTGGCCTGAAGAACGCTCCTAAAGTTTATTACCCTGGCGGGGCACGAACCCTCTTTCTTCAGTGTACGAAAACGCACACTTTACCACTGTACCACAGAGGCTCCATATATATATATATATATATATATATATATATATATATATATTGTCACTGGTGTGATTACTCAGTGGAGTGAGAAATGGGTCAGAGTGGAATTGGATGAAAGTGGAATATGTGAACAGATAAAGGAAGGTTTTAAGACGAATGGCTAAGATCACTATAATTATCATTTTGGGGTTACTGACACTGAGTTAAATTGTGACCTCATTATTATTCCGCTATTTACACAGCTGCCTGAAAGTCCTTTGTTCCACACAAGAAAGCAGATAAGAGTCCTAAATCATTTTTTGTGTTTTTCTGAGCAGAATAACATTCACTAACTTTCCATTTATTACACAGGAGCCACCTTATCCCTAACAAAGTGGGTGTGACATACCCTGTAGGAGAAGCTAATGAGAGTGTTCTCAAATGACTGACCAGCTCTGCTTTCTTAACAACTAATTGGCTATGAGTTAGGATGTGTTAACTTGTAACTGATAGCAGAAGCTTTCTCTATGTGAAACAGGCTGTAGATTATTATTAAGACAGAACATAGGCTTGTTAAGTCTAAGTAGGTGGAGTAAACTACCATTTAATGCGTGATGAACTAGCAAGAGAGTCATTTTATCACCAGACACATTAGGGACACATTTCCCACTAGACACTTTCAGACACAGCCTTTCACTTTTTTACAAAACACACAGACTGAACACCATTTCCCTTTTGGTTTACTTGTTCCATATAATTCTGGTGTGGATTATATCACCAACGAGTTCTTGTTCCTCAAGGTGTGAGTACCTAGCTTCCACTTGCAATTTGGTTAGGAGAGAGAAACAACTTATTATTATATCTGTATTGGAAACCTAAATGAATCCCTCTTTTTGTAAACAAATTCTGGTCTTTTTGTAAGTTACAGTGTAAAGTAAGTTAGTTGTCTTATGAGTTTCCCCCTACGCTTATGATCTTTGATCGAGGGTTAAAGGAGTGAATGAAGCAGACTTATTGACCACCATAATACATGCTCATAATACATATCTCTATCTATATCTATCTATCTGTCTGTATCTGTTTATCTATCTATCTATCTATCTATCTATATCTGTCTATCTATATCTATCTATCTATATATATATACACACATAAATATATCCCATTGGAGCCCAGTAGTCCCCAGTATTTGACAGAACTAGGATTTTTCAAACCTTAACCCCTACACCGCGGGCTTGTTTACCAATGACTTGCGTGTGCCGCGGGGTTATTTGGGCTCCGACAGACTCTCAAAAAATATTTGCCAAAAATCAGTTATTAGTCCTAGAATAATAAAATTACATATGCTTATGGCACATACCTTCAGCTTTCTCCTGGAATGATTGTTGAGCCTTCGTCGTTACCGTAGGACTTGTGGAGACCTCTGAAGTAGGGTAACGAAGTCTCCACTTTACACTTCCCGACAACCCGTAATATGATTACCACAGCCAGATACAAACACTATTAACACTATTCTACAATTTTCAAGTAGTTTGGGATCCATACTAAAAAAAAAACACACTGTGAAAGCAATGGAAATTACGAGCGTCTGATCGTCGCACTGGCACTAGTTCGCTTTTGTTACTCTGTCATTTATTATTCATAAAACCCCTCACACTTTATA
>NC_137014.1:22879477-22891977 GCF_032717465.1 Coenobita brevimanus | reverse complement strand
AGTTTGTTCAGTATTTTTCCAATATTATTATCAGTTTAGCGATAGGGAAATATATATATATATATATATATATATATATATATATATATATATATATATATATATATATATATATATATATATATATATATTACATTGTTCTTATCACTGCCTGGCGGTTTCATGCTGCAGATAGAATGAGAGGGGCGGGAGAGTGAGGGAGAGAGGAGCAGGGAGATGAAAGAAAAGGGCTGCTGCCCTTCAGAAAGATAAGGACGGAGGGGAGGGAGATTAGGAATGGAAGAGGGGAGGAATGACATGAAGTGGATGAAAGGAGGAGCAGAAACGGAAGAGAGGTTGGGGGAAGGTAATAAAGGAGAAGGAGGAGATAGAGTGATAAAGAAGGGGAGAGATAAGAACAGGGGGAAAGAGAACTTAGAAGGAATAGGATAGGTTAGGGAATACAGGGACTGGGAGGAGGAAATGAGTTTGGGGTAGAAATGACAGCGACGAAAGGGGAGGAAGCGGAAGAAGGTTTGTAGTATGAGGGGGGTAAGGGATGAGAGGAAGGGAGCATGAGTGAGGAGAGAGGAGGAATGAGAAGGGAGGGGGAGGGAAAATATATTGCTAAGGGTAAGTCAGTAATGTGGTGGGTGTGGCAGAAATAGTGGCGGTGATACACTGATTAGCGTCTCCAGCTCGGAAATGGACGAACACAAGCCCGACTCTCGACTTGGTCAGACTCTTGGACAGAGCTGGTTTTCTCTATTGGCCTGTTTAGGCTATCCAGTAATACAATTTGGGACCTGGGTATAACATTGACTATTAAGGGTTGTGCTGTCGGGGTAGGCTAGGATTAAATTAAAACCTGACTATCTACTACAGACCGTTGTGCCGAAGAAGGAAAAACAAAAAAGATTAGATCACAAGAAAATGGAGGAAAATAAAAGAAAGTAGGAAGGAAAACTAAGCGGAAAGAAAGAACATGAAGGCAAGGAAACGAGAAAGAAGAGGGGGAAAATTTTCGAGTAGACAGAGTGTTCGGATAAATCAGACCGTGGGATCTTCCTCAAACATGGAAAAGAAAAAGGAAGAGGAGGAGGAGGAGGAGGAGGAGAGAAAGACGAAAAATAAGAAAAGTGGAAGAGGAAGAAAGGAAAGGGAGAAGTCTCGGAATTCTTGAATATATAAATTCATTTTCCTCAATCCTAGTGCCTCACCAAGAGAGATACCCGCATCTTTCTCACTCTCTCACCGACTTTATTTTCTACATTTTCTCCTGATTCTATTCTCTTTTCATTCTTTTCATTTTTATTTAAAAAAAAATTCAGACTAACAGACTTCTTGAAACTTATACGCCTGCCACACCAAGATGGAGTAGATACGCACCTCTCTCTCTCTCTCTCTCTCTCATTTTTGCTCTTCGATTCGATGCATTATAGTAAGTTACTGTGGAATCCAAGTCATATATATATATATATATATATATATATATATATATATATATATATATATATATATATATATATATATATATATATATATATATATATATATATATATATATATATATATATATATATATATATAGTATATATATATATATATATATATATATATATATATATATATATATATATATATATATATATATATATATATATATATATATATATATATATATATATATATATATATATATATATATATATATATATATATATATATAGGGCTGAAATATGGAATATGGGTGTAGCAGAGAGGAAAAGTTTGAATGTAATGAAGATGAGGTGTCTGAGGAGTATGTGTGGAATGACGCGTATGGATCGAATTCGAAATGATGAAGTGCGAAGGAGAACTGGAGTTGTTCGGGAGATGGCTGGTAGAGTTGAGCAGAGGGTGTTGCGATGGTTTGGGCATATGGAGAGAATGAATAATGAGCGACTGGTGAAAAAGATAACTAGATCTGATGTGAGAGGTGTAAGGCTGAGAGGGAGACCACGAATTAGATGGATGGACAGCGTGAAGAGAGTGCTGGATGCGAGAGGGATGTCTGTTGAGCAAGGAAGAGTGGCTGTCCGTGACAGAAATAAATGGAGAGATATTGTGAATGAATAAATGATGACGCAGCCCTGAGGGGATATTCTCCTACATTTAGTCTGATCAGCTAGTCAGGTCAGATGCAGGTAAGGGGATGGGTCTGTTATGATGTGGCAGGGGTAAACCAGCTCTACTGTTGGGCCCTGCTGCGGATGTCGCTGATTGTACTGCGCGGTTGACCCTTGTGCGGTGTGGTGCGGTGAGGAACTGTCCATTCTCCCCTCTGGGGCTAAGATGCGAATGAATGTGTTTGAATGGATGAGTAAATGGGGAGTGTCATCCTATCTCGGTTACCTCCCTTTCCTTGAGGAAAGCAGCCTAGGTATATATATATATATATATATATATATATATATATATATATATATATATTGTCAGACGTCTTAATCCAGTAAGTGGTGGCCACAAACAAATCGCCTCCATGTCGCCCTGTCCGCTGCCATTTCGTTGCCCTGCATGCAGCTCACACCCTCCTCTCTCATATCCCTCTCCACTCCTTCCCTCCATCTCATCCTTGGCCTCCCCCTCAAGCTCCCCCTCCCTCCACGTCACTCACATACACTCTCCACGTCAGTCTCTCGTTCTCCATCCTCTCCACATGGCCAAACCTATTCAGTGTATATCACCTAACGCTCCCTATCACATCCACACCACAATTCTCCTTCATTTCCTCATTAGTCAGTCTGTCTCTCCATGTGACTCCACATGCTCCTCTCAAATAACTCATTTCCACTGCTGTTACTCTTGACTTCTATCCCTCCAACAAGGTCCAAGCGTCATTTCCATACATTAGAGTTGGTGAATAAAGTTGGTAATGTGAAGGTGGATGGAATAGTTGGTGAGTGGGGTGTGCCTGCCGAGATAGATGAGAATGGGAGTGCGTTAGTGGACATTTGTGCTGGGAGGGGGTTGGTGATAGCCAATACCCTCTTCAGGCATAAAATGATCCACAGGTATACATGGCGAGTGATGAGAAGGGTGGGTGGTGAACTGAATGAAAGGAAGGCAATGATTGATTATGTGTGTGTGGATGAAAGGATGCGAAGATGTGTAAAGGATGCAAGAGTGTATAGAGGTTGGGGGAGTGGACTTTCTGACCACTACTTGGTGGTGGCCAGAATTAGGATGCAAGTGAGATGGAGGAATAGAAGAAGGGAAAGACGAGAGGAAGGAGTAGTTGCAAGGAGAGTGGAAAGGTTACATGAGGATGAGAAAAAGGCAAAGAATAAGAGAGAAGTGGAGGAACGATTGGGCAAATATGAATTGGAGCAGATGGGAGACGTGGAAGGTGTGTGTAAGATATTTACAGAAGAAATATGTGCAGCATGTGATGTGGTGTGTGGAAGGAAGAGAAGGCGGAGGGTGGTGCAAGGAACAGCGTGGTGGACTGAAGAGGTGAAACAGGCTGTGGCACAAAAGAAGAAAGCATACAATGAATGGGTGAGAAATAGGGGCGTGGAAGAAGTTGAGAGGCGGAAGAGAGAGTTATATGTGGAAAGGAAGAGAGGTGAAAAGATTAGTAAGAGAGAGTAAGAAGAGAGTGGATGAGGAATTTGGAAGGAATTTGAGTGTAAAGTGGAGGGACTGTAAGAAAATGTTCTGGAGAGAAGTGAAAAGAGTAAGACAGGGTGGAAGTGAAGTTAGCAGGGGAGTGAAAGATAAAAATGGTAGATTACTAGTGGAGAAGGGAGAAAAAGTGAGCAGATGGAGAGAACACTTTAAGGAATTATTGAACATAGAGGATGGAAGTAATGCGAGTATAAGTGGCTGGGGAATGGCTGGGAGAAGGAGGGAGGTGAGAAGACAGGAAGAAATCAGTAGGATAGAAGTTGTGGAAGCAATGAAGAAAGTTAAATCGGGAAAGCCCCAGGAATTGATGGAGTGTGTGGTGAAATGCTGAAGCATGGGGGAGAGATAGTAGTAGAATGGATGTGGAAGATGTGCAGATTGGCCGGGAGGAAGGTAGAGTCCCGGAGGATTGGAAGTCAGGTATAATTATTCCCTTGTACAAAGGAAAGGGGAAAAGAAGTGTGTGGTAATCATAGGGGCATTTGTCTTCTTAGTATAATAGGAAAAGTGTATGGTAGGATACTTATAGACAGAGTTAGAGAAAGAACAGAGAAATTAGTTGGAGAAGAACAGGGAGGCTTTAGGAAGGGAAGAGGTTGTGTAGATCAGATATTCATTCTTAGATCTTTAGTGGAAAAGTTTCTAGAGAAGGGAAAGAAGTTGTATGCGGCTTTCATGGATTTGGAGAAAGCATATGACAGGGTGGATAGACAAGGATTGTGGAAAGTGTTAAGAATATATGGAGTAGATGGGAAGTTGTTGAATGCTGTGAAGAGTATGTACGATGGTGCGAAGGCTGCAGTGCGTGTGGATGGTGAACTAAGTGAATTTTTCTCTTTGAAAGTTGGGTTGAAACAGGGATGTGTCATGTCTCCGTGGTTGTTCAATCTGTACATGGATGGGGTAATAAAAGAGGTACAAGGTAGGGTAGTGGATGTTGGAGTGGCCCTGGTGAGAGAGGATAGTGTTTGGAAACTCCCTGTACTGTTGTTTGCAGATGATACTGTGTTGTTGAGTGAAGACGAAGGGGAGCTGCAAGGCTTGGTGGATGAGTTTGAGAGAGTGTGTAAGAAACGGAACCTAAAGATGAATGTAGGGAAGAGTAAAGCGATGGTCTTTGAGAGAGGTGAAGTTAGTGAATGTACAGCGAGGTTAGATGGTGAGGAATTGGAAAATGTGAGTACGTTTAAGTATTTGGGTAGTGTGATGAGTAAGGATGGAGGTTTGGAGGGTGAATTGCTTGAAAGGGTACAGCAGGGAAGAAAGGTTGCTGGTTCCTTGAAAGCAGTGATAAGAAACAGGGAAGTGAGCATGGAAGTGAAAAAGTTACTACATGACAATATTGTGATACCAACTCTAACGTACGGAAGTGAAGCTTGGACATTGTTGGAAGGACACAAGTCAAGAGTGAGAGCAGTGGAAATGAGTTATTTAAGAGGAGCCTGTGGAGTCACGTGAAGGGACAGGCTGACGAATGAGGATATAAAGGAGCGTTGTGGTGTGGATGTGGATGTGATAGGAAGCGTTATGAGGAACACACTGAGGTGGTTTGGCCATGTGGAGAGGATGGAGGGTGAAAGACTGACGAAGAGAGTGTATGTGAGTGAGGTGGAGGGGGGAAGAGGGAGGGGGAGGCCGAGGATGAGATGGAGGGATGGGGTGGAGAGGTATATGAGAGAGGGGGTGTGAGTTGGGAGCAGGGCAGTGAAGTGGCGGGGGACAGGGCGACTTGGAGGCGATTTGTTTGTGGCCACCCCAAACGGGATTGAGGTGTCTGGCAATAGATAGATAGATAGATAGAGTTGGTGAAGCTTGGACCTTGTTCAAAGTACAGAAGTCAAGAGTGAGAGCAGTGCAAATGAGTTATTTGAGAGGAGCATATATATATATATATAGATATATATATATATATATATATATATATATATATATATAGATATATATTATCATCAGCCGTTTCAGTATCCACTGCAGGACTGGCCTATCTCGACCGAAGTCGGGATGATACAAGCAATGTATCTCTACCAAGTGGCTTAGGCTGTCTGGTAGAGATTGTATGTTGAGTGAGAAGTGCTTGTAAGTGTAACTGTAGTGTTGGAGTGGCTATGGATGTGTGTGTAGTCCGTGAACCAAGTGTAATCGGCCCATGCAAGCTGACTGGGTGCAAGCGTACTTTATAGTAAGCGACACTGGTTCAGTCACAGCACCCCTTGTGTCCGCCAATGCAGTACGTGGCCGGGTGAACACTCCCAAAGACCCTGGCGGGGCAAGAACCCTGGTCCACCCGTGTACGAAACGCACACTCTACCACTGTACCACAGAGGCTCCTTATATATATATATGTATATATATATATATATATATATATATATATATATATATATATATATATATATATATATATGTATATATATATATATATATATATATATATATATACAGTAGGCTCGCACAGTGTGCGTCATCACAGTGCGTGATTCGCACTGTGTGCGAGTGACCAAAAATCATAACCAAAAACCTTGAATGCGCGAGTTAACTTCACAGAATGTGAGGTAGAGGCAAGG
Source organism: Coenobita brevimanus (assembly GCF_032717465.1). Lineage (NCBI taxonomy): Eukaryota > Metazoa > Arthropoda > Malacostraca > Decapoda > Coenobitidae > Coenobita > Coenobita brevimanus. Next base: position 22,885,765 of record NC_137014.1, on the reverse strand, counting down.
AGTGGCTCAGAAATGCCGTTTTCTATTAGTACGCAACCACCCCTCAAACAACGGGTCACGTGTTGTCATGCTGATGCACAGAAATTCCCGGGCATTCTACTGTGCAGCTTGGGATACAAGGCAGTGGGCGCCCCATAACAGTCCTGGCTAGTGCACAGTGCAGATCCACTCTCTACAGCTAACTTGTCGTGTACAATGTGTGGCGTTTTTTTTGCTGCTCCATCCTCGCCTGCACTTCGCTGCACCATGGCTCCAACCCCAAGAGTTAAGAAACCTCTGATGCACGCCACCTAGTTAGAGATCATCAAGATGAAGGAGGAGGGTCAAGGAAACACCGCCATCGGTAAAGCCCTGGGACTGGCTGAATCAACAGTGAGAACAGTGTGGAAGAACCGTGATGCCATAAGGGCTGTAGTGAAGATATATAGTGCCTCTGACCTAGACGGCCGTTCGCGGGTGGGAAATCATGCGATGATACTAATGGAGCGGTATCTTGCCACCTTCATAATGAGGAAGGAGAACGAAGGTGTTCCACTGAATGGAAGATTTATTCGGAACCAAGCCCAGCTCTTTTACAAGGCAGCATCTCGCAAGTTAAATGTGGACAAACCTTTCAAGACATCGGTTGGATGGCTGGACCATTTACTCAAACGCAAAGAACTCTGTCACATCAAAGTGTCTGGTGAAAGTGCCTCTGCTGACGAGCTGACCGCGAAAGACTATCCTGCGATATTTAAAGAGCTCCTTGAAGAGGGACAGTACACCAAGGACCAGATATACAACATCGATGAAACGTCTTTATACTACAAGACCATGCCCAAATCAACTTACATCGCTAAAACACAGAAACAAGCCCCTGGTCGCAAGCTCCAGAAGTGTAATATGACAGTAATGTTTGCTGTAAACCTGTCTGGGAGCCACAAGATGAAGCCAGTTGCTGTACACACAGCTTCACACCCAAGGTGCTACAAAAGCCTCACGAACATGGACGCAAGTGGCGTGTACTAATACAAGTCTGCAAATGGTTGGATGACCGGGAACATTATGGCAGACTGGTTAATAAGGCGCTGCGTTCCCGATGCCAGGGCATTCCATTTAAGATGCTCCTTGTGCTTGACAGTGCACCAATTCAGCCTCCATACCTAGAAGATCTGCACAAGGATTGTCGTGCTGTGTTTCTGCTGCCCCACACGACATCACTAGTGCAGCCACTGGATCAAGAACTGATCACCACTGTGAAGCACTTCTACCATAAGTAAGTGTACAACTACCTATGCAGGAAGACCGACACACAAGAGGAGCTTCATGCCCTACAAGAAGATCACGACGAAGACCTCAATGAGGCACCTGCTCCTGTTCCACCTCCACCAGCAGCTGTATCCTGACCCGCCACAGGTGCCATGACTGTTGAGGCATTTTGACGTCATTTAACAGTGAAGGACACAGGTGAATTTCTCCTACAAGCCTAGCACCAGATTACACCTGCAACGGTGAATCATGCTTGGTGAATGCTCGTGCCTCACTTATGCACGACCCAGGAGATGGCCATTCAACCACTGGCCGAGGCTGAGGCAGCAACACTGACAGCAGCACAAGCTGTACCAGGTTTCGAGGACGTTGCATTGGCAGACATATGAGAAGTGCATGCTGCTAATGAGGAACAACCTCCCGAGGAAGTGTTGCAACGGATAGACGAGGCTGACACAGAGCCCGACGCCAGGCAGAGTCAAGTTGAGCAGCCTAATGTGATGGAGGGCAGGATTGAGCTGTGTATGTCAAGAATAAGCAAGATCCTTGCTGCCGCATATAAGCTTAGGGAAGTGGTGAAGGAGCAGGAAGTGAGCAGCCTAAGAACGGAGGAAGTTCTGGTTGGTATCGACAAACTCTTCCGTTTCTACACAAACAGGCACAGGCAAGAAATAAACAGAAGACAGACACTCAAAACAAGTTACACACAGTGGGCTCAAGTTAGTGACATTGAGGAACCAGCTACATCGTCTGCTCCTGTTCCTGTTGAGGATGAAGAGGATGCAATGTCAGAAGTGTCAGCATTGAACTTCGAGGGGTTTATGGCCGAAGTGAGTGACTTTGAGGCTCCTGGGGAAGGTGCTCAAGAAGAGTCTGTGGAGGGAAATGTTGGTAGGGTAACCCTACATTGAGTGGCATGTCAAATGATTTCCTGTAAACCAGGAAATTATTTACGGCGTTGGGTGGTAACCTCATAACCAACCAACAGTGTTTCTTACGTGACAGCAAGTGGGTTGGCGAAGGGTTAGTGCCCCTCCTTGGATATTAACTAACTAAAAATAAGAACAAGAAGCCTCGGACCAGGACTGACCAAAAGATGACGACTAAGGACTGTACAACGGACATGATACGGATGGCGACCTCGAATGTAAGGGGAGCAAATGTGAGGTGAAAGAGAGAGAGATTGTCCAGGTGCTTAAGGTTGTGGAGATGGATGTATGTGGATTAACTGAAACTAAATGGGGAGGTAAGAGTGTGAGGGAATGGGAGTATGGATGGGGTACATGTGCAAGAGTAGGTGAGAATGAGAGGGCAAAAGAAGGTTTGTGGATTGTTGTGAGTAACAGATGGAAGGAGAATATAAGAGGGTATGGGTCAGTTGGTTCAAGGATTGTGTGGGTAACACTCGATAGTTGGACTACTAATGTGGGCGATTGTGTGCATGTATGCGCCAACACAAGATTGTGCAAGCAGAGTGAGAGAAGAGTTTTGGACAAATGTGGAAGTGTACATGAAAAAGTTTAAAAGAAATGAGGGTGTATTTGATTGATGATATGAATGGTAAAGTATGGAATGTGAAGGTGGATGGAGTAGTTGGCGAGTGGGGTGTGCTTGCTGAGATAGGTGAGAATGGCAGTGCTTTAGTGGACATTTGTGCCGGGAAAGGGTTGGTGATAGCCAATACCCTCTTCAGGCACAAAATGATTCACAGGTATACATGACGAGTGATGAGAAGGGTGGATGGTGAACTGAATGAAAGGAAGGCAGTGATTGATTATGTGTGTGTGGATGAAAGGATGCCAAGATGTGCAGTGAATGCAAGAGCTTATAGAGGTTGGGGGAGTGGACTTTCTGACCACCACTTGGTGGTGGCCAGAATCAAGGTCCAAGTAAAATGGAGAAATAGAAGAAGGGAAGGACGGGAGGAAGAAGTAGATGTAAGGAGAGTGGAAAGGTTACAAGAAGATGAGAAAAAGGCAGAATATAAGAGAGAAGTGGAGGAACGATTGGGTAAATATGAATTGAAGCAGATGGGGGACGTAGAAGGTGTGTGCAACACATTCACAGAGGAAATATGTGCAGCCTGTGAGATGGTGTCTGTGGTGAAGAGAAGTCAAAAGTGCGTGCAGGGAACAGCATGTTGGAATGAAGAGGTGAGATAGGCTGTGGCACAAAAGGAGAAAGCATATAATGAATGGATGAGAAATAGGGGCGTGGAAGAAGCTGAGAGACGGAAGAGAGAGTTATATGGAGAAAGGAAGAGAGGTGAAAAGATTAGTAAGAGAGAGTAAGAAGAGAGTGGATGAGGAATTTGGAAGGAATTTGAGTGTAAAGTGGGGAGAGTATAGGAGAATATTCTGGAAAGAGGTAAAGAGAATCAGACAGGGCAGCAATGAAGTTAGTAGGGGAGTGAAAGATAAAAATGGTAGATTACTAGTTGAGAAGGGAGATAATTGAGCAGATGGAGAGAACACTTTAATGAATTGTTAAACACAGAGAATGAAAGTAATTCGAGTATAAGTGGCTGGGGAATGGCTGGGAGAGGGAGGGAGGTGAGAAGACAGGAAGGAATCAGTAGGATGGAAGTTGTGGAAGCACTGAAGCATGTCAAAATGGGGAAAGCCCCAGGAATCGATGGAGTGTGTGGTGAAATGCTGAAGCATGGGGTAGAGATAGTAGTAGAATGGATAGGGAAGTTGTGCAGATTGGCCTGGGAGGAAGGTAAAATCACGGATGACTGGAAGTCAGGTATAATTATTCCCTTGTACAAAGGGAAAGGGGAAAAGGAAGTGTGTGGTAATCATAGGGGCATCTGTCTTCTTAGTGTAATAGGAAAAGTATACGGTAGGATACTTATTGACAGAGTTAGGGAAATAACAGAGGAATCAGTTGGAGAAGGACAGGGAGGCTTTAGGAAGGGAAGAGGTTGTGCAGATCAGATATTCATTCTTAGATCTTTAGTAGAAAAGTGTATAGAGAAAGGAAAGACGTTGTATGCGGCTTTCATAAATTTGGAGAAAGCATATGACAGGGTGGATAGACAAGGATTGTGGAAAGTATTAAGAATATATGGAGTAGATGGGAAGTTGTTGAATGCTGTGAGGAGTATGTACTGTATGAGGGTGCTAAGGCTGAAGTGCGTGTGTGTAGTGAACTGAGTGAGTTTTTCTCATTGAAGTTGGGTTGAAACAGGGATGTGTCGTGTCTCGATGGTTGTTCAATCTGTATATGGATGTGGTTATAAAGGAGATACAAGGTAGGGCGGTGGATGTTGGACTGGCTCTAATGAAAGAGGACAGTGCTTGGAAACTCCATGTACTGTTGTTTGTAGATGATAAAGCATATGACAGGGTGGATAGACAAGGATTGTGGAAAGTATTAAGAATATATGGAGTAGATGGGAAGTTGTTGAATGCTGTGAAGAGTACTGTATGTACTGTATGAGGGTGCTAAGGCTGAAGTGCGTGTGTATAGTGAACTGAGTGAGTTTTTCTCATTGAAGTTGGGTTGAAACAGGGATGTGTCGTGTCTCGATGGTTGTTCAATCTGTTTATGGATGTGGTTATAAAAGAGATACAAGGTAGGGCGGTGGATGGTGGACTGGCCCTAATGAAAGAGGACAGTGCTTGGAAACTCCATGTACTGTTGTTTGTAGATGATAATGTGTTTTTAAGTGAAGACGAAAAGGAGCTGCAAGGCTTGGTGGATGAGTTTGGGAGAGTGTGTAAGAAACGGAATTTAAAGGTGAATGTAAGGAAGAGTAAAGTTATGGTCTTCGAGAAAGGTGAAGCCATTGAATGAACAGTGAGGTTGGATGATGAGGAAATGGAAAATGTGAGTACGTTTAAGTACTTGGGTAGTGTGATGAGCAAGGATGGAAGTTTAGAGGGTGAAGTGCTTGAAAGGGTACAACAAGGAAGAAACGTTGGTTGTTCCTTCAAGGCAGTGATAAGAAACAGGGAAGTGAGCATGGAAGTTAAAAAGTTATTACAAGACAGTATTGTGATACCAACTCTGACGTATGGAAGTGAAGCTTTGACATTGCTGGAGGGACACAAGTCAAGAGTGAGAGCAGTGTAAATGAGTTATTTGAGAGGAGCCTGTGGAGTCACATGGAGAGACAGACTGACAAATGAGAATGTAAAGGTGCGTTGTGGTGTAGATGTGGATGTGATAGAAAGCATTAGGAGAAACACACTGAGGTGGTTTGGCCATGTGGAGAGGATGGAGAGTGAGAGATTAACAAGGAGAGTGTATCCGAGTGAGGTGGAGGGGGAGAGAGGGAGGGGAAGGCCAAGAATGAGATGGAGCGTTGGAGTGGAGACGTATATGAGAGAGGGTGTGTGTGAATTGGGAGCAGGGCAGTGAAATGGCAGGAGACAGGGTGACTTGGAGGCAATTTGTTTATGGCCACCCCGTATAAGGGATTAAAGCATCTGGCTATATAGATAGATAGATAGATAGATAGATAAATAGATAGGTAGATAGATAGTTAGATAGATTCATCTATCAATCCATCCATTATCCAAAGTGGCTGTCAGACTGCCAGCACTCTTAAACCGCTGTTAAGTCACGAAAATCGCGGATCTAGGCACCGAAGTGGGTCATTTCCGAGGAGAATCGTAAAATTCAATTTGATAACCGCGACCCAACAACCAATCACCACCTGTCCCTGGTGGCAAGTGTGCATACTAATGCCGCCATGTTGTTGTTGTTCTGCCCGCCAACCCGCATAGTACAGAGCATCACCGTGCGGTATGAGAGCTACCTGCCATTTTTTGTGCACTTTCCCCCCACCTCCTACCTTCCGTGGCCCCTCCCAAACCCCCGAAGAAGTGCTCTAAGCCCTGTGGCATCAAGAAGCAGCCACCGTAGCCGTACAGTGAACGTTTGGAGCTCGTTTGTCGTGTTGAGAAGGGAGAGATGTTTGCAAGCCTGGCGAAGGATCTCGGTGATTTGCTTGTTTACATAGACTTGTCCAAGGAGATTGTGAAATCCATTGAACGTGATGAGGGAAGGTGTAGTGAGAGTATTGGTTAC
>NC_137014.1:22796977-22876977 GCF_032717465.1 Coenobita brevimanus | reverse complement strand
CTCAGAATACTTTCATTTGAAAGTTGAAAGAGTATCTTTTATTCTTTTTTTCTCCAGCTAGTATAGTTTGGCAGATATTAGGATTTGAATTAAGGGTATTTTTCCCAAAATCTCAGAAATTCCCTGTAAGGAGTGGGTGATGGTGGGAAACCCCCAGTAGATAAGGGTTAAGGACTGTATGCTTTTTTTTACTAGATCTGTTTTAATGGTCTTAAAATAAACCTCTTCAAATGCAGTGTCAAGTTGTCCACTGTCCAGCTTTCCAGCCCAGCTTCTGTGGTCTATTGATCACGCTTTAAAATCCTTTAAACTGGAGGTAAGCCAAGAATAATCACCAGAATCATTTCAAATCTGTAATTTATGTACAGATGAGTACATTGTTAGACTTTGGACGAAGTTTAACCTGCCACATGCCGGCTATTTTTTAGCTAAAATTATAGATTTTGATGTGGAAACAACGAATTTCACCATTAAAATGCCGACCGAGGCTCGGAAACGGGTTTTATTGAGTCCTGCATAGTCGTGTACAGGTATAGCTGCTCGCTCACGCTCACCACGTACGTGAGAGAAAGCCGTCTTCTATGTAAGGTATACTCAGGTATTTATGCTGGGAAGGTATACCAATGTTCAGTACACTTTTCTGATTACTTATTACTTCAGCATCTATCACAATTTGCGTGTCTTTCTCACTGTGAATGCATTATCTTACACTTATTTGAAGATAGGTACAACCTGACTTCATTATGTACAGTCCTGCCACTTACAAGAAGGTATTTTACAACTTGACTTTACTATATAGTCCTTACACTTACAAGAAAATATTTACAACTTACACTTACGTAAAAATATTTACAAAATGCTTTCACTATGTACACTCGCTCCAGAAAGTATCGGTGCAGAATATGTGTTAAATATTATGACACACGGAACAAAGGAAACTGGTAATTGCGATTTTGTCCTCCACCATGCAGGCATCCCAGACGATAGATGAGTGCTGTATCAGATACCTCTTGTGTCCTTCATAATGTTTAGGGAATGGCTGTAAATATTATAATATATACAGGTTTTAATGGGCTGTCACTGCCACATGGTCGAATCATTCTGGATGGCATTGGACCCACAGTGCACGGATACTTTCTGGAGCAGGTGTACAGCACTGGGTGAGGCACACAGGCAAAGTGAGGCAGAGCGAGCATGAGGGGGGGAGCAAGTGAGTGTATGGCCTTGACAGCCTGGGGGAATGGTAAAGGAACAGTTACCTTACATCGCTGCGAATTTTTACCCACGAATCTTGAAAAATGCAGTAACAGTGAAGTTTTTTTATTTTAAACCATTTTAAAACGGCACTGGCACTGGCTGCGGAATTATGTCAGACCGTTTTAAAATGGCACTGGCATGCGGCGGGTTAAAGTTTGTCACAAACTATTGACTTTTTTAGAGTGCTCTTTACAATACTGCTTTAGTTCATTACCATTGAGCATGTTATGAAGATATCAGAAATTAGAAGTTCCCCATCAGTGTGACTAGTTGGAAAGCCAGAGAGAGAAATCATACACAATGGACTTCCCACAAAATTATGCATCTTAAAGACTTTAATGTTCTTTCATTATGTAGAAACAACAGAGAAAGTGCCAAATTAGCTGTCATGGCTGCCATAATATGCTGGGAGAAAGCCAAAGCACCAGTACAAACGAATAACTCAGCTGAGTGAAAGCTGTTAAAAATATATGATGAGCACTGTCTGGTCAGAAATTCCTAAGAAAATTTTAAAATCAGAGGTTAAAAGAAGAAATTTTTCTTGATGAACTCCACAGTCATTTTGGTACATCCAGCAAAGTGCTCTTCAAAGCATCAGAAATCAAGAGGATAAAATTTTCCTCACAATGCAGTGCAAAGACACATCTGGTTGCAGCATGATTTCTGTTGACAAAACCTTGGCAGAAATGGAAAACACAAAAGCAATTCAGAAGTGGCCAAGAAGAAGAAAGAAAAAGGAAGCAATTTACTTCTAAAGAAAGGAAAGACACAGGAAATTTGAGTGATAGCAGTGAAGGGAGTGAAGATTCAGAATCGGATGATCTTTGTGTACCAGACAGACCAGAAAAGCCCAAGAAATCTAGAAAGAGCCTTAATACAGTTGTGAAGCCATTTGTTGCATTAAAATTAGGCCAGATTAATCTCTCTGATCGTTAGGCAGTCTTTGTCACCAGTGCTGTAGCAAGTGCTCTGGATCATGATATTACTGATCTGTTATTATCAAGAAGTGGTACTGTATACTTCATCCTCGGATTAAACCCTTACCCGTGGGCCGTCATTACAGTCATGCTCGTTACATAAGTAGGGGAGCGCAGTGATAGTTCGGCCAGGAGGATGGTTCGGCCACTGGCCTTCCTGAGTAATGTAGGGGACCTAGATCATTGAGATTTCACATGAAGTTCCGTGATCTTGCCGACAAATGGCACATGTGTTTTTGTTTTGGTTGGCCGGGAAACAGCAACATCAGGTTAGATTTTATGATTTTTCATGACCCCTATGTACTTTTTCGGTGATCCAACGTAAGCAGTAGCTCCATTAATACTTCAGGGTTATTATCCATATATAGTGCAAATATCATTTATCGTCTATAGGTGATGTGAGAGCAGAGAACACTCGAACAGCTTATGAACTCTGGGTTTCGGGGCACCATGTGTACATCTTTATACATGGGGGATGATTCGGCCACTTGAAGTGAGGGATGGTTCGGCAGGGTTGCCAGGTGGCTGAACCATCTCTCATAATTATCTAATGATTTATTTTCTTTATTTAACGATTTTTTTCTATCTATCTATATACCTAGGCTGCTTCCCCCAAGGAAAGGGAGGTAGCCGAGACAGGACGACACACTCCCAATTTACTCATCCATTCAAACACATTCATTCGCATCTTAGCCCCAAAGGGGAGAACAGACTGATCCTCACCGCACCACACCGCACAAGGGTCAACTGCACAATGCAATCGGTGACAGCTGCAGCAGGGCCCGACAGCAGAGCTGGTTTACCCCTGCCACATCATAACAGACTCATCCCCTTACCTTTTTTCTATAAAATTACATATTCTCTCTCTCTCTCTCTCTCTCTCTACTTTCCCTCAGAAATTGATGAAGCTTCTGTTTGAAGAAACGCTATAATTGGAGTATTACCTGAACCAGTTTCACAAAGCACTAAGCGAAGGCAAAGGTATTACAACTTTGGATTTTTGTTTCACTGGATTTAAAATGCGTTAAGAGTAAACAGCATGTAAGAGAAGTAGCTTTCATTTGACTCGGATATTTTCTTTCACAAAATTATAGTTTTATTTTATCTGAGATAGGCAAGAGTAGAGCCATTTAATTTCATTATAAGGAGATTGTTTGTTCCTTGTTTCATTAAAAGGAGATTGTTTAGGTAAAAATAAATCCAATAAATCATGTCAGCACAGATGAAAATTTGATTCTTAATTTTCCTACTGTATTTAATTCTTTAATTGAGCCCCAGAGGCAAGTGGCCAAATTATCCCACATGGTGGCCGAACCATCCAACGCCAGTGGCCGAATCATCCACACCAAGAGGGATGGTTCGGCCATTTTGGAGACCTTAAGAGTTTGGATTACTGCCAAGAAATGACGTAAGTTTAAGAACTGACAATAGCACACAAAAGAGCAAAAAGATGTGGCTTCCTCTTGGAATAAGCAGATTTTAAGAATTTCTTAAACTTTATTTATTATGATTTTTTTTTCGAAAAAGTGGCCGAATCATCACCGCCCTCCCCTACCACACCATGGGGTGTTACTTCTGTGATCTAGGGATTTTTTAAATTGCCCGGGCTTTCGAGTGTGGTCTTGTATCATCTATCAGTACTGCCAGTGCATAGCTATAGGCAGCGCTGCTTATACCGCTAGTACTCGCATCCAGTGTTACTAATTTAGCCATTTTTCTGTGTTTGCCTCCCCTCCCCACCTCCCCTCCCTTACCCCCTGCCCCACCTAGGTGCAGCCTGGCCGAGCAACGCAACTCCTGGCCGTTTTTTTCCATTCGCTTTTTCCGTTGAAATGTGCCCTATGCTCTATTCTCATACTAAAAAACATATATAAAAAAAGGAAAAGGCTAGTTGATACTGCCATTGGCCATGAAGTAGCTAATTTATCACCTGGCAACATCCCACGTGCACTTTGGTCGCTAATGTTCCCTGACCTATTCTCATACTAAAAAACAAATATATATAAAAAGGGAAAAGGCTAAGTGATACTTCCATTGACCTGGAAGTAGCTAATTTATTATGTATTGTCTAGATTTCCTGCTATCCCTGCAGGAGGGGCGTGGCACGGTCCAGCCATCCCTGCAGGTAAGGGGTTAAAAATTGGGAAATCGGAGCTTCAAGAGAGAACATCCACAGATTCGTCTATACCTCTCCTACTGCACTGGGATGGGAAGCTTGTACCTGGTTTCACAGGTGTCAAATCTGAACAAATGGCCAGAGTATCCATATTGGTAACAGGATTTGAAACAGAAAAAATTACTTGGTATACCAAAGGCAAACTGCAGTACTGGTGAGTAAGAAGCCAAAGCCTGCACGGAGCTGCTAGAAGACTGGGGTCTGAAGTCACAAGTTAAAGGCGTGGTATTTGATACTACAGTTTCAAATACAGGTTTATGGTCAGGTGTTTGCTTATATTAAAGGCATCTCTTGGAAATAAACTTACATGGTTAACCTGTCATCACTACATATGTCAAATAGTTTTATCAGATGTTGTGACTGAAATTCTTGGACCGTCATCTGGTCCAAAAATGAAGCCATTTAAAGGTTTTCATAAATGCTGGGGTAAGATCAGTCAAGAAGCTTTACAGTCAGAAAATGATATGTTTAATTCCACTCAATAAGCACTGCATAGGGAAATAATAACATACTACACACATGGAATCAATGGCACAGCATGGGTTGCCAGTGCCCGGGGCAAGGCAAGTATTGTGTCCCCTAACCCGTGAGCACTCCCCGAGTCCCTGCAACCAGTCCAGAATTGAACCCTTTACCTCCCAGGCACATTTTAAGAAAATACTGATGTAATTAAAGAAAAATGCATTTAATGCTAGTATACTCAAATTTATTTAAAACCATTTGGTGTTAATTTGTGCAAATTTTTCAATAACAGTATTGAAATCTACATTGAAATCTCTCGATTGACAATATTGCTAGGTAATTCAGTCTTTCTTGGCACATTGTAAATCTCTGATACGTGTTGATTAATTTAATTTTTGAGAAACTTTTCACAACTGGCAGTTGAAACAGTGGTAGTTAAAAAGCTTCTTAATGTCACAACAAAGTTACTCAAAGTCTACTTTAGCTTCCACTTGTACACCCACTGAAGCAAATCTAAAGCCGTCCAGTTAGCAAGATGCTTATCGGGACTAACTTCTTCATACAAGACAATGTGATTTTTTTCAGCGATCATAGCTGCAGCATTCAACTTTATGTACTTAACACATGTATGCTGAGTTTGTTCACTGAATCATCTTTTTCAGTATCCAACAATCTGGAATTGCAGGAAAGCAAATCGCTGGTGAAGTGTATTCATCTGTATTGTTCATTTTGCAATTTGTGCCTTAAGTTGATCAATTTCTTCTACTTGTTCTCTGTTTCTTGTACTAAGGTCAATTATGCAATGCAACTATCACTGCCACATACATCACGGAGACGAAGTGGGTAGGGGAGGAGGAGCAAGGCTATCTGGGAGCCCGTTGCAATTGGTGAAATTGTGATTTTTTTTTATTATAATTTTTTATCAAGTTATGGAACATTACAGTACCAGTATCTTCAAACGGGAAATCATACTAATAACCCGTGGATTGCGCAATTACCTTTTTTATCCATCCCCGTGGTGCGGAAAAAACGAAGGGAAAAAAGTTTTTTTTTTAGTTATGTTTATTATAAACTTGAAGATAAACATCCAGGGCATCATCAGGTAAAAAAAAAAAATCTTTCTCTCTCCGTCTTTGCATAGGGTCATGCGTAATTTTACATAAGGTACAACAGTAGTGAAAAGATGAAAAAAATATATATATATATTTTTTTTAATAAATATGAAGATAAACATCCAGGGCATCATCTGGGGAAAAGAAAAAATCTCTCTCTCTCCGTCTTTGTGTAGCACCATGCATAAGTTTGCGTAGGGGTCGAGTGGTTTACGATGATGCACGGCCAGCACAGCCTGAGCTGTGGCTCACAATGTGATGCTACCCAGCCTGAGCTGTGGCTCACAATCCACGGATTAATAAGTATTACGTAATTTAACGATAAGGATTGCAAGAGGGCAGTGTGGCTGTAATTAGTGAGAAAAATACTGTAAGTATTACTGACAACGTTTATTTGCCCCATCATGTTGAAAGGTTGTGCAGAATATTCTAACATTGGGAGATTTTCTGTGTGAGGGGGAGGGTGCACTATTTTTTTTTTTTTTTTTACTTTTTTCTTTTGAATTTTTGCGCCCCTAAGAATTTTGCGCCCAGGGCAACCGTCCCTATGGTCCCGTCCACACTATGCCACTGCGTGGAATAAAAGAAGAGCATCCATATGAAGACTACAAGGAATTTCTGGAGCTATGTCTCATATTTCTAGGTAGTACACCAGGTGGAGAATACAGAGTTCGTGCTTCTGGTGCCATACATCATATTTGTTGGATAATGAAAGGAATATTTCCTTTGTAAATATTGTGTTTCGAGATCAGTTTAAGCTCATTACTCGTGAATTGAAAGGCTTATTGAAAGTTAAACTATTTGTCTCTCTGATATATGCTAGGTTCTGGCATGAAGCTCCAAGCTCACAAAAGGCATCTTTCAACGATTTGAAGTTAATTAACATGCTTCAGTCATACCCTGATGTTAGTTATAGGACAGAAGGCCTTGAAAGCAATCAAGCGACATCTCCGGTACAGGGATTTGTCTAAACACCTAGCACCAGTGACTCTGTTTGACAACTCTGTAAGCAACGAAACAAAGGCTGCAATGGTTGCAAACATAAAGAGACCACCAAAACCAGACTGCTCATCGCTCCCCAGACACAGAATTTGACACTAGTCATCCATTAGATGCATACATTACAAGCAGGTCAATGAAACTCTTCAACCTGGTAACTGTTGACAATGAACAGCTAGAATTTCTAGAAAGAGACCCTGCTACCTGGCTGTGTAAAAGTGATGAATGATTGCATAGAAAGAGGCATTAGTTTAATTGAGTCTTACAAGAGTACATTAAAAAAAAAAAAAAAAAGACCAGAAGCAGTTTCTGTTACGAACAGTCGCAGTTCATAGACAGATGTGCCAGTCTTCTAATAAATCTGAAGTTTTGCCACAATAAAGTTCTTAAAATTTTCACTGAACTCAACTTACCTAAACATTTTTATTTAATTGTAAAATAAGTAAAAGACATCATATGTACAGTATATACCTAGTAAGTAATTAATATTTAGTATGTTATACCATCATTACAGAACAATTAAGTATAATGAACTTACAATTAATTAAACATTCTTGTTTTATACAGAGTTAAAAGTTGTAATTAAGTTATAAATAATGAACTCACATTTAAAAATTTTGGCTTTATGCAGTGATAAAAGCTGTTGCAAATCACAAACACATTTCACTTAGTCAGTGTTAGAAGTTATTTGATTTTTTTTTCACATTCCGTCAAGTATCCCAAAGCTTTCATTTTGTGCAACCTCTAAAATCCGTACAAATTAGACGAAATTTTTGCAAGAAACACGTTTTGTCAGTAGGAGCAGGGGCTGCCTTCTGGAACAGCAAATATCTAAGGTTTATTCTTTTTTTTTTTTTAACTACATTAATATTATTATCTATCTACTGTATCTTTATTTTTCTATCTATCTATCTATTTTTCTACCTATCTATCTATCATCAGTCTATCTATCTATCTATTGTTACGTCCCCACCCCACACTGCCACAGGCTCCAACAGCATAAGTTCGGAACTGGAAGGACGTTGCTCAGTGCGTTGTTCTTCCTATGGCCAGTTTTTAGATGTACAGTACACAGGATCAGCTCAGGAGTCATAAATAAACACTGGCTTCTTAAGTTCACTGTCTTTGTTTTCCAGATAATTACACTTAATGCTTTCCAGCTTCATTCACTGTTTTCACAAGCCCTCGAGCTATACAAACTTTACTAAATGCAATTACACTTAATGCTTGCCAACAACACTTCATTATTTTCACAAGTACCTATAATATACAGACTTCAATAACACTTCACTGTTTGCCAATAACACTTCACTATTTTCACAAGTACCAATGATGAACAGAATTCAGTAAGACTTCACTGTTTTGCCAAGAACACTTCACTGTTTTCATAAGTACCAAAAATATACAAATTTCACTGACACTTCACTGACACTGCACTACACTCAAGGTGAACTGAATACCGATTGAATTTGCTCTAGTCTCTTCCCCATCCTAATACCTTACATTTCTTTAGAAACTTCCAGCACACACTCAATGGGGCAAAGTTAAAACAGTTACCAGCTGTGAGACATCAAAACATGCCAGGGTTTTCTTACATCACATAACACACTAAATCATTTACCACACAAACTTAAAATAAATTACACAATTTAACAATAACATAAATAAAAAATAAAGAAAAAAGAGTACAAAAATTAATGCATAACTTACCAAGCAACTACGGTCACAAACAGCAGGCAAATTGGCAACTCTGACTCGTACTGGAACCACAGTAAACACTGGGAATCAGTGAGAAATTTCTCAACTACATAACTGGCAAATCCCGATTCATAACACCACTCCCTCCCTAGTCCTTTGGTGTCCCAACAAAACTACATAGAATATAAACAAACATAAACCTTAATCCTAATGAAACATCTAACTATACACAAAATAATCCTTCAACTTATCAGGTCTTCTTCTGTGTCACTTCTGACGACGTCCTTGCACCTCCATAAGCCCTGGTCACACACAAGCAACTCAAGGTCCGACCGCTGCGCGACTCAAGGTCGTGTCTTAGTTGGCTCCCACGCCTCCTGACTGGCCCCAAATCTGCTCTGCTCATGACCACCTAACGACCGCGTCACGACTGCCTCACGACCCATCATGACATCCTCAAGAACACGACAAGATCACGAGGCGCCCGCAAGGCGACGGAGCTACACAAGACGACTGCATGACGCATGTGGGAATGCACCCTGACCCCCACACGACACCCCCACGAACCCCTCACTACCGACCCATGGGGAGGGACATCACACCTGGACCACCAATGACACCCAGTGTGGGGTGGGGCATAACACCTGGACTACCAATGACACTCCGCATTGCCATGGACCTCTCCTGTGTCCCATCCACTGTCAAAAACAAGAGACTGCTCACGACACGAAATCATAATGTTTTTTTTGTTTGAGACAGCACCATGACATGCAACAACCACATCACAAAACATCCGATTGAGCTAGGACTGCTTCATGACCAATGTACGACACTTCCGATTGTGAAACAACTGTGACACGACTTTTGGCAAGTCGTGAGGTGGCCACGATAATAAATTGTGAGGCCCGACGAGTTGTCCCAGCGGCTCACGAGCACTCAAAAGAGTCCGGGCTTTGCCGGTGAATCAAGGGATGATCAATGAAAAATGTGTTACGACCGTGACTCGCGCAGCAATCTGACCTTGAGTCACTTGTGTGTGACCAGGGCTATACAGTCCACGCCTCCTGGACGGTCTTGGTCTACTTCCTGATTCACTTCTTCTCTTGGAAAATTGTCATCATCCTCTTGCACTTCAGCTCCTTGGTCCTCAACATCCTCGGCTGCAGGAGAGCACGACTCCACAGAGACGTCCCAGCTATACTGCCCTGGCCTATGGTACTGCCACAGACGATTTACGTGTACTACCTAAGGGCGAGACTTCCTGCCTCCTCTAATCTGATATGTTACATCTGATAGGCAGTCCATCATGGTGTAAGGCCCAACCCATGGGCTCTGCAACTTCGGTGACTGTCCCTTCTTTCACTGAGGATTGTATAACTAAACTTGGTCACCAGCCTTGAAGCTCACCTCACTTGCCTTGGCATCATACTGGCACTTCATCATCTCTCCTGAAAACTTAAGGGCTCCTCGCACTTGATGATGTACCTCAGCCAGCCTTTCCTGAAGGTGCTTTGCACAGCTGGTGGTGTCTGTAGGCAGCTCTTCAGTAGGTGGTCTTCCCATTAAGGAGTCAGCAGGTAAAAGTAGCTCGTGGCCCAACATCAGTTTTGCAGGGGTGTAGCCAGTAGACTTATGGGATGCAGATTGATATGCCATCAACAATGCAGGTAATTTCTGGTCCCATTCTGTTTGTTCCTCTACACAGTAATTGGCCAGTTCTTGTCTGGGGGTCCAGTTGAATTTCTCCACCATCCCATCTGGTTGTGGCCTTAATGGGGTCGTCCTGGTCTTCTTGATCCCCAGTAACTTGCAGGACTCACGAAACACAACAGACATGAAGTTTCTACTGTGGTCTGAATGTAGCTCTTGTGGCAACCCAAAACGATAGAAAAACTGATCAACAACACCTGAGCAACAGTCACAGCCTCTTGATCAGGGATAGCATAGGCTTCTAGCCACTTTGTGAACCAGTCCATGGTGACTCATATATACTGGTTTCCTCTTTCAGTGAGTAGCAGAAGTCCAGCAATGTCCACTGTGACTCTTTCCATAGGTGCACCCACTTTTTGAAACAGCTGAAGAGGGACACAACCACATTTCTTGGGTCCCTTCTTGGCACAACACACATCACAGGCCTGACACCACTCTTCAGCATCCTGACGCATGCCAATCCAGTAGAACCTCTGTTGCAGCCAGCTTAGAGTTTTCTTCACTCCCAGGTGCCCGCTAGTGATCTGGTTATGGGACTCATCCAAGATCTTGGACCTCATCTTCTTTGGAACCACAAGTTGCCAATACTTGCTGTGGCCATCAGGCATCTCCCATTGACGCTCCAGTAGTCCGTTGTTCAAACAAAGAAGGTCCCACTGACTCCAGTAGCTCTTGTTCGCAGAGCTTGACCTGGAAACTTCTCCCCAAGATGGTCGCACCATACTCCACTGCAGCCTCTCTAACATTGGTTGCAAATCTGCATCCTCCATCTGCATCCTCTTCAGGTCTTCTTCATCTGATGCTGGCCCTGTCACTGCAGTATGGCTGCATTTCTTACTATGATCTTCCTTTTTAGTACACTGCCGGCATTCTGGATCACAAGGCCGATGTCTCAGGCTGTCAACATTGCCATGTATCTGCCCTGAACGGTGCTGCACCTCATAATTGTGCTTGTCTAGCTTCCTGAGCCAGCATGCCGGTTGTCCTTCCGGATTCTTTAGCGTTTTCAGCCACTGGAGTGCTGCATGGTCAGTCCTGATGATGAAGTAGGACCCATACAAGTAGGGATGGAAGAAATCAAGGCTTTTCGTCATTGCCAAGAGTTCCTTATGGGTCACACAGTAGTTCCGCTCTGGTGGGCTGAGCTTCTTGCTGTAATATGCCACTGCATACTCTTTTTCATCCTTCTTCTGCGACAGAACTCCACCACATTATTGCTTACCTCACACTTTTGCTGCTGTAGCTCAGCATATACTCCTCCTTGAACTGCTGCTGCTCTTCCTTCATTTCTTCCATGAAAGCATCCAGCTGTCCTTGCATCCTCAGTTGTAATTCCCTCTGTTGCTCCCGTAATGCCTCTTGAAGCTGTTTGTATCGTTCTTTTTGTTCCTTATGTTGTGCCTCTAGTTGTTCATTCTGTGCTTGCAATTGTTCTTTGAGTTCTTTCTGTCCTTCATTCTGTGCCTGTAATTGTTCTATGAGTTCTTTCTATCCTTCATTCTTTGCCTGTAATTATTCTGAGTTCTTTCTCCTGTGCCTGTAATTGTTCTTTGAGGTCTTTCTGTCCTTCGTTTTGTGCCTGTAGTTGTGCGTGGAATAGCTTCATAATTGCACCCAGTGATGCCCTTTCCTGCCTGGCTTGTCCTTTTGTCTGTACACCTTCTGCCTCCATGTCGAAAGTTAGACTCACTGCAGCCCTTAATAATCCCACTCCTGACACCAGTGTTACATACCCACCCCACACTGCCACAGGCTCCAAAAGCAGTAGTTCAGTACAGGAAGGACGTTGCCCAATGAGTTGGTCTTCCTGTGGCCAGCCTTTAGGTGTACAGTACACAGGATCTTTCAGGCGTCATAAATAAACACTGGCTTCTTAAGTTCACAGGCTTTATTTTCCAAATAATTACACTTTATGCTTTCCAACTTCACTGTTTTCACAAGCAATGAAGCTATACAAACTTTACTAACTGCAATTACTCTTAATGCTTGCCAACAACACTTCACTATTTTCACAAGTACCAAAAATATACAAACTTTAATAACACTTCACTGTTTGGCAACAACACTTCACTATTTTCACAAGTACCGATGATATACAAACTTCAATATCACTCCACTGTTTGCGAACAACACGACTGTTTTTACAAGTACCAAAAATATGCCAACTTCACTGAAACTTCACTGACACTGCACTACACTCAAACTGAACTGAAAACTGACTAAACTTGCTCTAATCTCTTTCCCATCCTTATATAGCCTTGGACATTGTTGGAAGGACACAAGTCAAGAGTGAGAGTAGTGGAAATGAGTTATTTAAGAGGAGCCTGTGGAGTCACGTGGAGAGACAGGCAGACGAATGAAGATATAAAGGAGCGTTGTGGTGTGGATGTGGATGCGATAGGAAGCGTTATGAGGAACACACTGAGGTGGTTTGAGCATGTGGAGAGGATGGAGGGTGAAAGACTGACGAAGAGAGTGTATGTGAGTGAGGTGGACGGCGGGAGAGGGAGGGGGAGGCCAAGGATGAGATTGAGGGATGGGGTGGAGAGGTATATGAGAGAGGGGTGTGTGAGTTGGGAGCAGGGCAGTGAAATGGCGGGGGACAGGGCGACTTGGAGGCGATTTGTTTGTGGCCACCCCAAACGGGATTGAGGCGTCTGGCAATAGATAGATAGATATAGCCTTACATTACTCTAGAATCTTCAGCACACGCTCGACTGGGCAAAGTTACCAAGTAGGAGACATCAAAACATGCCAGAGTTTACTTACATTACATAACACTATAAATCTTTTACCGTACAAACTTAAATTAAAATACATAATTTAACAATCACATAAATAAAACATTATAAAGAAAAAAGATCACTGAAATTAATGCATGACTTACCAAACAGCGACACTCACAAACAGCAGGCAAACTGGCAACTCTGACTCGGATCGGAACCACCGTAAACATCGGGAATCAACTACCTAATTGGCAAAATCCGCTTCTTAACACTATTACTCTGTGTATATATATATACAGTATAATATATATATATATATATATATATATATATATATATATATATATATATATATATATATATATATATATATATATATATTTATGTGTGTGTGTGTGTGTGTGTGTGTGTGTGTGTGTGTGTGTGTGTGTAATGTAAATGAGATACACTTCAAGTTCACCTAGTTTCCTTTTCTTCAATAACAGAGTAAGGGAGCACTCTGGTCACAAATTTGAACATTCTTAGGTTCCTAGAACTTGCCCTCATGTGAGTAAAATCTTGCGATAATTACCTGTGAGCTCAATGAGTTAATGCAATGGTAACATTATAAACACTGCATACGTAGGAACCACTCACCAGAAGTGGTGTTAACTGAAATAGTGTACTAGAATAATGTCCCATTTATAGCAGGGTTGGTTATGCTACATAAAGAAACTACTACTACTACTATTACTACTACTACTACTACTACTACTACATATTCGTATTACTACTAACACCGTACTAGTAGTAGTACACATTTGTACTACTACCATTACATCAACTTCGACTACAACTGTAACTACTACTACTACTACAACTTCGACGACAACTATAACTACTACTGCTACTACTATTATTACTACTACTACAACGACTCCTACTAGTACAACTACCATTACTACACACAACTATCGTACTACTGTTACAACCACTACAACACAATCATATTCTCTCTCTCTCTCTCTCTCTCTCTCTCTGACCTGTTCAGGTGAAAAGTACTTTTCAGTGTTCTTCCCAAGTCATGCATAATTAAGATGGAGCCTGCTCAACGATTCTCCTTATTCTTGTATTCTAAGGAGTTTGTAAGAGATTTCATAATGAAAGAAAACCGTGAGTACGTGTTGTTTATTTTGCGAGTTAGAGAGTAGGATTGCTTTTGAAATTAGGAAACATGTTGAGATAATTAATGTGTTAAGAGAAAGGGTGAAAGTTTGAGAAAATGAGGCTGGAATCGTGAGTGCAAAGGCTGTGCATGTAGAGGAAGTGGAAGCAGAAGTGTTAGGCATGGTAGATAACTTAGAAACTAGGCTAGATAAGGTTGAACTGAGGAGCGATGATAATGAGGGCGTACAACCAGTCAAGGGAGGGTGCAAGGTTAAGGTAAGTAACATTGAAGGTATATACTGTACAGGCAATAGCTTTTCTGTAAGACATACTTTATTAAATGTGACTGCAAGTTCGGCATTACAAAACTTGTTTGCAATGCTTTCTTTATTGTCTGATGGCTCGTTTTGTCCCTCTATAAAGCATAACCATGATTTCTCCATCGGCGGCCATGTCCTCGGTTCTCATGGTGTCATCTATGATGTAGTTGTTTTACTTCGGATTCTGGAATTTCGGCTTTCCAGAGTATTATTCAGAGAAGGGAAGATTTTACTCGGATTATAGTCCTGATAGGAATGGTTAGCAGTGGTTCGTAAGAAATCTTATATACCTGGGTGGCGAATTAGAGGTGAGGCGTAATAAAGTTGCGCACTCTGATAGGCTGTTGGGTTCCTGTGACTGCTGACGTCAACATTTGGGCCTGTGTTCTGGCCTTCTGCAGATCTCCTCATGGTTGACCATATTTGTAAATGTTGGGCTTGGACATTTATTGTAGGTGCTAAGCTGCTTGATAAACAGTGCCTCAAATGTAGGGAGCCGGTAGTTGTCGCTACAGCTGGACAGATTTTCAGTGTTGTTTGCATGGCCCTCCATGGTGATGTTGGCATGGTGCTCCTGCTGCGCCTGGTTCCCAGGGGCTCCTGCATATCTGTGGCTGGTCATGCGAGTGACTAACTTTATCGTTGTCATGTCTATATAGGCAGAAGGGAGGCTGCACAGTTCCCTCTTTTACAGGTGTACCAATATATAACATGTGAACGCTGAAGGTCGTCCTCCTCCTGACATGGGCTGGTTCTAAGAAGTAGTTGGCTAATCTTCTTACTTTTGTAGTAGACGATTAGCTTGACTCTTGCATGATGATTTACTTCATAATTCTTTCATCCTCTTTATAAGTGCTGGAAAATATCTATCCATCTATCTATATACCTAGGCTGCTTCCCCCAAGGAAAGGGAGGTAGCCGAGACAGGACGACACACTCCCCATTTACTCATCCGTTCAAACACATTCATTCGCATCTTAGCCCCAAAGGGGAGAAGGGACAGATCCTCACCACACCACACCGCACAAGGGTCAACTGTGCAGTGCAATCAGTGACGTCTGCAGCAGGGCCAGACAGCAGAGCTGGTTTACCCCTGCCACATCATAATTGACCCATCCCTTTACCCGTACCTGACCTGACTAGCTGATCAGACCACATGAGGGGGTATATCCCCTCAGGGCTGCATCATCATTTATTCAATCACAATTTCTCTCCATTTATTTCTGTCACGCACAGCCACTCTTCCTTGCTGAACAGACATCCCTCTCACGTCCAGCACTCTCTTCACACTGTCCATCCATCCTATTCTGGTCTCCCTCTCAGGCTTACACTTCTCACATCATATCTAGTTAAATTTTTCACCAATCGCTCATTATCCATTCTCCCCATATTCCCAAACCATCGCATCACCCTCTGCTCAACTCTACCAGTCATCTCCCGAACAACTCCAGTTCTCCTTCGCACTTCATCATTTCGCACTCGATCCATGTGCGTCACTCCACACATACTTCTCGGACACCTCTTCTCCATTACATTCAAACTTTTCCTCTCTGTTACACCCATATTCTATGATTCAGCCCCATATAATGCAGTCGGTACCACAACACCCTCATACAGCCTTCACTTTACATCCATTCTAAGCGAACGACATCTAAACACCTTTTCATTCCTCCCAGCACCTTTCCTACTTCATTCATTCTAAACTTCACTTCTGCATTTATTCTTCCATCCACAGCAAATTGTGACCCTAAATATTGAAAACACTCTACCTTCTCAAGCAACTCACCATTCAAAACTATACTCATCCCCCTACCATCTACCAACCTCGTACACTTCACTTTACTCTTATTCTCGTTTACTTTCAATTTCCTCCTTCCACACACCCTTCCAAACTCCTCTACCAACTGTCTCAATCTCTCCTCTGAATCAGCCACCAGTGCAGTATCATCTGGAAATAGCAGCTGCTTCAGATTCCACTCTCTACCATCAACATTCACCAGACTCAGACCTCCACCTAAAACTCTTGCATTCACCTCCCTTACAACACCATCCATATAAATATTAAACAACCAAGGCGACATCACACATCCCTGTTGCAGCCCAACTCTCACAGGAAACCAATCACTCACAGCATTTCCCACTCTTACACACACTGTACTATTTACATCAAAATTCTTCACCCGTTTTAGTAACCTACCATCAAGTCCATAAATCTTAAAACAGTCCACAAAGCCTCCCTATCAATTCTATCATACGGTTTCTCTAAATCCATGAATGCCCAAAACACATCCTTGCCTTTCGCTAAATACTTTCCACACACTTGTCTCACAGCAAACACCTGATCCACGCATCCTTTCCCTCTCCTAAAGCCACACTGCTCATCACCAGTCAGTCGCTCTGTACCCTCTCTAACTGTCATAATTAACACTCTACCATACATCTTTCCTACAACACTCAAGAGACTTATACCCCTAAAGCTAGTACATGCATACTTATCACCCTTGCCTTTATACAACTGGACCACACAAGCACTTGCCCAGTCAATTGGCACCATACCTTTCACAAAGCACACATTCAACAATCTTACTAACCAGTCAACCATAGTCACTTCACCACCCTTCAGGCATTCCACAGCACACCCATCCATACCCGCAGCTTTCCCTGTTTTCATCTCCTTTACTGCCTTCTCCACTTCCTCCTTCGTGATCAAAGGATCATTCAACTCTCCCAGCACATTTATTCCTTGCACCCTTCCATTCGCCACAATTACAGCCACCCTTTCCTCCTCTACATTTAACAATCTTTCAAAATACTATGCCCATCTCTTCCTTACTGCATCCATCTCAGTTAACATCCTTCCATCCTCTGCTTTTACTCACTCTTCCTTCCCAGACTCTCCCTTTTGCACCCTTTTCACCTCCTTCCAGAACATTTGCTTATTCTTTTGAAAATTCTCAGTCAGCCACCTACTCCACCTCTCATCTGCTGCCACTTTAGCATCACGCACAGCCCTTTTTGCCCTATTCCTCTTTTCCTTATACCTCTCATATGACACCTCATCCTTCCCCTGCAGCCACACTTCATATGCACGTCTCTTCTCAGCCACAGCCATACTTACTTCCTCACACCACCATTCACTTCCTTTTCTTACACCACCACCTACACGTCTCACACCACACACCTTTTCTGCGTGCCCCACCACAGCACTCTTAAACAACTGCCATTCCTCCTCCACACTGCCATTTTCCTGATCTTTCACTACGTTCCACTCATCTTTCAATTTCTCCTGATACTCTAACATTTTCTCTCTTTTATCCAACTCACTCACTTTCAAAACCTCCCAGCCACACCTAACTCTCCTAGCTCACACCCATCTCTTACTTACTCTTAACTTTCCCTCCACCAGGTAGTGGTCAGAGATACCTCCACCCTCCCCTCTCAGAACTCTCACATCCAACAATCTTCCTATTACATTCCTGGACACAACCACATAGTCCATCAAAGCTCTATCAAAAACCCTTCCACCCTCCTGTCTCACCCATATATACTTATAAATACCTTCCTTTTCAAACGGCATATTTCCAATCACTATCTCTCGGTCAACGCACATCCCTATCATTCGTTCCCCATTTTCATTTCTTCCAGGCACACCATGCATACCAACTATACCTTCAAATGCTACATTCCCAGTCTAGCATTCAGATCTCCCATCATTACCGCTTTCACATTCGCTCCAAAACTCTGCAGACACTCATTGACATCATTCCAGAGAGACAGACACTCATCGACATCATTCCAGAGAGACTCCCTCTCTTCCTCATCCCTGTCACTACCAGGCCCATATGCACTCACAAACTCCCACAACTCACGTTCAAATTTCGCTTTCACCCACATCAGTCTCGATGACACCTCCTTCCATTCAGTCACACACCGCTGTACTTTCGGACTCACAAACAAGGCCACACCTTCTCTTGCCCTTCCTCTATCAACACCTGACAATCTTCCATTTACACTTCCAAACATAGACTCACCCTTCCCTTTCATCTTCGTTTCACTCAAAGCTACCACATCCAACTTTCTTCTCACAAACATTCTCCCAATCTCGTCACTTTAGCCTCAATCGTACTACATCCACGTGCATTCATAGACCCAATCTCTAGGGTACGGGAATAACTCAATCCCCCATCTCTTTCTCTGGCCTGTCTCTTTTTAGGAACTAAAAAACAGAGGAGGGGGTCCCTAGTCCCCTTACCCCGCCCCTTTTAGTCGCCTTGTACGACACGCAGGGAATATGGTGGCAGTATTCTTCCTAACACAACCTGACCGCAGAGTAGTAGTACCACTCCATAGTGCGGCCAGATTGTGTCCCCCCCGCCACAGGGGGGTAAAACAGTTTGATGTCCTCTGCTGGTGATCTGATATTATCATCTGTGCACCACTTTTCCACAGCTCTTCTCGTGACTCATTGAATGTCCCTCTTGGCAAAGCCATTATTGGTCAGTACTTGAGAAGTTCTCTCAGTTTCTCGAATTACTTGTTTCCAGCTGCTATAGTGAGTAAGTGTCCCTCGTATATAAGCACCTATAGTGGAGTCTTTGTATCTTTGGGGGCACTCACTGTCACCACTGAGGCAGAGTCGTAGGATGTTAGCTTTTAATTGAACAGTGGTACTGAATGATGCTTCTTATTGGTTAACTAATACTTCAGAGAAGGACATAGTCCTGTTGTTGCTTTTCTCCACTGTGAAACTTTGTCCAGACAACTCCTGAGGGCGACATCGAAGGACTCCTATTTCATTCGGAATAAAGCAGAAAAAAAATTGAAACAAGTAAATGGGAAAAAGTTGAAGAGGTGGAAATGGAAGATACACCAGAAGACACATAGCAAGAAAAACATGGACTTGAAAAAACGTACAGAGAGAGAGAGAGAGAGAGAGAGAGAGAGAGAGAGAGGATAAAAGACAACGGTAAGAAGAGTTTGCGAAGGAGAGGCGTGAAAGATGAGGATATAAAAGAGAAGGAAAGAGGATGGAAAGGAATGAAAATTGAAAAAGTGAGTGGGTGTAGATGGATGCTGGAAAGAATTGAAATGGAGAAAAGGGAGAAGGAGATAAAGTTACCTACAAGTAAATGGCTGGAAGTTTACATTACCTCTTGGTGTACGGTAACATGATCAGTGTGAAGATGTTACTGTTTTGCTCAAGCTACCCTTCAGTAGTTTTTTCTCAGCTTTGGAAACATCTCCCTTAGCAAATACATTACAAATAAGGTCTGTTGTATCCTAGAGTTTGACGCACTGTTAATTCTTTTCTTCTACTGCCAGGGAATACTGTTATGTTCAAGAGGAATGTGCCATACAGATGTTGATAAAGGACAATGAGACGAGGATGGTTAGGAGAGCGAAATGTTACGTGAAGTTGATGATAAAGAAGGGAGATTGGTGGTGTCGTGGTGGTGGTGGCTCGTATGCCGTCAGGTGAAGATGAATGCTTGAAAGTATATATTTTTGAAATGAGAAAGTAAAACAATATTTACATAAAAAAATAATAATAATAATAATGACCATCACATATTACCCTCTTGCGATGTAGGAACGCGAGGCTAGAGTGCCGTTGTCCATTGCAGGTGAGGGTAAATGACCTGTCTGCTTCCCTAGATAACATTTCGTAATCGAATAATCTCCGTTTACCGTTTGAGGGTCGAACCCACCACTCTCTCATGTGGCAAAGCCATCACTCCACTGGGACGTTCTTATCACAGGATCAGGATGAGCTATTTAGATGTTAAGATATATTGTATTTTTTAATACTGTGCACTAACTGATACCTCGCTTTGTAATTCCTAATTTGCTAGACTTAAATTCCAATATTTCTTACAGGAATGTTGTCCGAATGTTTCCTCGTGTGTGTGTGTGTGTGTGTGTGTGTGTGTGTGTGTGTGTGTGTGTGTGTGTGTGTGTGTGTGTGTGTGTTTATCTATCGATTATCGATCCGTCAATGTATCTGTTTATCTATTTTCCCTCCTATTGTCCAGATACTTTCTGTCCGTTCTTCCCGCTTCTCATCTTTCCTTCTTCCCCTTCTGTCTCTCCGTCCCTCCTTCCTGTCCCTCAGTCTCTCCATCCCTGCTAGGTAAGGAACGTAGCCAACCAACTTCCATGGCTGAGCATTAAATCTCGCAACATTGCCTGCCTTCCTCCCTCCTTATTTACCCATTCATTGTTTCCTTCTCTTTTTCCTTCTTTATTTCATCCTTCCGCTTCTTATCATGCTTTCTTTTCTCCTTCATCCCATCCTTTCCTTCCTTCTTTCCTTTCTACCGCCTTCCTTACATCATCGTTCCCTCTCAGCTTATCTCTTACTTTATTTCATCCTTTTTCCTCTTCCCTTCTTTTCCTTCCGTCTCTTCTTTTTCTGCCATTCTTTTCCTTCAACTCTCCTCATTTCTCCTTGACCTTGGTGAAGCTTAACTTTCCCTCTCCATTTTTCTTTCCTACTCTGTCTTTCTTCTCTTTCCTTTTTTTCCCTCATTACTTTCTTCATTTTCTCATTTATGCCGTACCATTCCTTCCTTTTACTTTCTTTCTTCCCTCCCTCCTTTCTTCTCTCATTTACCCCGTTTCTTCTTTCCCTCCTTTCGTGTCTCAGTTCTTTCTCTCCTTTACATCTCTCTCCTCTCTGTCATTCCCACCCTTCTACCCGCTGTTATGTTTTTCATTCCCTGCTTCTTTCATTCTCTCCTGTACCCTCCTTCCTCCCTCCTTGCGTACTTTCTCCTGTCCCTTATTTTTTTCCTCGTCTCTTGTCCTCCATGCCTTTAGTTTGTTCTCTGATTTATCCTTGCTCTCATTTCTATTTTCTCTTCCTCTGTTTCTTCCTTGTTTGTTGTCTTTTTGTTTCATTGCCGTTGCAGCCTCATTCCTTGCTTCTCTCCTCCATCACCACTTTTTTTTCTTGTATTTCTTTCGTCCATCCATCCTTCCTTCCTTCCTTCTCTCTCCTTTCCTTTCGTTTTCTTTACATCCGTTCATCTTTCTTTGCCTGTTTTTTTCTTTTCCTTTCTCATTTTTTCCTTCCTGTCGTCTCGTCAGTTTCACATTCCTTCATCATTCTTACCATTTCATTAATTTTTCCTTGCCTCTCTCCTGTTTCTTCCTTTGCCTTTCTTTTGTCATTCGCCTTTTTCTTCCTTCTCTTTTATTCATCCTTTTCGTCTCTCTTCCGTTCACGTTTAGTTCTTCACCTTTATTCCTTCATTCATTTTCAACTTCTTTCTTTCCTGCATGCTCGCACTCTACGTCGTTCTCTTCTCATTTCTTTCTCTGCCCTTCTTCCTTATTTAGTTGTCTTTCCTTTCCTTCTAAAATTACTTTCTTTTCTACGGTTCATTTCTTATATTCCTCGTTCATATCCTTTTTTTTTTTTTCTTTTTTTTTTTCCTTTCGTCCTTCCTTCTGTCCTTCTTTCTCTTTCAGCTGGCTACCCATTCCTTCCATATCTCATCTCCATTTCATCTTTATTTTTTTCGCTTTCCTATTTCTCTTCCTTCTGTCTGTCTGTCTGTCTGTCTGTCTGTCTCTCTCTCTCTCTCTCTCTCTCTCTCTCTCTCTCTTTCCAAATCCGTCTTCTTACAAGCCTATATTTACCTACCTACCTACCTATCTATCTATCTGTATATCTGTCTATTTGCAGTTAGATAGATAGATATATAGATAATATCTCTTCATGTATTTACATATTTTTATCTCATGTTTTTATATATTTTTATTTCTTTATGAGTTACCTCCTTTTGGCATTCTCTCTCTATTTACTTATTTCCACTCTTTGTTTTGAAACCTTCAGGGTATCCGGGCACGGCCAAAAATTTGGCCGAGTTCAAAAATGGGCACCTGAGGTTAAAGTTAAGGTCACAAAATGGCTGCCAAAGGTCAACTTGTTTTTATCGCCCACCTTTTGCACCAATATATCTCAAGAACGGCATGAGCTATCGACATGAAACCCTCAGCGCATCACGATATAGCCAGAATCTTGGACGAGGTCGAAAATGAGCACTCGGGGTCAAGGTCAAGGTCTCCAAAAGGGCTGCCAAGGGTCAACGAGTTTTTATCGGCCGCCTTTAACACTATTATATCTCATGAATGGTTTGAGCTATCAACATTACACCTTCAGGGTATCAATATATGGCCAAAATCTTGGACTTGGCCAACAGCATATTCTGGCGGGCGATTAGCATTCGGCTCTCGAATGCTTTTGTTTCATTTTGTATGCTTTCAAGCATGTCTTCGGTCATTTTCTTTCCCTATCTCTGTTCCATCGCACAAAATCTCTTTCCTTATCCCCTTCGTATTTTTCTCCTTAATGTTCTGATGTTCATCTTTTCAGTCTTTTCTTTATACTGCTTTCAGAATCTCTCTCTCTCTCTCTCTCTCTCTCTCTCTCTCTCTCTCTCTCTCTCTCTCTCTCTCTCTCTCTCTCTCTCTCAACAATAGAAGGGTGAGAAGGGTGAATGGTGAATTGAATGAACAGAAGGCCATGATTGATTATGTATGTGTGGATGAGAGAATGAGAAGGTGTGTAAGGGGTGCAAGTGCATACAGAGGTTCAGGGAGTGGACTTTCGGACCACCACTTGGTGGTGATGAAAGTCAAGGTTCTTGTGCGACGGAATAAGAGAAAGAGGGAAGGACAGGAAGAAGTACTCCATACAACGAGGGTAGACAGGCTGCAAGAGGATGGAAAAAAAAAAAAAATGCAGAATACAAAAGGGAGGGAAGTGCAGGGACGATTGGCTGAATATGATTTGGGGCAGATGGGGGAGGTGGGATTTTTTTTTTTTTTTTTGTCTCCGACTCTGGGCGAAGGTTTCAAGGCCTATCCCTAAGTCCCAGTAGTCCTCTTTGGAGCCCAGTAGTCCTCCTACACCTCCGCATGTCACCACTTCGACGCTAACACCCACCGTCCACATTAATTACATGATAGGGCTGTCTCATACAGGACTGGTGTACTGGTATTAACGGGGGTATTTTTACGACATGTCGGCGGGTCTTCTGGTAGATCAGTAAAGTCTGCTTTAGTGAAATTCAATTCCACAAACTGTTCCCTGCCCAACCGCGATTTCGAACCTGGGTCCATCACGACTGCAGGCCACCTCTTTACCGATTCGTGCAAGATATTCGAAGAACAAATTTGTACAGCATGTGAGGTGGTGTGTGGGGTGAAGAGATGTACGAGGGTGTAAGGAACAGCATGGTGAAATGAAGAAGTGAGACAGGCTGTAACGCAAAAGAAGTATATATAGTGAGTGGATCGGAAGCAGGGGCATGGAGGAAGTTGAGAGGCGGAAGAGAGAATTAAATGGTAGGGAGAGCTGAAAAGAGTAGTAAAAGAAAGTAAAAAAGGAGGGGATGAGGAACTTGGAAAGAAATTGAGTGCAAAGTGGAGGGAATGTAATACAAATGATGTGGAGGAGGTACAGTTAGACAGGGTTATAAAGAAGTTGGCAGAGAAGTGAAAGATAAAAATGTCAGACTGATTGTGTAGGAAAAGAGGGCAGATGTTGAGAATACTTTAAGAAACTGTTAAGCATAGAGAATGAAAATAATGTGCGTATAAGTGGCTGGGGAATGGCTCGGAGAAGGAGGGAGGAGAGAAGGGAGAAGAGATCAGTAGGATGGAAGTAGTGGAATCAATGAAAAAATCAAAATGAGTAAAGCCCCAGGAATTGATGGAGTGTGTGGTGAAATGCTGAAGCATAGGGAAGAGATAGCAGTAGAATGGATGTGGAAGATGTACAAACTGGCCTAGGAGGAAGGTTGAATCCCGAAGTCAGGTATAATTATTCCCCTGTACAAAGGAAAAAAGGGGAAAAAGAAGTGTGTGGTAATCATAGGAACATTTGTCTTCTTAGTGTAATAGGAAAAGTATATGGTTGATACCAAGTGACAGTCAAGGAAATAACAGAAGAATTGGTTTGAGAAGAATAAGGAGGTTTTAGGAAGGGAAGAGGTTGTGCACGTCAAATATTCGTCCCTAGGCCTTGTGTGGAAAAGTTTCTATGAAGGGAAAGAAGTTGTATGTGGCATTCTTGGATCTGAAGAAAGTATATTATACAGTGGATAGACAAGGAATGTGGAAAATACTAGGAATATAGGTAGTAAATGGGAAGTTACTGAATGCCGTGAGGAGTATGTAAGAGGGTGCTATGGCTGCAGTGTGCGTGGATAGTGAACTGAGTGTATTTTTCTACCTGAATGTTGCACTGAAACAAGGATGTCATGTCTCCACGGTTGTCCCATTTGTATATGGATGGGGTTATAAAACAGGTACAAGATGGGGCGGTTGATGTTGGAGCGGCCCTAATGAGACAGGACAGCGTTAGGAAACTTCCCATACTGTTGTTTTGCAGATAATACTGAGTTGTATACATGAAGACAAAGGGGAACTGCAAGGCTTGCGCATGAGTATGGGAGAGTGTGAAAGAAATGGAATCTAAAGGTGAATGTAAGGAAGAGTAAAGTTATGGTCTTTGAGATAAATGAAGTCACTAAATGTACGGTGAAGCTAAGTGATGAGAAAATGGAAAATGTGAGTGCATTTAGGTATATACTTGGGTCGCGTGATGAGTAAAGATCAAAGTATGGAGGATGAAGTGCTTGAAAGGTTGCTGATTCTTTGAAAACAGTGATAAAAAATTGGGAAGTGAGCATGGAAGTAAAAAAACTAGCTGCATGATAGTATTGTGACATCATCTCCAACGTATGGAAGTGAAGCTTGGACCTTGTTGGAAGGACACAAGTCAAGAGTGAAAGCAGATTTGAGAGGAGCATGTGTAGTTACATGGAGGGACAGACTGACAAATGAGGAAGTGAAGGAGACTGTGGTGGGGATGTGGATGTGACAGAAAGCGTTTGGAGAAATATACTGAGGTGGTTTGGCGACGTGGAGAGGATAGAGAGCGAGAGGCTAAGAAGGAAAATGTATGTGACTAAGGTGGAGGTGGAGAAAGGGAGGGGGGAGGCCGAGGATTACATGGAGGGATGGAGTGGAGAGGCATATAAGAGAGGGGTGTGTGAGCTGAGGGGAAGGCAGCGAAATGGCGGAGGACAGGGCGACATGAAGGTGATTAGTTTGTGGCCATCCCTTATGGGATTGAGGTGTCTGGCAATAGATAGATTATTATTATTATTATTATTATTATTATTACTTCCCCCCCCCCCTGTGCCGGGGAGTACACAAACTGACCACATTATGGGGTGGTATTACCACTTTGAGGCCAGGTTGTGTTAGGAAGAATTCTGCCACAGTATTCCCTGCGCGTCGTAAAAGGCGACTGCAAGGGGTGGGGTGAGGGGACTAGGGACCCCCTCCTCTGTTTTTTTAGTTCCTACAATGAGACAAGGAATGGAAAGAGATGGGAGATGAGTTATCCCTGTACCCAGATGATTGGGTCTATGAATTTGTGCAGTTGTAGTACGATTAAGTTTGAAAGGGAAGAGATTGGGGGGAATGTTTTTGAGAAGAAAGTTGGATGTGTTAGCTTTGAGTGAAACAAAGATGAAAAGGAAAGGTGAGTCTAAGTTTGGAAGTGTGAATGGAAGGATGTCAGGTGTTGATAGAGGAAGGGCGAGAGAACGTGTGGCCTTGTTAGTGAGCCCGGAAGTGCAGCAGTGTGTAAATGAATGGAAGGAGGTGTCATCGAGACTGATGTGGGTGAAAGCGAAATTTGGACGTGAGTTGTGGGTATCTGCAGGGGCATATGGATGTGTTAGCGAAAGAGATGCTAAAGAGAGGGAGTCTTTCTGGAATGATGATGAGCGCAGAGTTTTGAAGCGAATGTAAATATGGTAATGATGGGAGATCTGAATGCTAGAGTGGGAAATGTAGCAGTTGAAGGTGTAGTTGGTATGCATGGTGTGCCTGGGAGAAATGAAAATGGGAAACGAGTGATAGGGATGTGTGTTGAGCGAGAGATAGTGATTGAAAGTACCTTGTTTGAGGAAAGATATTTATAATTATACATGGGTGAGACAGCAGAGTGGAAGGGTTGTTGATAGAGCATTGATGGACTACTGTATGTGGTTGTGTCCAGGAATATAAGAGGAAGATTGTTGGATGTGAGAGTTTTAAGAGGGGAGGGTGGAGGTATGTCTGATCACTACCTGGTGGAAGGAAAGTTGTGAGTAGGTAAGAGATGGGTGAGAGCTAGAAGAGCTAGGTGTGGCAGGGAGGTTTTGAAAGTGAGTGAGTTAGATAAAAGAGAGAAAATGATAGAGCATCAGGAAAAATTGAAAGATGAATGGAAAGCAGTGAAAGATTAGGAAAACGGCAGTGTGAAGGAGGAAGGGCAGTTGTTTAAGAGTGCTGTGGTGGGGCATGCAGAAGTGTGTGGTGTGAGATGATCGGGTGGTGGTGTAAGAGCGGGAAGTGAATGGTGGTGCAAGGAAGTAAGTATTGCTGTGGCTGAGAAGAGACGGCATATGAAGTTGCGGCTGCAGAGGAAGCAGGAGGTGTCATATGAGAGGTATAAGGAAAAGAGGAATAGGGCGAGAAGGGCTGTGCATGATGCTAAAGTGGCAGCTGATGAGAGATGGGGTAGGCGGTTGACTGAAATATTTCAACATAAGAAAATGTTCCGGAAGGAGGTGAAAAGGGTGCGAAAGGGAGAGTCTGGTAAGGAAGAACAAGTAAAAGCAGAGGATGGAAGGATGTTGCAGTAAGGAGGAGATAGGCTGAGTATTTTGAAAGGTTGTTAAATGTAGAGGAAGAGAGGGAGGCTCAGATTTTGGCGGATGGAAGGGTGCAAGGAATAAATGTGTTGGGAGAGTTGAATGATTCTTTCATCACGATGGAGGAAGTGCAGGACACAGTAAAGGAGATGAAAATGGGGAAAGCTGTAGGTATGGATGGGTGTGCTGTGGAATGCCAGAAAGGTGGTTGGTGAGACTGTTGAATGTGAGTTTTGTGAGCATTATGGTAACAACTGACTGGGTAACTGCTTGTGTGGTTCTGTTGTATAAAGGTAAGGGCGATGAGTATGAATGTACTAGCCTTAGGGGTATAAGACTGTAAGTCTGTTGAGTGTTGTAGGTAAGGCGCATGGTAAAGTGTTAATTAAGAGAGTTAGAGAGGGTACAGAGGGAGTGATTGGTGATGAGCAGTGTGCCTCTAGGAGAGGGATGGGATGTGTGGATCAGGTGTTTGCTGTGAGACATGTGTGTGGAATGTATTTAGCGAAAGGCAAGGATGTGTTTTGGGCATTCATGGATATATAGAAAGCGTGTGATAGAACTAATAGGGAGGCTTTGTGGACTGTTTTAAGATTGTGTGGACTTGATGGTAGAGTGCTAAAACGAGTGAAAAGTTTTGATGTAAATAGTAGAGCGTGCGTAAGAGTGGGAAATACTATGAGTGATTGGTTTCCCGTGAGAGTGTGGCTGCGGCAGTGATGTGTGATGTCGCCTTGGTTGTTTAGTATTTATATGGATGGTGTTGTAAAGGAGGTGAATGCAAGAGTGTTAGGTGGAGGTCTGAGTCTGGTGAATGCTGATGGTAGATAGTGGAATCTGAATCAGCTGGTGTTTGCAGCTGATACTACACTGGTGGCTGATTCAGAGGAGAGACTGAGACAGTTGGTAGAGCAGTTTGGAGGGGTGCCTGGAAGGAGGAAATTTTGAGTAAATGGGAAAAAAGAGTAAAGTGATGAAGTTACGAGGTTGGTAGATGGTAGAAGGATGAATATAGTTTTGAATGGTGAGTTGGCTGAGGAAAATCTCACTCATTAGAGGTATATCACAGCTTTCCAAAACACCCTCATATGAGGTATGTCGCAGTCCTCATGTTGAAGGTATCCCATCGTTCAACAGGGTCCTTAACAATACTGAGTACTTCAAACCAGCTCAAGACTGCTGCTGCACACTTATAAGTGCACTTTTCATCATTGAGTTTCTCAAGATAGAACCGTTTCTGGTAGCATTTTGTGCTTCCCTCAGTTTTGGTTAGTACCCCTAGAGGAGCATCAACAAGTTTATGATCAGTAGCAATGAACTCTGCATGCCTGATAACCTTACAGCCCAGAAGGATCCCCTAGCGAGCTTTAACAAGGATATGGTAAGTCTCCTTTGCAGCCCCTCCAGTCCTGGAATACCAAGTCCAGCCCTGAAGATCCGGCTGCTGGAACCAGGATCCAGCAGTTCTCATCTTATCACACTTGGCAAAATCCAGATTGTAAGAAATATTGAAATTCTTGGTTCTAGAGCCATGGGGACCTACACATTCTTTGAAGCTTTCCCTGTCAGTGCCAGTGATAACAATGAAGCCACCAAGGACCAAGAATGTATCCTGTCAGGGGCACTGATCCAAAACTCAGTCAAGTTAAGCATTGGACATCTCCTCTTCAAAATCACTCAACTCACTTGGAGTGTACACAGCAGTAACAGATACGAAACCCAGGGAGTGCTTGATCCTTAACTGCATTATATGCCCATCAACTAGTATAACTCTATCAACACAAGGGAAGGAGCTACAGCACCACCTTTATGCTGGGGACCATTGTCAAAGCCACACTAATTGCATGTTTAACCACTGCTATTGCTCTCACCATGTCCAGTTCCCCATCCCTTGAGACATTGCAGGTATGCCAACCTCCAATCACCCCAACTCTCATGACAGCAAAGTCAGTCTATCATCCTTTGAAAGGCTTAGAACATTCCAAGCCCCCACTTGGAGTTCCTTCTGAAGGTTAAACCCGCACGCGGTTCTGTGGATTCCTGTGTCCTCTGTACCTCCGCGAGTTGAAAAAAGAATGGGGCTGGAAGGTTTTCTCTCCAGCATCTGGCTGCTGGGATCCTGTAGGCTTTACTGAGCATCTATCATAATTGTTGCAAGCATGACAGGGCTCCAACCAACCCTGTCAGGCTGGCACCTGGCAAAACTGGTTCAGGGCCAGGCAATGCATGCAGACACCGATTGCTCTTCTCCTTACGTCATACAAGATATTAAGTTTTTACAGAGAGGGGATGCAAACCCAACCCAAACCTCACAAGTCATGGGAGGACTCACCACAAGTCTATGGAGAGTGGTGCAGGATTCCTGACAAGGATTATCTAGGTTTGATTTAGAGTATTCCTTCTCCTAGGTGGACTGCAACCAAGGCTGATGAGCTCCACCCACCCTGCTAGATTGCCATTGGCATAATTAGCTTGTCTGCCTTTTGTCAGGTAATATTTTTCATCCTGTGGGGAGTCTAAGCACTATTCTTGCTGTCCTATGCCACTGGGATTGCCAGTTTAGTCGCCAATGGTCCCCACTTGAAACAGGCATTACTGGATACATGTTACCAGTAGCAGAATAGTGCCTGACCTTACACAAGAAAGACCTTTGTCCTAATCCTTTTCATGATCAATATAGTATTTCTTTAAAATCTGTTTGAGAGAAATGATACCTCTCCAGTGATCCTTGACTCTGAGAATGATCGGCTGAGGAGGTGATGTGGGGGATCTCTAGTTTATTAATCTTTTTATAATTGTAGTAGTTGTAGTTGTGGTATTTGTAGTATTAGTAGTAGTTGTAGTAGTGGTAGCTGTAGTTGTAGTAGTAGTAATAATAGTATTATTTCTAATAGTTGTAATACCCAGGCTTCTACTGCCAGAATCGAGCGACAGTGCAAACCAAACATACATCTCCATCTGTGTGTGTGTTTTTACCTAATTGTTCTTACCTAATTGTATCTTTACAGGAATGAGTCAAGCTCGTACTGTCCCGTGTTTTAAACCATATTTATCGTACATATCCTTAAATTTGTGAATTGTTTTGGCACACTATTTCATTCGGTAGTGCATTCCACTGATCAATTGCTCTATTTGGGAAACTAAATTTCCTTACGTCTTTATCACCTCTCTTTTTATGCAGTTTTTTGCAGTGTCCTCTTGCTGATGCATCCCCATAGGTTATTTTTTTTTTATTTTTTATTTTTTATGTGTCCGACTCTGGGCATAGGCTTCACAGCCTGCTATCAAGGCCCAGCAGTCCTCCTACATACCATACACCTCTACATGTCACCACTTCGGCGCTAACACCCACCGTCCATATTGAATACATGCTAGGGCTGTCTCATACAGGACTGGTGTATTGGTATTAGCGGGGGTATTTTTTACATGTCGGCGGGTCTTCTGGTAGATCAGTAAAACCTGTTTTAATGAAATTAAAATCCTTAAACTGTTCCCTGCCCCAGCCGGGATTCGAACCTGGGTCCGTTAGGACTGCAGGCCACCTCTCTACAAGTAATCATTTATGTCTATTTTCTCCTTCCCTGATATGCATTTATATAGCACAATCATGTCACCTCTTTTCCTTCTCTCCTGTAGTGTTGGTAGATTTAGTTTTTTTAGTCTTTCTTCGTAGCTTAGATCCCTTAAGCTTGGTACCCATCTTATAGCGGCCCTTTGAACTTTTTCAGTCTTGTCTATGTGTTTTTTGAGATGAAGACTCCAGACTACTGATGCATGCTCCAGGGTTGGTCTGATGATTGATGTTGTTATCTTTCTTAGCATGCCTTCATTTATGTATGTGAACGTTATTTTCATATTTGCAGGCAGTGTATACATGTTCCATACCTTCTCACTGATGTGGTCAGCTGGAGATAGTCTGTTATTGATAATCACACCAAGGTCCTTCTCTCTTTCTGATGTGTGTAGGGTTTTATTTCCTAACTTATAATCCCAATCAGGTCTTTTTCCACATTTACCAAACTTGGTTACATGACACTTGTCCACATTGAATTCCATTTGCCATGTATTACTTCATTCATGTGTTTATTTAATTCTTCTTGTAGCTCTTTACAAGAGTCTGTTAGTAGTTCTCCTTTGTATTTTTGCATCATCTGCAAACATATTTAGATAGCTTTCATTTCCAGTGTTACTGTCCATATCATTTATATACACTAAAAACATGATTGGTGCCAGCACTGAGCTCTGTGGAACTCCGCTAGTCACTTCCCTCCATGATGAGTAATTTCCCCTTAGTACTGTTTTCATTTCTCATTTTATGAGAAAATCTTGCATCCAACAATACAGTTTGCCTCGAATTCCTCCTTGATGGTACAGTTTCCATAAAAGTCTTTGGTATGGTACTGTGTCATATGCTTTCTTGAAATCTAAATGAATACTGTCCACCCATCCTTCTCTTTCCTGTAATGTGTCTGTTATTCTGTCATAGTAGCTCAGCAGATTAGTAACACATGATTTTCTGAAACCAAACTGTCTTTCTGTTATTATACTGTGTTCTTCTAGATGATTTACCCGAGCTTTTCTTATAAGCTTTTCTAATACCATGCTTACAACACTGGTTAGTGGTACTGGTCGGTAATTGAGTGAATTTTGTCTATTCCCTTTCTTGAATAAGGGAACAATATTTGCTTTCTTCCAAATATCAGGTAGTTTACCTTGTCTCAAGGATTTCTTGAAAATTATAGATAATGGTTTACTTAACTCCTTTGCACATTCATGTAGCACCCAACATGAAATTTCATCAGGACCATTTGCTTTTCCTTTGTCTAATTTACTTAACTCTTTCTGTATTACTGTTTCTGATATTTGTATATCTGGTAGTACGTGTGGGCATGCATGTTCCACACAGTCCCTCTCAAAATTATTTTCTTCTGTAAAAACTGATTGGAAATTCTTATTTAGTGCTTCACAAATATCCTTCTCTTATGTATAGGTGATTCCCTCGTCCGTAATGGATTGTATTTTATCTTTACTTTGGTTTTGCTTCTGATGTAGCTGTGAAATAGCTTCGGCTGATCACTGTTTTTATTTATGATATCCTCCTCAAACTGTTCTTAGGCTTCCCTCCTTATTCTTGTATAATCGTTTCTTGCCTGTTTATAGTTGTTATATGCCCTTTCACTATTGTGTCTTCTGTATCTATTCCACAACATATCTCTTTTTTCTTTTGATATTTTACATTCTGAATTGAACCATTTCTTTATTTTCTTTTCTGCTTCTTTGTGCTGTTGGATGTACTTCTGGACTCCTATTTCATGCAGTTCACAGAAGTTTTTATATATAGCATTTAAATCTTGTTCTCTAAGCTCCTTTTCCCAATCAATTTCTAAGAAGTACTTCTTTAGGTCATGATAGTTTCCCTTTTTATAGTTTAGGCTCTTTTTGTAACTTTCATTGCTGTTAAGTATGTCATATGCAATCCTGAAGTTGCAATTTAGTACTGCTTGGTCGCTTTTGCCGAATGGAGAGTGATATATTAAATTGTCAATATCGTTTTCTTGCCTAGTAAATATAAGATCTAGCATTGAGGATACATCGAGTCCTCTTTTTCTGATGCTGTTGCGCTAGGAAAAACTCCTGCACGAGATCCAGGAGCTTTTGGTCCCAACAGCTTTCTTGGCTTATTATTTCTAGAGTATTCCAATTTATATTTGTATTAAAATCTCCAGTTAGTATAATTCTTTCCGATTTCTCTTCCATTCTATGTAGTAATGCTCTTAAACTCTGAATTGTACTCTCCGCCTCATATTCGCCTCTTTCCCATGTGTTTGATCTAGGTGGCATGTACGAATTGGGTACAGTGTATTGATCTCTACTGCAATCAGTTCCACTTGTGAGGGTATATCTAGTTCTATTTCCTTGACTTTTAGATGTTTCTTAGTTAATATTATAATTCCTCCTCCTTTTTTTAAGTTCCGATCTCTTCTCCATATATTGTATTCCTCTAAGTTTAGGATGTCATTTGATATCCTTGGTGTTAATTTTGTTTCAATTAGGCATATTATATGTGGTTCATTTTCTCTGATATAATCATTCATCTCTAATAATTAATATACCATTTCATCCACATTTGAGTACATCAACTTAATTATCTTGTTTATATACTTATCATTATTTGGTTCTACTACCTTCCTCCTTTTTATTCCCTCCTGTTTATGTACCACTTTCGTACCTGCAATCCAATTACCTTGTAAAAAAATGTATTCTTCTCCTCCTCTGATCTTCCCTCATTTTTTTTTTTTTTTTGCTTCCTCCCTCTTCTCTTTCAGTAATTCCAGTTCCTCTTGTGTTAGGCATCTTTTTATTCATACATTTTTGAACTCCTCTTTTTCCATAAGATTCTTTGCATTTTTTATCTCCTCCACAGTGTTTACACTCTGGAAGGTTACCTTTAGAGGGTCTTGACTTGTTTCTCTCGTATTTCCCAAACCTTTTGTGTTCCTCTATGTTTTTACTACAGATTTCCTCTAATACTTCTTTCAATTTGCTCATTACATTTATCATCTCCTTTTTGTCTCTTGAGATCTTCTTTCTTACTTCTTCTTCTATACCAGTGATTACTATAGATTAGTTAATGTCAGCTGAATCTCTGACTAATTTAGGATTATTTTGGATTATTGTTTTCACTTCCTTTTTAATGCTTTTTATCTTCCACCCTTGTTTCTAAGTCTTTCTTTATTTTCACCATTTCAGCATATGTGGTTTCCACATCATTTTTGTAGCTTTGCACGGCTTCATTCACGTGTCTTATCTTCTCCTCAATATCACTGCTCTGATCTATCAGACTGTTTACTTGCCTAATTGTCTCTGTATCATTTTTTAACTATTCCATAATACTCTCGTGGTTGACTACTGTACTTGCCATTTCACTAATTTTTCTCCTAAATGAACTCAATTCTATTATCAGCTCATCTATGGTTGTGTCTTTCTTGTTGACTTCCTTTCCTAATTTTTCTATTTCTTCCTTTTGCAAGTGCATCTGTTTCTTAATTTCATCAATCGCATTTTGAAAAGCCATCTTTAGTCTGTGTACTCGTTCCACCAGTTTATTGTGAGTCTCCATTTCAACCAGTTCTTGGTAAAAATCATCATCCTGCTTTCTACCTTCATCCCTTTTCTTTTCCAGATTTGCTTTACTAAAGTATCTGGTCATTATGCAGTACTAAAAGCACATATAGTACTTACATTCCCTGGTGCAGTTGTAGACTAAACAAACGATCAGCTGATTTAGTGCATTCTTGCGCTACTGTGTGATCAGAGGAGCCCAACAGAGAGGAAAGATTAACAGCGTAAGCAGAAGGATTAGTTGTAAGGAAGAGGTCGAGAATGTTGGAGCTATCTCCAAGGTGGTCAGGGATACGGGTAAGTTGCTGTACTGTACAAGCTGCTCTAGGTCATTAAGGATAAAAAAGATGTAGGCTTGTTCACCAGGTGGATCAGTGAAAGGAGAGGAGAGCCAAAGGTGGTGGTGAACATTGAAATCTCCATTCTGGAGATTTCATGGAAAGGAGAAATGGATAGAATGTGTTCCATCGTAGAAGAAAGATAGTCAAAGATTTTTTTATTGTAGAATTAGGGGATAAGTAAACAGTGCAGATATAATTAGTCAGTGAATGACAGGAGAGCCAAAGCCAAAGAGTAGAGAATTCAGAAGAATCAAGTTCAGGAACATGAGAGCAAAATAAGTCACTGCATACATACACACAACAGCCACCTTTGGCTTTGAAATGAGTATGGAGAAAGTAGGGGGATACAGAAAAGGGTTTCCTGTCAGTTCCCTCAGACACCTTAGTCTCGGTAAGGAAGAGAAGATGAGGTTTAGAGGCGGAGAAGTGATGTTCAACAGAGAGAAAGTTAGAGGAAATGCCGTGAATGTTGCAGAAATGAAGAAGTGAGTCAGACAGTGGTTCCAGGCAACTCTTAGAGTGGCACCGGGAGAGGGGCGGATGGTGGGGGCATTTACGGTCCTTCCCCCCCACCCCGGGGACTCCGAGGCATAATTAATCTGCGCCATTTTAATTTTTTAATTTTGAAAAGGAAGTGTAGTGTGTACTGTGCATGTAGTTTGGTGTTGACAGAAAAAGATGTATTAGAGAGTACGCTGGCCTACTCTCTGATGTTAATGAAAAACTGAAAAAGTTCAGCAGAGGGGAGTGGTCAGGAACTGGTCACCGAGGGCTGATGAAACGGGAGCTCCAGCTCTCCCTGTCATCAGTTTTCCACCCACCTTGGGAGAACTGCCTTGCTCGACTAATGCTACAATCTACGAATTACGGGAGAAAATATGCATGAAGAGTAAGACGGTGAGAAAGGAAGTATGAGCAAGTAAGAAACTATGAAATATAAAGAGGCGATATGGTGAGGATGGAAATTTAGAAGTTAAAACTATGAAAAATGAATATGCGTATTTAAACTGTGAAGCTGTGAGAAGGATATATGAAATACTTACAGCAAGGAAGCATGAATGAAAGACGGTGAGAAAGTTTGAAATAGACTGGAAGAAAGATAGAGGAACCATGTGAGAGAGAGAGAGAGAGAGAGAGAGAGAGAGAGAGAGAGAGAGAGAGAGAGAGAGATTGAGAGATGAGGAGAGGGGTCTGTACAGATACCCAGACGCAGTGACTTTCTGAACAGGAGTGAAGGTATAACATGTGCATGCTTTCGAATGCATGGGAGTATGCAAAGCGGATTTTCTGTAAGTTGCAGGAGAGAGAGAGAGAGAGAGGGGGGGGAGGGGGGGAAGGTTAGCAGTATCATGCAACAAACAACAAATTATTTTTATTAGGCAACAGAACTCCACAATTCAAATGTCTATAATCGACTTAATTTTTTCCATCATTGGAATGAACGCTCTTAGATGTTTCATTCAGAACAAAGAAAGACTTTTTTAATCGCCCGAGATCAGTCCTAGGAATGAAATGTGCACAGCTCTGGGTTGTGATCTTCGCTATTTTGAAAAATAAGTGATTTCATGTACAGTAAGATAACTCCAGACAATTTTGTTCAGCCGAAAAAAAAAAAAAATCTTGGCATTCCATGTCCATCGCTAATAAGGCAAACTCATGGAGTTGCTCCACTTACTGAGTTTAGGTGTCCCACTTAGAATAAAATCGGTTGATCATCATAATCGTCGTCGTCGTCGTCGTCGTCGTCGTTACTGTGATCTGTTTTTCCCACCTGAGGATGAAGCAAGGCAAGGTCTAGAAAACAAGTAAAGAAAAAAACACTAAAGAGGGAAAACTATCAACTGCATGTCCATTCAAATGGACCTGGCACTTATATACAGCTCTTCATTCTGGTTAGAGAAGTCCTATTAAATATAGATGGCCAGCGAAGAACTGTGAGGAG
Source organism: Coenobita brevimanus (assembly GCF_032717465.1). NCBI lineage: Eukaryota > Metazoa > Arthropoda > Malacostraca > Decapoda > Coenobitidae > Coenobita > Coenobita brevimanus. The sequence continues at coordinate 22,840,267 of NC_137014.1, read as the reverse complement.
AGGCAAGCTGGTGGAGTTTGTTTCTAAGCCATTAGGGAAGAAATCAACATAGGTTCCATGTTATTTCTGATATGGGATAACGAGGTAGAGGACGAGCATTAGGCATACCTATTTGATGAATGGGGGAAGCTGAGGGAATAGGCGAACAGAGGACGGAGGGGGGGAGGACTTTGTATATGACTTGAACGAAAGAAGTAATGGTAAAAGAACAGACAAACTAGAAAGTGCTCAGAGAAAAACATACCTCCTCCAACGTCATTGAAGTTTGTGATTTACTGCTGTAATTCCTTTTTTCATAATAGACAAATACTTTCACGGTCTCATAGAGTCAGCTGATTCTACGGTCTTACTTTGCCCTATAACACAACCTCTGAAAGCACACACCTTTGCCAGCACCCAAAATACCCGTCCCCGAGTCCATCCGGGGTGGGGACAGGTATTAACCTACTCTTCCATGATCCACTGCTCACAAAATTAACAGATTTCATTGAAATTCGATGACAGTCTTTTGAGATACAATATACGCCTGGAGCATGATGGTTTAATGGGTAATTAAGGCGCTCCAGTCGGAATGAACCGACTGGTGCAGGTTTAGATCTACGAGATGGTTGGGGTTAACTGCTCACCTAATGCCACTCTGGGATGTGTGAGGCTGGTCACTCTCATCTTAAATGTCAGGACCAACTTGCCTAGCCCCGGGCTCCTATGCTCCTCATGGGGTAACACAGGATTAGATGATGGATGGATGGATATTATACAATATCAGTTCAACAAACACAGGTGATTACTTAACCTTTGTCTAAGTGTACTGTACGTCCAGACGGAGCAGGCAGGCGGGGACGAGCGATGGCGAGGGTGGGCCAGAGCGTTTGAGTGTCTGGACTAAAAGGGAGTTTGGCTAGGAGATGGCGGGTGTTGCCATGATAACATCATCACGTCATCTTCAGCAACTGCAAGTGGCACAAACCCTCTCACTTTGTCAGAGATAGCTCTGCTACGAAAGCCACACCTTGCTCTAGATAGGGCTCAAACCATCAGAAAGGTGTTTAATCCCTCTGTGGCCACCGACATCGAACGACATTTAGCCCATAAATGACTGCAGGCATCTGAGTGTGGCCTATAAAAAAATGGCAAAAATTTTGGGGAAGTGAATGAGCATTCTGAATGTCTTCAGGCTGACCTACCCTACAGTCTCATATGCCCCACACATTAGTACATTGTGCACTTCTGTGATGAGTGGATGTCTCAGTTCCGCCTCTTTCCGTGCCCCTACCCCCACCGAGCGCCGCCTTCTCTGACCCCGTAGGCCGCTCACCAGCCCCGAGGTCAGGGTGGAGCTATATCCCCGTGGGGGGGGGGGAGAGTGACAAGGACCAAATTGGGTCTGATCTGGTGGTGGGGAGTGGTGACGGGAGTGGTGATGAGTGGTATCACTCTCTTGCTACCAAGGAGGACGACAGCAACATCTCCTCGGAGAGTGAGGAGAAGCCACCACCACCTCGCCATACAGCTCCACCACCACCGAAGAGGAGACGGACAGTGGTGAAGTGGCTTTTCACTGAGGTAGAGCAGGGGCAGGAAGGGAAGGCTGGAGTGCAAATGCACTCACCCTGCACAGCATTGCCACCACATCCCGCCACCGCATGCACCACCTCACCATCCCACACCACCTCTCGCATCACCTCACCACTTCCTCCCACTTCCCGGGCCAATTCACCACCCACCACCACCCCCCGTGCTACTCCTCCACGCACCACCACCTCCCGGGCCACCTAACCACCCACCTCCATCAGTGTCTATGGTGTACAGTACTTAGCGTAGTGTTACAAAATAAGATATGAAAGTGTAAGATAGTGGTACAGTAATGTGTAAAGCAGAATTTTTGTAAGTGACTTTTGTACAAAGACTATGTTCCACAGACAATGACATATCTCTATTGACTTTTGACCTGCTAGGGGAGGACAGAGACAAGTTCGCCTGCACTGACTCCTGTCATCGCATCATGCACCTGAGGTGGGTAATTATTCTGCTCTGTAATAATTTCTCAGATGCCAGCCCCCATGTTTTTTTTTTTTTTATGTGAGGAAGGAGGAACTAAAGACCAAGAGCCTGCAATAACTGTTCCATCCATGAGAAAAACAAAGTACAACAGAGAGCCAAACTCAAGATCCAATCATTTTGAGATGCCTGGACATACTGTGTTATAAAGACTGGAGATCATAGGAAGCAGGAAATACAGACAGAGGAAGACAGTTCCAGAGTTGACCTGTTGCATAAATGAAGGACTGGGAGTGATGGTTAACTCTTGCATTAGAGAGTTGGACAGAAAAGGGATGAGAGTTTGCTGCTAGACGGGTGCTATGAGCCCGTCATACAGATGGAGGAATGCATGCAGAGAGTTCAGAGGACCAGCGACCATTGAAGTAGAGATAGAAAAGAGATAAAGATGCAATACTTCAGCAAAGAGACAGAGGTTGAAGGGAGTCAGTAAGAGGAGGAGAGTTAATGAGATGAAAAGTCTTTGACTCAACCCTGTTGAGAAGAGTTGTATGTGGGGAACCTTCCCACACATGAGAGTTGTACTCTACACAGGGGCTGATAAAACCTGTGTATAGAGTCAACAACTGTGCAGGGATGAAGAAGGAATGGATTCGGCTTAGCACACCTAATCTCTTGGAAGCATAGTTTACAAGAGATGTAATATGATCTTTCCAAGACAGGTCCCGAGTAAATGAAACCCTGAGCAAGTTCAAGGATGATGCAGGATTAAGCTGAATATTATTAAACATTAGTGGGTATACCTGTGGAAGATTTTGTCGGGTTGATAGGTGTAAGAATTATGTCTTTAATGCATTAAAAACAACAAGATTATATTTACCCCAGTCAAAGATACGAGCCAAGTCAGACATTAGGTGTGCCATAGCCTCATCCCTTTTATTTGTTGAAGTAACTGCTGAGATGGGCGTTGAGGGAACCGAATGGAAAGGTGAAGGGTGGTGTCATCAGTGTTAGAGTGCATAGGGTTAGATGTCCAGCTTAGAAGGTCATTGATGAATAAAACGAAGAGAGTTGGTGACAGGACAGAGCCCTGAGGAACACCACTGTTGATAGATCTAGGAGAAGAACGATGGCCGTCTACAACAGCGGCTATAAAAAGACCAGAAAGGAACCTAGAGATAAAGGCACAGATAGGATAGAAACCGTAAGAGGGCAGTTTGGAAATTAAAGATTTATGCCAGACTCGATCGAAAGCCTTTGGGATGACAAGTGCAATGGCAAAGCTTTTGCCAAAGTCCCGAAAGGAGGATGACCAGCAGTCTGAAAGGTACGTGAGAAGATCGCCAGTGGAGTGTCCCTGACGGAACCCATACTGACGATCAGAAAGAAGGTTGTGATAGGAAAGATGCTTTAAATTTTTTACGTTAAGAATTGACTCGAAAACTTTTGAAATACAGGATGTTAAAGCAATTGGACGATAGTTAGATGGTTGGGAATGGTCACCGTTCTTTGGGACTGGCTGAATGAAAGCAAACTTCCAGCAAGAAGGAAAGGTAGAAGTTGATAGACAAAGGCGAATGAGTTTGCCTAGGCAGGGTGTAAGCACAGAAGCACAGTTCTTGAGAACAACAGGAGGGACTCCATCAGGCCCATATGCCTTATTAGTATTCAGGCCTTTGATGGCAGAAAATACATCAGCTGAAGAAATTTTGATGTCAGCCATGAGGAAGTCAAAGGGGGGCAGTGATGGAGGAACAGAACCGGAATCGTCTAAGGTGGAATTGGAGGAGAAAGTCTGAGCAAAGAGATCTGCTTTATCAGTAGTAGAAATAGCTACAGAACGATCAGAGTAGAAAAGAGGAGGGAAGGATGATGAAATAAAGTTGTTAGAAAAGTTTTTGGCAAGGTGCCAGAAGGAGCGGGAAAAATTCGAGTTGGAGAGAAGAGAGCATTTAGTGCATATGAAATTATTTTTAGCAGAGCGAAGAACAGACTTTGCACGATTCCGGGCAGAAACGTATAAAAGATGTGATTCAGGGGTACGTTGGCTCCGGTACCTTTTATAGGCCCTCTCCTTGTTGCGAACAGCATTAGAACAAGCGTGATTAAACCAAGGCTTTCTTGCATTAGTCAAATTATATGAGAAAGGAATGTATGCTTCCATACATGAATTTTCTTATATGCTTATTACAATCTTTTTGCTCTAGGTAGAGTGGTAATCATTGCAGGTTCTGTTTGTAATGTAAAAGAACAGGCATAGGGTATGGAAAATGCTATCTTACAAGGCAACCGTGTGATATGCCGATTTTACAGTATTTTGACCGTGTGAATGTTGCCCCAACAAACAGCTTGGCCCTTTCACCCTACCCTGCCAGCCTTGCCTGCATCAGTGTATGTGCCTGTATTGTTATCCACATATTTTTTTTTTCATGTTTATGAATTTGAACTACTCGCAGTCATTGCAGAATCATGCTGAAAGCAATATAATTGTGTGTAGGACGTGAGTATGATATCGCACATAGTTACCTTGCGATACTCCAAGTTTGTCATATTCTTACCAAGGCAGAAAACATCATACTTTCCCATACTCACGACACACAGACAGCAACATATATTGCGAAAATAACAAAGTAAAATAGAGAAATGTAAACGTGTTTTTTATGGGAAAAATTCGTTTTTTTCCCATCTGTATGCGTATTAATTTCTGCTTTGTCTCTTTGTTCCAAATAATTTGACTTATTCATTGTTTTGAACCTGCATTACGATTCTGTTTTAGCCATGCAGGTGATGTGGGAGCGGCTAAAAGCACCTCCACTCCCCTACTTCTAATTGGAGCTGACCAGGTGCTAAGCCACCCAACCCTCCCCTTTCATCCCCCGTGGGAGAGCCTATCCTCGGGGGACTGACAATTTTCTCATTTAGGACTGAATATTCAACCCTTTCACTCACTCTTCCAACCATACTCACAACGCTGACATGCAAAAATAACTTGAAACTACCATAAACATATTTTGTATCAAAAATATGAAAAAATATTCATAATATATTTTTTTTCAAACCAATCCTAACATATTATGTGCTGAAATAATTCGATATCATCATATCAAATATATGCACAACATTTCAGCACCATTCACATTGTTTTGAGGGGTAAAAGAAAATGATAACAACACGTGTGATGTTGCGCCCCAGCAATACACCACTGCGGCGGATATCTGTTGCCGATACTTCTGCAACTTCCACGCTCCATTGCAAGCCACAGAATGGGTCTAGGAAGCTGGGATTTGCACTGTTGGGTGTGTCAGAACGTCCTCTTCAATATGGCAAGGAAAAAAAAATAAATTGTCTAAACTTCAGAATATGGCCCCGGAGTTGGCCAGGGGCACACGTAAAATTCCGGACCTGCGGCCATGGAGTGGTTAATTATTGTTTATTTGGACCCAGATGAGCTGAGTGTGACTTTTTAATCGGACAAAAATTCTGAAGTACGAATAAAACCATAAAGATTTTTTTTTTTTAATAAATCATTACAGATCACCAAGTCTGCATGCATCCTATAGTATGCATGATTATTGAAGAAGGAGTAGGTGTAACAGCGAATCCCGCAGGGTAATGTGAAAGAAAATCCTTGTAAGGTTCAGTTTTCTAACACAGCAGAAACTAGTCACACAAGAATGATGACAAATGTGAACGACATTTTCAGATTGCTTGAGTTCAGATGAAGATTCAGCACTGTGGCAAAGGCACATAATTTTAGCGTAATTACCCACGGCATAGCTTGTGGTAGCCTATGTACCAAGCTTATTATTCAATTGATGCAGTTCTCAGCAAAATATTTTCAGCACAACTCACAGTAACTTCTAAATTCTTATTTGGACTGTAACAGAAATTCATAAAGAAACACAGGCAACGCCACGCTGTTGCAACTCTCCATCTGACCAAGCACATATCCGCCCCATCTCCCTGCACACATAACCAAGCACACAGCAGCCCTTCTCACCCCCTCTGTATAACACAGAAACATTAAAAATTAAAATTTTCTGTAGTTTATCCATGGTAATAATAACCTTATGAACAGATTTAATATGCTATGACTCGTTTTCATCTAGGCAACCATTTTATATATATATATATATATATATATATATATATATATATATATATATATATATATATATATATATATATATTTATAAACAGTTTCAATCATGAAACATCATACATAATCAGATATTCATATAATCATTTATCATGGACAATTTCTGCCTCCCAGGTGTAATAGATGCAGAGTTTTAATGGAAAAATGCATTAAAATAATCAGTTTTATGTACTTTTGCAATTTCATAACATTACATAATCTCATGGCTTCTAACTACCAAAAGCCGCCAGGAGGCATATTAACACATATTCCTGGAGAGTTTGAAGCCTGTACCTTAATCAGTTTCCGAGTCTGGAAACGAAAATAAATAATGATTTCTACTTTTTCATTATTTAAAAAAACTACTTAAGACACAGAATTCTACCTATCAAAAGGCACCAGCTCACTATAAGACACAATTATGTTTTATTTGACGACTCTATAGAGAATACTTTCTGATTTCTGGGCCGGAAACGATTTTTTTTTTTTTTTTTAATGTGGGGAAGAAGGAACCAAAGGCAATGAGCCTGCAAAACTGTTCCTTCCAAGAGAAAAACAAAATACAAGAGAGAGCCAAATTCACACCCGGCCAGCCGCCTACCACCCAACTCTACGGACGAACACCTGTTGATCCCAGTGATAATAACGCCCTCCTCTGACTCTGTCAGGTGGAGGATAAAAAGGTTACCAGTTGATGAGGATGTACAGTAATCCATCATTTATCCGGACATAATAGAGCCAAAGGCTTGTCTGGGTAGTGGCAACATCCAGATAGTGAACACTATTCCCCTACCATACCCAGACGTTGCCTATACCCTCCTCCAACCTATACCTACAATAACCTGAAGGCTGAGGAGTTACGCTATCGTGACCATGAAATATATCTAACCTATTTGTTCAGTACCTATTTGTAATTTGGCAGTGTTTGCTGGTCATTCAGGCATATATAGACATCAAAACACAAATAGGAATATCAAAAGTAATGGTAAATACCAAGAAAACCACGCAGAAAAAACACTGAAAACCAAATAACCCCTTACCAATACACTAGTGTATGTACAATACTCCTCCTTATTTTGGCACCGTTTTCCAGTCATTCTGGCATATTCTGACATCAAAACATGCATAGGCTTATCCAAAATAATTTTCAGCATCAAGAAAACAAAACAAAAACAAAAAAAAACATTGAAAACCAAAAAACACCCTACCCAAACATTACTGCATGTACAGTACGCATCCTAATTTTGGTACTGTATTCGGGTTATTCTGCTATATTGCGACATCAAAACATATGTAGTATTATCCTAAATAAATTTTAGCACCAAGGAATCTCTGAAAGAAATCTACCTACCTGTCAAAAAACATTCGGTTGAGGTACTTACCACCCAATGCACCACTGCCAGGCTTCTTAACCCACCACCTCCCATGTGGCCTAGTGGCAAGCAGTAGCACCTAACAAAGGTCGAGAAACTCCTCCTTGTCATCCTCAACCTGCCGAAGGTGGGCAATGACCGCTGATGTGCTGTGCGTGTGATGGTGGCCTACAAACCTCAGGAGACTCTGAAGACAGCCACAAACTCGTGTCCAACAGTTGTCGACATGCTCGGTTGTGGGTCCAAAGGTGAAGGCAGGAAACGAGCTGGTAATGAGAATGGGTTTGCACTCGTGGGGGTTGCAGGCTTGAAGAACGAGTCGATCCTGGTCTGACAATAGAACCAACTATTTTGCTGGAGGATGACAACATCCCGGACTCCCCGTAGCACCATCGTCAGGCAGAATGGCACCAGCTCCCTGTCACAGTGTGGGTGTTCGGCATACTCCAGCACCCCCTCCAGATACCCATGGAGGACACTGAGATGAGAGATTGAAGAAGTTTGCAGAGGGCTGCGAGTCAGGGTCCTCATCCTCATCCTTGTTGGTCTTGCTGTCCTCTTTTGTGCCGGCAGGGGCAGCAGTGGGGATTTCCTCATCAGATATGGTCTGGTAACCAGGATCGCCGCTGTCATCGTCCAGCCAATCCCTCACGTCATCTACGTCCACCTGCTTTCTTGCTGTTATAAGGTGACTGTGCTCAGCTTTGATTCCCTGCAGGAGACGAGACCAACCACATAAAAGGGTATTGATGGAGACTTCCTTCCATGCGCATGCCCAGTTGAACACTGCTGACTTCAGGTGGTTATGCTGAGGATTCTGCAAGGTCTGCTCCCCACGTGTGTCCTCCACCGTGTCCTCGTCCTCCAGCACCATCATCATCTCATTCAGGAACCTCTGTCAGTATAGTTTCTTCACAGCCACAACAACACCCAGGTCCATTGGTTAAATCAGAGCAATTGTATTAGGTGGCAGAAATATGCACCTAATCCACCCATCAAAAGCAACCAATTCTTTCTCAGATGGATGTACTGGGGCATTGTTCAAGAGCAGGAGTGCCTTCACCAGATCGTGAGCGATACCAAGGACCTCCGGATAACCTTCTTGAAGAAATGTCTGTGGAACCAATCTCTGAAGATCTTAGTGGTAAAGCAGACTTTGCAGGCTTTCACAGAATGGTACCACACAACAGGCAGTCTATCCATCAACCTATGGAGACAATGTAGTTGTTTTGCACACCCAACAACAATTGATTTGAGGCAGTGCATCCTGTTAGCATTGGCACAGCACAAAACAGAGAAACATTGTTTGGACAGCTTCCGACCAGGCACAGTCTTCTCCCTTTCCTCAGCTAGGATGCTGGTGGGCAAGGGACGGTAGAACAGACCAGTTTTGTCAGCGTTATAGACTTGACCAAGGGCAAGGCCCTCGTCCTTGATCAGGCACTGCACTTTCTGGCAAAATGGGTCTACTTCCTCCACTGCCACATCCAAGGCCTCGCCATGTGCCTTATGGCCAGTAAGTCCATGAAGAAGCTTGAAGTAAAAGAGCCATCCCTCTGACGCCTTCAAGTCCTGCACATTATGCAGACGTGCAAAGTTCTCAGCAGTAGCCTTCACCCCAGAACCATGCACTAGCACACTGGCACCACGTTGCTATCGAAACCACATCAATGTCGACCAGTCGAAAATAACATGCCGGGCCTGGGCCATTACCTTCCTGTCACCCCAGTTTCTGCTTTAGGCAAAGTCTTGTCTGTACTGCCTAAGGTTGTCGCGAGACTCCATATATTGAACTATGCTGAACAGGCTAGATCATACTCACGAAGAATGAGTCCTGTGGTACAGCCTGCATCAACCTTGCCCAGTATCTCATGTTTCTTCTCCAGAGTCAGAATCTTCATCTTCCTTTTTTCAGGTGATGGTGGGGCCATCACCTTTCACACTAGAATACAGCAGAGGAGCGCCACAACCTGAAGAAGGTAGGGAACCACCACAAACACAATCGCATTCACAGCCGACTTGTGGTCACCAGCAAGCACTATGGCACTGCCATATAGCACCCAATGGTTGCTTTTGAGCACAGAGGAACCAAAATGAGGCAAACTGACATCTGCATATTAGGTTCACTTCCATTTGCCCAGACAAGGGTTAGAATGTGATGGAATGAGCGGATGACCAGTACCGGTACATCACCTTCTCAAGCAGTGTATGAATAATGCGGCCTGCCAAGTGACTCTGACCATTCAGTAGGGAAGCAGACAGAGGCGTGTGGTGGAGGGTTTTGCAGTAATCCCAGAAGCCAGGGGACTCCTGCCATTCGGTGTAGAGGCAGTTTTACCATACATTTACTTGAGGCTTGTGGTCTGTGTTACACGCATGGTGGTCACCGGTACCCCTTAGTCAGGAATAATTTTCTCGAAAATGTGTTCAGTGTGTTTTCTGGGCAAAATTATCCTTACCTAACCTAACCAAACGTAACATATACCATTAGGGCTGCTCGGCTAAGATGGCTGATTGTGGTATTGAAATGAATACCCATACCGAATGGAAGTGTATTGTACAGTACTGTACATACATGCATACAGTACTGTACTGTGTACAGTACTATCATTTGCATTGGTACAGAAATTACTGTACTGATATTGTAACCGTATGAGAAGGAATCTCTCTCTCTCTCTCTTTGTGTGTGTGTGTGTGTGTGTGTGTGTGTGTGTGTGTGTGTGTGTGTGTGTGTGTGTGTCTCTCCTGGTGGCCGTGCAACTTTCGACATTCAGTAGAGAGGCGGACGGCCACTGTCACCGAACATGTACTCGTTGCTTGTGGACTGTGTTCGTTGGTGGTTGAGGCTGGGCAAGACTTTGAGACATTCATCATTTGGTAGAGAGATGGATGGCCACTGTCACTGAACACGGACTTGTGGCATGCAGTCTGCATTAAAATGTCAGTGGCAGTTAGAAAAGAGTTAGCCAGGTTGCTGCATGATACTGGACATGCAGCGGGGATGTGTATGGACGTTTTGACACCACTTGTGGGTTACATTCGTATTGCTCGGATGCTGAGAGTTCACTGGAAGTGATCAGACGAGCGCGCAACTTTGACCATTCAGTACAGGGGCGGACAGACATTTTAGCTGTGGTTGTGGGTTACAAACTACTTCTCACTCATTGCTCGAGCTCAGCGGCCATGATACCAAATGTTTGGACATTTGGACATGTTGGCTGACCAGGTGAAGTTCTTGGGCTCTTTTGTGTCTGGATAATAGCAAGTCAGTTTGGCAAATGGTTTAATAGAACCAATGTCCAGCATCCAGATACTGAACATGTCCGGATAATGAGTTCCCTAATAAATGAGGGACTACTGTATGTGTATTTCAATATAAACTGTCAACACATACCCATATTTTCGACCAGTCCTCTACCACTGCTGTGAATTCAGTGTTCTGTCACTCTTCAGCACTTGGAATGCATCCCAAAATGACGGTGTTAGTGGAACAACAATATTAAGCTACTCCTACCCTCGTGGGCTGAGGCGAGAAATGTTATCCGTCAACTCTTCCCATGTTAACCTGCAAAAGGCACATGCTGGTGCCCACTTGTAACCATTGGCTGGGCGGCCAAGCATATGTTACAGTGACTTAATAATACCCACCTCAACCTGCTCCCGTTCGCCCCCACCAGCCCCCTCTCAGTCAGTATGCAAACTATCTCGTTAGCGGAGATAATTAAGGAAAATGAGAACTTAGCATTCAGCAGACAAGAATATTTTAAGCAAAGTTTCTTCCTGATAGAGTGAAGGAAATATTCTTCCGTGACAGGAATGAGGGAGCCGAGGCAGTTGGGGAGTGGAGGGGAAGAGGGGTTATTTGTGTCACCTAAACAAAGGGAAGCTGTTATAACCCATCACGTCCCAACCGATTTTCCACCACTGACTCCCCTCATTCCTGACCAATTTTGGAAAAAAAAATTTTTTGGCTGAAACCTCTGCTTTTGGTGAGAAACATCGAAAATTCATAGAGAAATCGCTCACCTGAGGTTTAAAATACTCGATACAACTAGCAGTACTCCTTACCTTACTGGGTTTTCTATCAGGCTGGCTCCAAAGAAAACGAGTTCTGTGGGAGGGTAACAATTCCACTCCACTCATAAATGGTATTTATTCATTTATTTGGTATGAATTTATATGTAGTACGAGTGTATATTGGTTTTCAAACAGTAATATAGGCAATATGAGCATTGTTTCACTAACACATCAACATATCTTACCTTTTTTGGCAACATTATCTGATCATCATTTCTGTCTGTTTCTTCCTCTAGTGCTACATAAACTTTGTCCTACACATTGTCATTGGCTGGGGAATCACTCTGGCCCTGAATGTCTTTATTGGCCAGGTGACTGATAACAGGTGAATTTCCGAGACTGTGGCGTGTGGGGGGGGGAGGTCATGCGGGGTAAGGCATTGTCCCTGCCTGGCATCTTGTAGAGGAAGGTGTCCCATGTATATGTACCAAAAATCACACGGAAAAATTGAAAAATGTGCAAAGTATGAACCTTGCAATTGCGCGACGTACTGCTACGTCGATGGGACTAGCTCTGACAAAACATTGCGATGTGCCCATACGTCAACGGGACACCTCAGGTTAAATTGAACAGAATTATGTGTAAACTGAAATTTAGGTTGATGACCATGAGTTCTTCAAAGCGAGTCATTTTTTGTTTATATATATATATATATATATATATATATATATATATGTATATATATTATATATATATATATATATATATATATATATATATATATGTATATAATTAATAACAGAACAAGAAAGGGGAATGTGAGGCAGCAGTTAGAACAGATGAGGAATGTATGAACGGTCTGGGCCATATAGGACATAAAGGGTGCTGTGGTTGAACCAGTGTCGCTTACTATAAAGTATGCTTGCACCCAGTTGGCTTGCGCGGGCTGATTACACTTGGTTCAACGACTACACACACATCCAAAGCCACTCCAACACTACAATTACACTTACAAGCACTTCTCACCCTACATACAATCTCTACCAGACAGCCTAAGCCACTTGGTAGAAGTACATTGGCTGTATCATCCCCCCGACTTCGGTCGGGATAGGCCAGTCCTGCAGTGGATACTCAAACGGCTTATGATATATATATATATATATATATATATATATATATATATATATAAAACTGCAGAAGTTAAGCAGCAGTATTTACTCCTTTTGTCAGGTACCTCTCTAACGTAAAACGTCAGGTACCTATTGTTCTGTGTATCGGTCAGTTTTAATTGAAGCCATCCTTCGTTCTGCGTGTCTCTCCCTGTTGCGGGTGTTTAACAGACCTCTACCCATAACGTCTTTGCATCACTCTGAAGATGTAATATACGAAAGATGTCACTATCCCTACTTTTATTTCTCTTGTGGGTGTTTTGCATTCATGTCTGCACGATGGTCAGATTTCTGCATATATATATATATATATATATATATATATATATATATATATATATATATATATATATATAGGAAGGGAAGAGGTTGTGTAGATCAGATATTCATTCTTAGTTCATTAGTGGAAAAGTTTCTAGAGAAGGGAAAGTAGTTGCATGCGGCCTTTATGGATTTGGAGAAAGCATATGGCAGGGTGGATAGACAAGGATTGTGGAAAGTATTAAGAATATATGGAGTAGGTGGGAAGTTGCTGAATGCTGTGAAGAGTATGTATGAGGGTGTTATGGCTGCAGTGCGTGTAAATGGTGAACTGAGTTAATTTTTCTATTTGAATGTTGGATTGAAACAGGGATGTGTTGTCTCCATGGTTGTCCAATCTGTATATGGATGGGGTTATAAAAGAGACACAAGGTAGGGCAATGGATGTTGGAGTGGCCCTAATGAAAGAGGGCAGTGTTTGGAAACTCCCTGTACTATTGTTTGCAGATGATACTGTGTTGTTAAGTGAAGACGAACGGGAGCTGGAATTAAGGCTTGGTGGATGAGTTTGGTAGAGTGTGAAAGAAACGGAATTTAAAGGTGAATGTAGGAAAGAGTAAAGTTATGGTCTTCGAGAAAGGTGAAGCCAGTGAATGTACAGTGAGGTTGGATGATGAGGAAATGGAAAATGTGAGTACGTTTAAGTACTTGGGTAGTGTGATGAGCAAGGATGGAAGTTTAGAGGGTGAAGTGCTTGAAAGGGTACAACAAGGAAGAAACGTTGGTTGTTCCTTCAAGGCAGTGATAAGAAACAGGGAAGTGAGCATGGAAGTGCAAAAAGTTACTACATGACAGTACTGTGATACCAACGCGAACGTATGGAAGTGAAGCTTGGAACTGAGGGCAGTGGAAATGAGTTATTTGAGAGGAGCATGTGGAGTCACATGGAGAGACCGACTGACAAATGAGGAAGTGGAGCGTTGTGGTGTGGATGTGGATGTAACAGGAAGCGTTAGGAGAAACACAATGAGGTGGTTTGGCCATGTGAAAAGGATGGAGAGTGAGAGACTGACGAGGAGAGTGTATGTGAGTGTTGTGGAGGGGGGGGGGAAGGAGGAGGAGGCCAAGGATGAGATGGAGGGATGGAGTGGAGAGGTATATGAGAGAGGGGTGTGTGAGCTGGGAGCAGGGCAGTGAAATGACGGGGAACAGGGCGACATGGAGGTGATTTGTTTGTGGCCGCCCCTTACGAGATTAAGGCGTCTGGCAATAGGTAGATAGGTAGATAGATAGCTAGATAGATAGAGGTATAGTACTAAAAGTGTAGTGTTTAAATGTATGTTTCTCATCCGTGTTTAAATTTGCATGTACCGGTAATGATTATGTTATCCATATTTTTGCTCCTTAATCGATGAATATCACTTGTTTGCAAAATACAAGTGTAGGAAAGTAGAGTGTTTAAAGATAGTTTAAATTTGAGAGTGGTGTTGTCAAGTGTGTTGACAGTGCATCATTTTTAGCACCACTTGCAGCATTAGTGCTGCTAATGCTCCTCCCCCACACAGCACTGTTGTTTTGGCCGCTGAAACTGCGCCAGCTTTATGACTGAACATTACAGCCTCCCTCACAACTTTTTACCAACAGACGTATTATTCCTGGTACGACTCTCCCTTTTATCATGGCGGCATTTAGACAGTTCTTTGCTATTTTCATCTCTTTTACAATTGCTTTTCCCCTCAAGTTTTACAAAAATTTGAATTGTATTCTTCCCTTTTCCCAACGCTCTCATTCGCCATTCGGGATACTTTTTAAATTGGACGAATTAAACTTAGTCTTGTTCAGCAAAGTTTATTTTTGTTCTTGTTATCTCCAGGCAACTTCGTACAACACAGGAAAGATTTTCCCATTGGGTTGGGGGGTTGGGGGAAAGTATAAAACATTATTAAGTCTCTCACTTCCGCGGAGCTCTCATAAGTTTCGTATTTTCGGTTGATGGTAACAGTACCTCTTGGGTGTTATGAAATTTTTAATCATATTGAATAGCTTTTTTTCCATTTTTGAATTAGGTGTTGTCTGATCGTCAATTCACTATTTGCCAGTACCAGACATCTCTTTTTAATGAAACAGGCATTTTTCAGTCGGCATGATTTAAAGAGAGTTATCATTGACCCTTTCAATACCTGATCCAGTTCATTTTTGCAGATCCTTTATTATAATATTCAGTTTATGTGATGCTCCAAGCACTGAAGTTAATTTAGGCTATATTTAACCTGAAGAATCATAGGAGGGGAGGAATAATTAAATAAATTGTTTAATTAATAAAAAAAAAACTTGAGCGGCACTCAGCGGGGCGCATCTATCTCTGACAAGGGCAGCCTAATTTCCAAACCACTCATCGTAACGGGTTAGGTTTGCTCATCATTGATTAAGGTTTCAAAAAAAAAAAAAAAAAAATCCGGATCCTTAATCTCTAATACTATCCGAATCGGTCTCAGAAGTTAATTGGTTGTTCCCTCGGATATGGGCTATCTACCCACCAAATTTGGTCTAGACTCATTCTTAGTTTTTAGTATTCCTGCTAACAAACAAACAAACTGGGGTGAAAACATATTCTCCTTGTCGGAGAAAACAAATGTGTTATGAGACTGAAGGGTTAATACGATATTCTAGCTAAGGGGAAACCCTTTCCATCAAGGGGGCTAAAGTCAAGAAAGATTGTACTAAATTACTTGATGTGAGAGTACAGGTTAACACATCTTTTAATGGCCGTCTAGAATGCAGGAGACATTGACACCGGGGCCAACGTGCCTGAAAACACCACACGGCCACACAACGCATTCTCCGAGAATCCTGAGGGAACCCGCTGGATAAGACATTATCATTACCACCAACCACCAACCAGGAAGTTCCCTAACATAACCACTCAGTGCGATGACGTCTCTCTCTCTCTCTCTCTCTCTCTCTCTCTCTCTCTCTCTCTCTCTCTCTCTCTCTCTCTCTCTCTCTCTCTCTCTCTCTCTCTCTCTCTCTCTCTCTCTCACATTATTTACAGATTTTCAAGTTTCAGAACATTTGTACTTTGCAATTAAATCTCCCTTCAACAGTCATCTTTCCTATACTATATATATCTTGCCCACTTTGATACTCTTCCTTCTTCCTCGACAATTAAACATTTGAATAATTACTGTACGTGCATTCCAGCATTCCCTTGTTCTTTGTCGATATAAATCCACACTCCAGAACTTGCCCTTTTTTTCCGTTTCTTCTCTACGCTTCAGAACTTTCCCGTTTTTTTTTTTTTTTCTTCCTTTTCTTCCATTCCGTGCTTGTGACTGTCAGATATTTTGATTTTCTGTCTATATTTGTATCTGCCTATCTATCATCCAAACATATATTGTCCAATCAGGAACGCAGGAACAAGCGGCTGAACTACTCGGTCCTTGTGTTTAAGAGGAGAGTGGTGAGCTACCCCTGAGCGCCACTGAGTGAGAATAACCCCACGGTACTGCTTCCATCTTGTTCGAGCACCTCAACCCGCAAGGCCGCCAGATGAGTCTTTCAGCCTCATTAGTAAAGATTCTGGCTCCAGATCAAACGTTCCTCCATGTAACTCTTGTGTTTATATATATATATATATATATATATATATATATATATATATATATATATATATATTTGTGTGTGTGTGTGTGTGTGTGTGTGTGTGTGTGTGTGTGTGTGTGTGTGTGTGTGTGTGTGTGTGTGTGTGTGTGTGTTCTTACCTAATTGTTCTTACCTAATTGTATCTTTACAGGAATGAGTCAAGCTCGTACTGTCCCGTGTCTTAAACCATATTTATCGTAAATATCCTTAAATTTGTGAATTGTTTTGGCACACACTATTTCATTCGGTAGTGCATTCCATTGATCAATTGCTCTGTTTGGGAAACTGAATTTCCTTACGTCTTTATCACCTCTCTTCTTATGCAGTTTTTTGCAGTGTCCTCTTGCTGATGCTTCTCCATATGTTAAGTAATCATTTATGTCTATTTTCTCCTTTCCTGATATGCATTTATATAACATTATCATGTCACCTCTTTTCCTTCTCTCCTGTAGTGTTGGTAGATTCAGTTTATTTAGTCTTTCTTCGTAGCTTAGGTCCCTTAAGCTTGGTATCCATCTTGAAGCGGCCCTTTGAACTTTTTCAATCTTGTCTATGTGCTTTTTTAGATGAGGACTCCAGACTGCTGATGCATATTCCAGGGTTGGTCTAATGAATGATGTTATTATCCTTCTTAGCATGTCTTCCTTTATGTATGTGAATGCTATTCTCATATTTGCAAGCAGTGTATACATGTTCTGTACCTTCTCGCTGATGTGGTCAGCCGGAGATAGTCTGTTATTGATAATCACACCTAGGTCTTTCTCTCTTTCTGATGTATATAGGGTTTTATTTCCTAACCTATAATCCTAATCAGGTCTTTTTCCACTTTTACCAAACTTGATTACATGACACTTGTCCACATTGAATTCCATTTGCCATGTACTACTCCATTCTTGAAGTTTATTTAATTCTTCTTGTAGCTCTTTACAAGAGTCTGTGTTAGTAATTCTCCTTTGTATTTTTGCATCATCTGCAAACATATTCAGATAGCTCTCATTTCCAGTGTTACTGTTTATATCATTTATATACACTAAAAACATGATTGGTGCCAGCACTGAACCCTGTGGTACTCCACTAGTCACTTCTTTCCATGATGAGTAGTTTCCTCTTAGTACTGTCCTCATTTCTCTTTTTATGAGAAAGTCTTGCATCCAACAAAACAGTTTGCCTCGAATTCCTCCTTGATGGTACAGTTTCCATAAAAATCTTTGGTGTGGTACTGTGTCAAAAGCTTTCTTGAAATCTAAATAGATACTGTCCACCCATCCTTCCCTTTCCTGTATTGTGTTTGTTACTCTGTCATAGTAGCTTAACAGATTAGTAACACATGATTTTCCTTTTCTGAAACCAAACTGTCTTTCTGTTATCATACTGTGTTCTTCTAGATGATTTACCCAAGCTTTTCTTATAAGTTTTTCTAATACCTTGCTTACAACACTGGTCAGTGATACTGGTCGGTAGTTGAGTGGATTTTGTCTATTTCCTTTCTTGAATAAGGGGACAATATTTGCTTTTTTCCAAATATCTGGTAGTTTACCTTGACTGAAGGATTTCTTGAAAATTAAAAATAATGGTTTACATAACTCATTTGCACATTCTCGTAATACCCAACATGAAATTTCATCAGGACCACTTGCTTTTCCTCTGTCTAATCTACTTAACTCCTCCTGTATTACTTTTTCTGCTATTTGTATATCTGGTAGTATATGTGGAAATGCGTGTTCCACATAGTCCCTCTCAAAATTTTTTCTTCTGTAAAAACTAATTGGAAATTCTTTTTTAGTGCTTCACAAATATCTTTCTCTTGTGTATAAGTGATTCCCTCGTCCGTAATGGATTGTATTATATCTTTTACTTTAGTTTGCTTCTGATATAGCTGTAAAACAGCTTTGGTTGATCACTACTTTTATTTATTATATCCTCCTCAAACTGTTTTTGGGCTTCCCTCCTTATTCTTGTATAGTCGTTTCTTGCCTGTTTGTAATTATTGTACGCCCTTTCACTATTGTGTCTTCTGTATCTATTCCACAACAAATCTCTTCTTTCTTTTGATTTTTTACATTCCGTATTGAACCATTTCTGTATTTTCTTATCTGCTTCTTTGTGCTGTGGGATGTACTTCTGGACTCCTATTCCATAAAATTCACAAAATTTTTTATATACAGCATTTAAATCTTGTCCTCTAAGCTCATTTTCCCAATCAACTTTTAAGAAATACTTCTTTAGGTCTTGATAATTTCCCTTTTTATAGTTTAGGCTCTTTTTGTAACTATCATTGCTGTTTACTATGTCATATGCTATCCTGAAGTTATAATTTAGTACTGCATGATCGCTTTTGCCGAGTGGAGGGTGATATATTAAACTGTCAATATCATTTTCTTGCCTTGTAAATATTAGATCTAGCACTGAAGGTACATCAAGTCCTCTTTTTCTGGTGGTTTCCCTCACATGTTGCGTTAAGAAAAACTCTTGTACGAGATCCAGGAGCTTTTGGTCCCAACAGCTTTCTTGGCTATTTATATCTAGAGTATTCCAATTTATATTTGTATTGAAGTCCCCAGTTAGTATAATTCTTTCCGATTTCTCTTCCATTTTATGTAGCAATGATCTTACAGTCTGAATTGTACTCTCTGCCAGGTCCTCATATTCATCTCTTTCCCATGTGTTTGATCTGGGTGGCATGTACAAATTTGCAACAATTACTTTACCTTCAAACGTGTCGATCTCTACTGCAATCAGTTCTACTTGTGATGGTGTATCTAGTTTTATTTCCTTGACTTTTAGATTTTTCTTAGTTAATATTATAATTCCTCCTCCTTTTTTTAAATATCTGTCTCTTCTCCATATATTGTATTCCTCTAAGTTTAGTATGTCATTTGATATCCTTGGTATTAATTTTGTTTCAGTTAGGCATATTATTTGTGGTTCATTTTCTCTGACATAATCATTCATCTCTAGTAATTTAGATACCATTCCATCCACATTTGAGTACATCAACTTTATCATCTTGTTTATATACTTGTCCTGACATGGTTCTACTACCTTCCTCCTTTTTCTTCCATCCTGTTTGTGTACCACTTTCGTACCTGCAATCCTATTACTTTGTAAAAAAATTTCTTCTTGTCCTCTTCTGATCTTCCCTCATTTTTTGTTTTTGCTTCCTCCCTTTTCTCTTTCAGTAATTCCATTTCCTCTTGTGTTAGACATCTTTTTATCCATACATTTTTGAACTCCTCTTTTTCCTTAAGATTCTTTGCATTTTTTAGTATCTCTTCCACAGTGTTTACACTCTGGAAAGTCACCTTTAGAGGTCTTGTCTTGCTTTGCTCGTATTACCCTAACCTTTTGTGTTCCTCTATGTCTTTACTACAGATTTCTTCTGATACTTCTTTCAGTAAGCTCATTACATTTGCCATCTCCTTTTTGTCTCTTGTGATCTAGTTTTTAACTTGATCCTCTTCTATACCAGTGATTACTATTGATTTGTTTATCTCTACTGAATCTCTGACTAACTTTGGATTGTTTTGGATTATTCTTTTCACCTCCTTTTTAATGCTTTTTTCCTCCACCCTTGTTTCTAAGTCTTTCTTTACTTTCACCATTTCTGCATACGTGGTTTCTACATCATTTTTGTAGCTTTGCACAGCTTCATTTACTTGTGTTATCTTCTCCTCAATATCACTGCTCTGGTCAATAAGACTGCTAACTTGCCTAATTGTCTCTGTGTCATTTTTGAACTCTTCCATAACACTCTCATGATTGACTACTGTACTTGCCATTTCACTCATTTTCTTCCTAAGTGTACTCAATTCCACTGTTAGTTCACTGATGGTTGTGTCTTTCTTATTGGCCTCCCTTCCTAGTTTTTCTATTTCTTCCTTTTGCAAGTGCATCTGCTTCTTTATTTCATCAATTTCATTTCTGAAAGCCATTTCTAGTTTGTTTACACGTTCAACCAGTCTATTGTGGGTCTCTACTTCAACCAGTTCTTGGTAGAGATCATCATTTTGCTTTTTACCTTTATCCCTTTTCTTTTCCAAATTTGTTTTACTGAAGTATGTATCCATTTTGCAATACTTCAAGTGCAAAGCATATACTTACAATCTCGGTCTTGTTGTAAACAAACCTCAGAGATGACTCAGCGTATTCTTTCGTCTTGGTTCTTTTTCCTGTTTCTACAAGTCTTGTTGAAACTTATTATTTTTTTCCTTTTTATAATGAACAATCATTTAGTCTAACCTGGTACTGAGCTTGACTCATACAAAGATACTATTTAGGTAATGCCACTGGCCGTGATTGGTACGGAGCGCCGGTGTCACACGTCCACCTAGCTTGAATCCCTGTGTGTGTCTGTGTGTGTGTGTCCCTGTGGCAGGGGAGACACAATCTGGTCCCATTATGGGGTGGTACTACCACTCTGCAGCCAGGTAGTGTTAGGAAGAATTCTGCCACCATATTCCCTGTGTGTCGTAAATGGCGACTAAACGGGACGGGATGAGGGGACTAGGGACCCCCTCATGTGTTTTTTAGTTCCTACTATGAGACTGGGAATAAAAAGGGAAGGGGGATTGAGTTATCCCCGTACCCTGAAGGTTGGGTCTATGAATGTGCGTGGATGTTATACAATTGAGACTAAAAGGGTTCATAGTGGGAGAATGTGAGAAGAAAGTTGGATGTGTTACATTTGATTGAAACAAAGATGAAAGGGAAAGGTGAGTCTAAGTTTGGAAGTGTGAATGTAAGGATGTCAGGTATTGATAAAGGAAGGGCAAAAGAAAGTGTGGCCTTGTTATAGTCGCGGCGCATGACTTTGAGGTTGTCATTATCGTACCCTGGAAACTTACCATTCAAAAGTGCGTCCAATTTCATATCATATTATACACGAATCATATTATTATCCACGAATATACTATACCTGAATATTATTATACACGAACATATTTTATACGGATCACATGTGTCTCATATTATACACGAAATCAGACTCACTTTTAAATGGTAGGTTGCCAGGGCACGATAATAACAACCTGAGTGGCGCGCCGCGACTATAGTGAGTCCGGAAGTGCAATAGTGTGTGACTGAATGGAAGAAGGTGTCATCGAGACTGGTGTGTGTGAAAGCAAAATTTGGATGTGAGTTGTGGGTAATTGTGAGTGCATATGGGCTTGGTGGCGAAAGGGATGAAGAAGAGAGGGAGTCTTTCTGGAATGATGTTGATGAGTGTCTGCAGAGTTTTAGAGCAAATATGAATGAGGTAATGATGGGAGATCTGAATGCTAGCATGGGAAATGTAGTAGTTGAAGGTGTAGTTGGTATGCATGGTGTGCCTGGAAGAAATGAAAATGGGGAACGAATGATAGGGATGTGTGTTGAGTGAGACATGGTGATTGGCGATACCTTGTTTGAGAAGAAAGATATAAGTATACATGTGTGAGACAGGAGAGTGAAAGGGTTGTTGATAGAGCATTGATGGACTGTGTGTTGTGTCCAGAAATGTAAGAGGAAGATTGTTGGATGTGAGAGTTTTGAGAGGGGAGGGTGGAGGTATGTCTGACTTTACCTGGGAAATGGAAAGTTGAGAGTAAGTATGAGACGGGTGAAAGGTGGGAGAGTTAGGTGTGACAGGTAGGTTTTGAAAGTGAGGGAGTTGGATAAGAGAGAGAAAACGATAGAGTATCAGAAGTTCAAAGATGAGTGGAACACACTGAAAGATCAGGAAAATGGTAGTGTGGAGGAGGAATGGCAGTTGTTTATCCCTTACGCCGCGGGGTTGTTTAGCTTTGACTTGCGGCTCCCGCGGGCATATTCGCGCACCGACAGATTCTCTAAAAATATTTGCCAAAAATCAGTTATTAGTCTTAGAATATTAAAATCACATATACTCATGGCACATACCTTCAGCTTTCTCCTTGGGTTTTTGTTGAGCCTTCGTCGAGTACCGTAGGACTTGTGGAGACCTCTGAAGTTGGGTAACGAAGTCTCCACTTTACACTTCCCGACAACTCGTAATATGATTACCACAGCCTGATATTATCACTAGAAACACTAATCTATGATTCTCAAATAGTTTGGAATCCATACTCCCCCCAAAAAAAACACAATGAAAGCAATGAAAATTACGAGGGCGTATGACCATCCCACTTCCGATCGTTCGCCGCTAGTGTTGTCTATTATTCATAAAAACACTCACAGTTTATATTTCTGTTACTATATAACACTTATATATATCTACAGTCTTTATCCATAAGTTTCCTTTAGTAATAGTAGTTTATTGTCACTGTAGGGATTCAATTTCTTTCAGTAAAATACGTAGCATTCACTTTCTCGTCCTGTATACTAGCATTGAGAGTGAATGTCACTTTCACCTTCACTCTCATAACTCACAGTATTCATACATGCTAGAGTGAAACTTTCACTTTCATTACTCCTAGTAGATATACTCGTATTCTTATAATACCACTCATTTATATTTCTATTTACGTTCTCTACTTTATTTACATTATTTACATTTCTATTTTATTTACACTGTGTTTTACACTGTCACTTGAAGTAACTTATAAAACTATTTTCCACTGTTCACTTATATATACATTCATTGCTTTCTTGCTGTTTACACATAATTTACACTTTGTTTACAATTCCACTTGCACTGTTTTACTCAATAAAAAGATCATAGTCACTCTTTATCAATTGTCAGCCCTTTACCTCTTTCCACACGAGGTTTAGTTGGGGGTAAAGGTCACAGAGCCCTTTGCATGGGGGTAAAAAGTGGCTGAAGTTAGCAGGAGCAAACAGACGTAACTTCACATTGGAAGATGACAGTGAACTGATAGGGGTGGGCCGGGGTGGCCTACCTAGGGAAATGCATTACTGCCAATGTCAGCCTCTTGACAGCTGCTAATATATAGCAGTGAAATGATTGGCAGGAAATCTAGACAATACATTATAAATTAGGTAGTTCCAGGTGAATGTAAATATCATTTAGGCTTCTCCCTTCCCTCCTTATATGTATATTTATTATGAAAATAGATTATACAGCATATTTCAAGGGGAAATAAACAGCGAAAATTAGCGAATGAGTGCATGTGAGGTGTTGTCAGGTGATAATTAGTCAATTCCAGGTGTGTGGCACTATCAGTTACCTTATTTCTTTTTTGTATATATTATTTGGTATAAGAATAGGGCATAGGGCTTATTTCAATGGATGAAATCAGTGGAAAATTCCAGGGAAGATTTACTTAGTGTAGAATACAGTGTGGTGGCCTGCAATAATTAGGTAGTTCCAGGTGAATGTAAATATCACTTAGGCTTCTCCCTTCCTTTCTTATATATATTTTTATTACGAAAATAGATTATACGGCATATTTCAAGGGGAAATAAACAGCGAAAATTAGCGAACGAGTGCATGTGAGGTGTTGTCAGGTGATAGTTAGCCAATTCTAGGTGTATGGCACTCTCACTTACCTTATTTCTTTCTTGTATATATTATTTGGTATAAGAATAGGGTATAGGGCTTATTTCAATGGATGAAATCAGTGAAAAATTCCAGGGAAGATTTACTTAGCGTAGCACGGTCGGGCAGGCAAGAGCATAGGGTAATGGAGGGAAGGTAGGGAGGGGAGTCAAGAACGGGGAGAAATGGCTAAATTGTCAACAATGGATGGGAGTACAGATCAGATTAGGAGTGCTGACTGATGTTGGACATTGGCAGTACTGATAGATGATATGTGCCACCACTTCAAAGCCTGGGCGAATTCAAAATAACACAGAATCACAAAAGTGTCGCCCCACGGTATGATCCCTTGCTCCCAAACGTCACGAAAGTGACGCCCCACGGTTAAGGGGTTAAGAGTGCTGTGGTGGGGCATACGAAGAGGTGTGCGGTGTGAGATGAGTGGATGGTGCTGTAAGAAAGGAAAGTGAATGGTGATGTGAGGAAATAAGTAGGGCAGTGGCTGAGAAGAGAGGTGCATATGAAGTGTGGCCATATAGGAAGGATGTGTCATATGAGAGATAAGGAAAAGAGGAATATGGCAAGAAGGGCTGTACGTGATGCTAAAGTGGGAGCAGATGTGAGGTGAGGTAGGCGGTTGACTGAGAATTTTCGGCAGAATAAGAAAATGTTTTGGAAGGAGGTGAAAATGGTGTGAAATGAGAATGTTGTAAGGAAGAGCGAGTAAAAGCAGAGGATGGAAGGATGTTAATTGAGATGGATGCAGTTAGGAAGAGATGGGTGGAATATTTTAAAAGTTTGTTAAGAGGAGGAAAAGGAGGCTGAGATTGTGGCAGATGAAAGGGTGTTAGGAATAAATGTGGTGGGAAAGTTGAATGATTCTTTGATCATGAAGGAGGAAATGCAAGAAGCAGTACACGAGATGAAAGCAAGGAGCACTGCAGGTATGGATGGGTGTCCTGTGGCATGCCTGAATGGTGATGGAACGACTATTGTTGAGTGGTTTGTAAGACTGCTGAATGTGTTTTGTTAGCAGTATGGTGCCAGTTGACTGGGCAAGTGCTTGTGTGGTTCCATTGTATTAAGGAAAGGGTGACAAATCTGAATGTACTAGCTTTAGGGGTATAAGTCTGTTGAGTGTTGTAGGTAAGATGTATGGCAAAGTGTCAATTAACCCCTCCATGGCCGAAGGCCCAGAATTTTTCATGCACGCCAGGCCGACGCCGGGGTCATTTTTTGAAGTTTCGAAAATTGATATTTTTTTTCTTACCATATTTAAGAGAAAGTTCAGATGCACCTAACAGTACAAATCCCAGCATCCTAGACGTATTTCATGGCTTGCAATGAAGCACGGAAGTTGCAGAAATATCGGCAACCGATATCGCCGCCCAGGGGCACTGCTGCAACGCAACTGGGCAGGTGTTTTTATTTTTTTACCTACAGAAACAATACGAATGGTGCTGAAATGTTGTGCATATATGAGATATGATGATATCGAATGAATTTAGTATATAATCTGTTAGGAATGGCTGAAAAAAAAAAATTATGAATATTTTTTCACCTTTTTGATATAAAATATGTTTATGATAGTTTCGAGTTATTTTTTATGTTATCGTTGTGCCCATGCTTGGAAAAGGAAGTGAAAGAGTTGAATTTTCGGTCCTAAATGAGAAAACTGCACGTCCTCCAAGGTTAGACTCTGCCACAGGAGTATAAAGTGGAGGGTCAGATCCGATTAGCAATACGGAAGTTGAGTCGCAGCTTGGAGTCCCACACCACGAGCATGGCTACAAATAGAATCGTAATGCAGTTTCAGAAGTCTAATTATTACGAAAACTGATACAATGCAGAAATAAATAAGTTTACTGACGGGGGAAAACGTATTTTTTCCGTAATATCATGTTCATCTTTCTCTTTCATTTTACGTTCATCTTCATCATTTTACCTTGTTATTTTCGCAAGATATATTGCTGTCTCGTAAACAGGGTGGTTGAAGGTGTTTTGCAAGGGAGGAAAAAGATTGTATTTTCTGTCTGAGTCGAGATAATGGGTGTAACTATGTGTTTTTAGGCATGGCCACGAGCGAAAAAATCGTACAGTCACTCATAAAAGAAAAGACCCCCCCTGCGTTAGAGGCAATATACCTCGGGGTATTCAGTGTTGGTAACAGTGTATTTGACGTCAGCCATATAGGGGGATGAGGAGGGGTGTTTGAGAGGAGGGCGGAGTTAATCTGCACGAAACACTGCTTCAATCCACATTTCGAGTCAAACATACATTATATCTGACTTGTTATCAAGGCATATGTATGTAACCCATCACATTTGAAAAGTTTATCATTAGCTGAATAAAATCGTCAGCCGGTGGCAGGAATAAGATGCAAATGAAACCCCCGGCCTCAATGGTTAAATGAGTGGGCTCGACACATTTAGAATGAACTTTGAATGAACTTCCCCCAAACGCAGCTTCACACCCCCTCACCTGACGTCATTTACAGTGTTACCAGGACCGATATCATATTGGTTGAAAGGTGTCTTGGCCGGGGGGGGGGGGTCGTTTCTTTTATGAGTGACTGTACATCCTCTCGTCATGACAGCAGGTGGTGAACTGACAGAGATATGTGAGAGGGCGAAGTCAAGGTCAGTCTCATGTCCCAGATTTTCGTTCACTTCCCGAAGGTTTTCACAGTTTTCTACAAGTTGCACTGCATCAAATGATCCTAACAGCAAACCTGAGCAAATAGTTAAAGATACCAAGACAAAAATGTATTTTTCACTTATCATGTCTTTTTTTGTATGTGCCTGTATTACTTCATAATCGTAAACAGGTGGTTGTGTGTGTTTTGCAAGAAAGGACAAAGATGATATGTTCTGCCTGGATCGAGATAATGGGTGTAGTTGTGCTTGTTTAGGCATGGCTCGGAGTGAAAAAATCGAAAATCCACTCATCACAGCAGCAGGCTTTAAACTGCTTGATGAGATGTATGGGAGTGTAGTGTAGGTCAGTGTGAAGATGTTCAGAACGTTCGTTCAGTTCCCAAAAATTTTTGCAGTTTTTTATAGGCCGCGCTCAAACGACGCCTGTGGCCATTGATCGGCTAAACGTCATTCGACCCCGGCGGCCACGGAGGGGTTAAGAGAGTTAGAGAGGAAGTGATTGGCGATGAACAGTGTGGCTTTAGGAGAGGGAAGGGATGCGTGGATCAGGTGTTTGCTTTGAGACAAGTGTTTGAAAAGTATTTAGCGAAAGGTAAGGATGTGTTTTGGGTGTTCATGGATTTAGAGAAAGTGTATGATAGAACTGATAAAGAGGTTTTGTGTACTGTTTTGAGATTGTTTGGACTTGATTGTAGGCTTTTAAAAAGAGTGAGAAGTGTTTATATAAACAGTAGAGCGTGTGTAAGAGTGGGAAATACTATGAGTGCTTGGTTTCCCAGGAGGGGGCATGGTGGCTCGGTGGTAGAGCATCAAGCTCATAAGGGGGGGATTGCGAGTTCGAGCCTTGCCTGGGACTGCCGTGCCGGGAGTGGTAGCATGCTCCAGTAACCTAGCGGGGCTATATGGCCATAGTTGCCTAGCTCGGGGATTAAATCCCTTGGTTTCCCATGAGAGTGGGTCTGCTGCAGGGATAAGTGATGTCACCTTGGTTGTTTAATATTTATACTGATGGTATTGTAAAGGACGTGAATGCGACAATGTTAGATGGAGGTTTGAGTCTGGTGAATGCTGGTGGTGGAGAGTGGAATCTGAATCAGCTGCTGTTTGCAGACGATTGTGCACTGGTGGTTGCTTCAGAGGGGAGATTGAGACAGTTTGTATAGGAGTTTGGAAGGGTATGTGAAAGGAGGAAATTGAGAATAAATGAGAAGTAAAGTGGTGAAATGCGAGGTTAGGAGATAGTAGGAGGATGAAGACAGTTTTGAATGGCGAGTTGCATGAGGAGATTGAGTGTTTTAAGTATTTAGGGCCACATGTTGCTGTTGATGGAAGAATGGTTGTAGAAATGAAGCTTGGAATGAATGAAGTAGGAAAGGTACAGGGGGGAATGAAAAAAATGGGTTTAGAAGCCATTTGCTTGGAATGGATGTGAAGAGAAGGTGTATGAGGGTGTATTGGTACCGACTGTGTTATATGGGTCTGAAACATGGAATATGGGTGTAGCAGAGAGGAAGAGTTTGAATGTAATGGAGATGAGGTGTCTGAGGAGTATGTGTGGAGTGATGCGTATGGATCGAGTGAGAAATGACGAAGTGCGAAGGGGAACTGGAGTTATGCGGAAAATGGTTGATCGATTTGAGCAGAGTGTGTTGTAATGGTTTAGGCATTTGGAGAGAGTGGATGAAGAATGTTTGGTTAAAAAGATAAATGGATCGGATGTGAGAGGTGTAAGACTGAGAGGAATATCACGAATAGGATAGATGGACAATGTGAAGAGAGCATTAGATGTGAGAGGGATTTCTTTTGAGCAAGGAAGAGTGGTTGCGCATGATAGGAATGACTGGAGAGAAATTGTGAATGAATAAATGGTGACAGCCCTGAGGGGATATTCTCCCGCATTTGGTCTGATAATCTGATCAGGTCGCGTACTGGTAAGGGGATGGGTCTATAATGATGTGGTAGGGGTAAATAAGCTCTGCTGTCAGGCCCTGCTGCGGGTGTTGCTGATTAAACTTTGCAGTTGACCCTCTTGCAGTGTGGTGCAGTGAGGATCTGTCCCTTCCAGTGGCGTATATAGGTCCATGGAAAGGGGGGGGGGCACAGGGATGAATCCGGGATTTTTCTTAAGGAGCGGGGAGCAAAGCCAGCCTCTACAGCTGGGGTGTCTGGGGGGGCCCTTTAAGCCCCCCAGGAATTTTTTTAAAATCAAGCATTTTTAGGGGCATTTTGAAGCCCCAGGAGGGATATGTTGCACTAATTTGATATCCTATTGCAGAACAATATAAAGAAGCTTATGTATCTTGGCTAAAGCAAAAATGATCTGTTTGAAAAATAATTAGAGAAATCTAGAGTACCCAGTATGTATAGAAAAAAAAAAAACTGCTTGATCATAATAAACAATTGTTGATTCCTTCATTCCTGGAAGTTGCAATGTTCATTTTTATATGAAATTTAAAAAATTAAACTAAAACCCGCAATAATGACTTAGACAGAGAGAGAGAGAGAGAGAGAGAGAGTACGGTATATGAAACATTAAATAAATTAAACTAAAACTCACATTAATGAAGCTGAGAGAGAGAGAGAGAGAGAGAGAGAGAGCTTACTAGAGTCGTGTGAGAGCTGAACATTTGAAATCAAGCAGCCTGTTTTTACGGGTGAATTCATTGATTACTTTAATACGTATTTAGATCTGCAGATATGTAGGCCTACTGGGACAAAAAGGGGGGGGGCATGGCCGAGTGTCCCCCCCCCCGCCCCCTATATACGCCACTGGTCCCTTCTCCCCTTGGGGCTAAGTTACGAATAAACGTGTTTGGATGAGCAAACTGGGAGCATGTCGTCCTGTCTCGGTTACCTCCCTTTCTTTGGGAGAAGCAGTCTAAGTATATAGATAGATAGATAGTTTCATGATCATAGGGTGATTTTTTAAAATTGGACTTGGATGAATGCACACGCATTTATTTGTTTCAGTTTAGAATGAAAAGTAAGCAGACGACGTCTCTTTATGTTAAAATGAAAATAAATCACCTCACAGACGGTGTCTTGTTTTACAATAATGGCTCATGAAGGCAACTACGAATTCATTCTAAGAAAATGAAGATATTTTCTGACAAAACGACCAAGACTCGATTCTTGGACAAAATTCCCTGGAGGACAATATCCCCCGAGGACAAAATCCCACAGATAATATTCCCCCATTAGCAATATCCCCGAGGACAACATTCCCAAGACAATATTCACTCATGCACACTATCCCCCGAGGACAAAATCCCCCAGACAATATCTCCCCATGCACAAAATCCCCCAAGGACAAAATCCCCCCTGGACAATACCTGTACAGTATGTATAAACATACACACACATACATAATATATATATATATATATATATATATATATATATATATATATATATATATAGAGAGAGAGAGAGAGAGAGAGAGAGAGAGAGAGAGAGAGAGAGAGAGGTAGATAGATAGATAGACAGATAGATAGATAGATAGATATTAATATATATGTACTCGTATATATATATGTATGTATATGTTAAAAGGTATATCTGAGAGAATTTGAAGGAAGGAGGAGATGTGGTAGGCTCAGAAGAAGGTGGAGGGATATGGTAGATGAGTGTGTGGGTAAGTGAGGTATGGAATCATCAGAGAAATTACCAATATGCCGGGAATCGAACCCGGGACTCTCAGGTGAGAGCCAGGCAGCATACCACTACACCACGACCAGGTAAAAGTTAACTCACGTTGTCACAATCTTGTAAACAACGTCCCTCCGCGGAGGGACGTTGGTTACAAGATTGTGACAACGTGAGTTAACTTTTACCTGGTCGTGGTGTAGTGGTATGCTGCCTGGCTCTCACCTGAGAGTCCCGGGTTCGATTCCCGGCATATTGGTAATTTCTCTGATGATTTTTCCTGTGAAAAAAATACAGGTTCTCTCTTCATGAGGTATGGAAGTTGGTGAGGCTAAGGAACTGACAATAGACCGAGCTGGCTGGATGAATTTTTGTGCAGAGAAGCGCACAACCAGGGACTTGACACCCCCTTTTTAACATGACAGCATTCAGATTGGCTCTAGGAGATAGGTACAGTATGTGATGCGGCAGAACGTGGTGAAATTTTTTTGACCATTCTGATGGAGCTAGGATTTTGAGGGCTTGAATGGTAAGTGAATGGAAGCGTATCCCATTGAACTGGCTGCCTGGACATTGCTACTTCTCACCTTGCCCTAGGGTGGGAAAGATGGTCCAGATGATAATGATGATGTTACGGGGAATTCGTGTAATAAGTGATTTCATGAAATCCCTAGGGAATTCGTGATGAGTTTAAATTAGGATGGGTTAATTAGGGTTAGGGTTTAGGCTGTGGTTAGGGTAGGCAAGGATAATGTAGGTTAAGTTTAGGTTGGGTTAGGCTATGTTAGTTAGGTTAGGTTAGGCCACAGTCGAAGCAATATACAGTCATCTCACGTTTGGTTCAAATTTTGGAGCAGCCCGCGCATGACGTCACGGGGTCCCGCAGCCGTCAGTTGGCTCGCTGCAGCGGAGGGGGGTGGTTGTGTATTCCCACAGTCTCTTCTCACTCGTGCGGGAAGTTCAGATGTGAGGCATTTGAAAACATGCCAATTTAAATATGGAATAATTTCCGAAGCTAAAGAGGTAATAATTAGATTCAAAAGTTTACCTTTATCAAAGAAAAATTGAAGATTATAAAGTAAGACAATGAGCGACGTTTGAAGAAAATTATCCAACGACTGTGTACACATACGTCCACATGTTGTGCTATAATACATGCCTGCATTTACTTCAAATGTCACTCATCGCTTTATTAAACTTTATAATCATTTTTAATTTTCTTTGATAATGGTAAACTTTTAAAGCTAACTTTGACCTCTTTAGCTTTGGAAATTATTCCATATTTAAATTGGTTGCTTATATTGCAAGCAATTTGCAAATATAATTATAAGTGTTAAAATAAGAAGAGCTGTAGATTTATCAGGCTCCTCAGTGTTGCATAAACCAATGACCAGCCTTACTTCAAACGTTTCTTGGCTCTAGCCGGCAGAGCTG
Source organism: Coenobita brevimanus (assembly GCF_032717465.1). Taxonomy (NCBI): domain Eukaryota; kingdom Metazoa; phylum Arthropoda; class Malacostraca; order Decapoda; family Coenobitidae; genus Coenobita; species Coenobita brevimanus. The sequence continues at coordinate 22,808,480 of NC_137014.1, read as the reverse complement.
AGTGAACTGGGTATACTTGTCGCTTGAGTTATCCCTTTACTTTTCGTTTTCTATCTATGGAAGGCCATGTGACGTCATCATCATGAAGTCATCCTCCTGCACGTGATACAACTGTGTATTCTTAGACTGTGGGTTAGGCTAGGTTAATTTAGTTAAACGTTTAACATAAATTAGCATTCATAGAAATTAGACTAATCAAACCTAAACCAATCAGCCTAGCCTAACCAAACCTAAACTTAAATTATCGCAGCCGAACCTAACCGCAGCTTAAATTAACCGAACCTTAGTTAACCCATCCTAATTTAAACTCATTTCACTAATTCCCTCGGGATTTCATGAAATCGCAGGTTACACAAGATCCCTGTATATATATATATGTATATATATATATATATATATACTGTACAGTATACTTGTATGTATATATATTCATGTAAATATCTGCACAGTATATATATACATATACATATTTATATACCTAACCTAATCTAATCTAACCTAACTTATTTTTACGAGCTATGATACGTAACCTGTAAGGGCACGGAGCTAGAGTACAGGAAAATATGGTAAAACTTGTCCTCGAGGGATACTGTGCATGGGGAGTTCCTGTCCAAGGGGATTTTGTCCTCGTGGGATATTGTGAATAGGGGATATTGTCCTGACACCCCAAGACTCAGAGCAGGACACGTGATTATTAGACATTTTCGGACTTCCGTGGTTGAAGAACCCTCATCTTGTGGTTGGCGATGATTTGAAGGGCCAGCTGTCTCTCCTCCTCGCTCCTCATGAGCTTCTCGTTAGGATTGCTGGGATATCATAGATCGGCAGGTTTTCAAACTGTATTTTATCTTTTTTTCGTTCATTCTTTCCTGTTCTTTCTGCCTAAGGGTGACTCTACACTTAGTGACAAACCAAATGGCTTCCTGTTCACCAAGAAACCATTTACTATGTTGGGTGGTAACCATATAAATAATTTATGGCGCCTGGTGGTTTAGTGGGTACTTGCAGCACTCCAATCGGATTGAGCAGGTGAAGGTTTATATCCAAGGGTGGGTTGGGGTTTATTGCTCATGTAATGCCACTCTGGGATGAGTGAGGCTGGTCACTCTCATCTTAAATGTTAGAACCAACTTGCCTAACCCCGGGCTCCTATGCACCTCATGGGGCAACGTAAGATTGGATGACGGATGGATGGATGAAGCTTAGGCCAATTGTTCCGATCCGCGACACTTAGATCACTGGATCTCAAAGCACCGAGACAAGCTGGCTTCATCATAGCCAAACTCCTGGAGGACCACGACCAAGACAACTACAGGGAATACCTCAAACTTGCACTCTGCTTCATGGGTTATCTACTCTCCAAAACATGGAAGTGCTCTGATAGTGGATCCCGCCATCAAGAAGCATACAGCAGGGCCAAATGGATGGGGCAAGGGGTCTACTAGCTGAAGATTTGCCTATTTTGGGATCAGTTCTCTCTCATCCCTCAGGAGGAACTAGCCCTGAAGCAGATAAACGTCTTCTAGGTCACGGTATACCTTCGAGCCTGGTACTGATTGCCAGTTAGAATCGATGCACCTGCAAATGATCTGACTCTCCTCAAGACACTGCAAATCTACAGGAACCATGTTGACGAGGAAGTGGGCGGCACAGTACTAAAAAAAGCTTCAGAACAATGGATGGTACCTGATTGAGGATCTTGCAGGCTTTTTCTTGAACTTCGTGCCTTTCAATGAAAAAGCTCAGATGCTCCTCAACCTTCACCAGAAGCCTCCTCGAAAGGTTAGGACAATGAAGGTGGATCCCCGAGTATTGCTAAGCGCCATGGATTTGAAGATTGCCAATTTCGTCATGATCCAACACAAAACTTGTTCAGGTGTTTGATGAAGGAAGTTTCCAGGGAGCTCGAGAATATCAAGGAGCAACTGTGTTGATCGTTGAGTCAAGCTGGCAACTGACTTTAAATCAGCTGAATAGGGAGATTTCCAGGCCAGAAGAGTAGAACTACGCATCAAAGACCCCAGTGAAATGCTCATGGATGTGGTGGCAGCATGCCATGAAGAGGAGCAGTTTCCCAATTGCTTTTTGGATAATGGTGCAAGCCCAGCTGTGAACACTCGTATTGACTGCTGTAGCGTCAAAGCAAAGGACACCCAAAATTCAACTTGCAACCTCTGCTTCAAGATGTCCAATACCCCTCTTCCCATCATCTCTCCTGTTACACAACTCAATTCCTGGGGAAGTCTTTGTCATTAACCAGAAAAAAGATACTTTCTCATGAGGGACCCCCCAGAAAACACGCCTTGTGGGATGGGACAGCAACAAGAAGTTGTCCTCATACTTCGGGTGATGTCATTGCTCGTAAAATGGAACTCAGCATTTGTGCATTCTCCAAGCCCAAATTTCAAATTTGTGAAACACCTTATTATATACATATATATATATATATATATATATATATATATATATATATATATATATATATATATATATATATATACTCATTTTAAAGCCGAAGGTGGCTATTGTGTATATATACACAACGACTTATCTTGCCCTCGTGTTCCTGAACTCAGTTCTCCTGAATTCTCTACATTCTGGCTTTGGCTTTCCTGTCATTCTCTGACTAAATATATCTGCGCTGTTTACTTATCCCCTAATTCTACTGAGTATAATAAATTCTTCGAGGATCTTACTTCTATGATGGAACACATTCTATCCATTTCTCCTTTCTCTGAAATCTCCATTCTAGGAGATTTCAATGTTCACCACTACCTTTGGCTCTCCTTTCCTTTCACTGATCCACCTGGTGAACAAGCCTACATCTTTTCTGTCCTTAATGACCTATAGCAGCTTGTACAGCACCCTACCTGTATCCCTGACCGCCTTGGAGAGAGCTGCAACTTACTTGACCTCTTTCTTACAACTAATCCTTCTGCTTACACTGTTAATCTTTTCTCTTTGTTGGTCTTCTCCGATCACAACCTTATTATCTTTACCTGTCCTATGGCTCCAGTACGGCCTGTGGACCCTCCAAAGAAACGTTGTCTGTGGCACTTTGGAGCTGCGGATTGAGAGGCCCTCAGGCAGTACTTCTTTGATTTTCCCTGGAATGATTATTGCTTCCATGGCCGGGAGCTATCTGAGTGTGACTTGCGTATTACAGAGGTTATTCTCTCGGGCGTGGAAGCATACATTCCTTTCTCATATCCTTTGACTAATGCAAGAAAGCCTTGGTTTAATCATGCTTGTTCTAATGCTGTCTGCAACAAGGAGAGGGCCTATGAAAGGTACTGGAGCCAACCACTGAATCACATCTTTTTTATGTCTCTGCCGGGAATCGTGTTAAGTCTGTTCTTCATCCGTACTAAGTGCTCTCATCTCTTCAACTCGAATTCCTCCCATTCCTTGTGGCACCTTGCCAAAAACCTTTCTAACAACTTTTCCTCATCATCCTTCCCTCCTCTTTTCTACTCTGATGGTTTTGTAGCTGTTTTTTCTACTGATAAAGCAGATCTCTTTGCACAAACTTTCTCCTCCAATTCCACCTTAGACAGTTCCAGTGCTGTTCCTCCATCACTTCTCCCCTCTGACTTCCTTATGGCTGACATTAAATTTTGTTCAGCTGATGTATTTTCTGCCATAACAGGCTTCAATACTAACAAGACATATGGGCCTGATGGAGTCCCTCCTGTTGTCCTCAAGAACTGTGCTTCTGTGCTTACACCCTGACCTAGGCAAACTCTTTCGTCTCTGTCTATCAACTTATACCTTTCTTCCTTGCTGGAAGTTTGCTCTCATTCAGCCAGTCCCAAAGAAGGGTGATCATTCCCAACCCTCTAACTATCGTCCAGTTGCTTGAACATCCTGTATCTCAAACGTTTTCGAATCAGTTCTTGATAGAAAGTGTTTAAAGCATCTTTCCTATCACAACCTTCTTCCTGATCATCAGTATGGGTTCCGTCAGGGACGCTCCAATGGCAATCTTCTCACATACCTTTCAGACTCCTGGTCATCCTCCTTTCGGGGCTTTGGTGAAAGTTTGCCATTGCAATTGACATCTCAAAAGATTTCGATCGATTCTGGCATAAATCTTTAATTTCCAAAATGCCCTCTTACGGCTTCTATCCTTCTATCTGTACCTTCATCTATAGCTTCCTTTCTGTTCGTTCTACAGCCGCTGTTGTAGACGGCCATCGTTCTTCTCCTAGATCTATCAACAATTGTGTTCCTCAGGGCTCTGTCCTCTCACCAACTCTCTTCTTTTTGTTCATCAATGACCTTCTAAGCTGTATATCTAATCCTATCCACTCATACGCTGATGACTCCGCCCTTCACCTTTCCATTGGGTTCCCACAACGTCCATCTCAGCAGTTACTTCAACAAATTAGGGATGAGGCTATGGCACACCTAACGTCTGACCTGGCTGGTATCTCTGACTGGGGTAAAAATAATCTTGTTTTTCATGCATCAAAGACTCAGTTCTTACACCTATCAATTAGGCATAATCTTCTAAAGGTGTTCCCACTAATATTTAATAATATCCAGCTTAATCCTGCATCATCCTTGAACGTGCTTGGAGTTTCATTCTCTCGGGACTTGTCTTAGAAAGGTCATATTACATCTTTTGTAAAATCTTCTTCCAAGAGATTAGGTGTGCTAAGCCGACTCCGTGCCTTCTTTACCCCTGCGCAGTTGTTGACTCTGGACACGGGTTTTATCCGCCTCTGTGTAGAGTACAACTCTCATGTGTGGGGAGGCTCCCCAGATACAGCTCTTCTCAATAGGGTGGAGTTTCATCTCATTAACACTCCTCCTCTTACTGGCTCCCTTCACCTTCTGGTTCTTTGCCGCACTGTTGCATCTTAATCTCTTTTCTATCGCTACTTCAATGGTCACTGCTCTGAACTGTCTGCTTGCATTCCTTCACCTCTACGATGGGTGCGTAGCACCCATTTAGCAGCAAATCTCATCCCTTTTCTGTCTAACTCTCTAATGCAAGAGTTAACCGTTACTCCCAGTCCTTCATTTATGCAACAGGTCAACTCTGGAACTGTCTCCCTCTGTCTGTATTTCCTGCTGTCTATGATCTCCAGTCTTTCATACTCAGTGTGTCCAGGCATCTGGAAATGATCGGATCTTGAAAATGGCTCTCTCTTGTTTTTTGTTTTTCTGTTGGAAGGAACAGTTTTGCGGGATCGTGGCCTTTGGTTCCTTCTTCATAGCAAAATATACAGTATATATATATATATATATATATATATATATATATATATATATATATATATATATATATATATATATATATATATATATATATATATATATATATATATATATATATATATATATATATATAGACAGAGAGACAGAGAGAGAGAGAGAGACTTTTTTTTTATGTCCCCAGGTTTTACAAACCTTTCCGTTTTCCACCTTCCAGGCCTCTTACGACATCTGGAGGTTTTCTGTGCCTTTCTTCAGTGATACAATCTGATTTTATCTGTACCCTTGAACCCTTTCATTTTTCCTGCAATTACAATGTGTAACAAACTTAAACCAGTTTTGGGGGTATGTTGATTTTTCCGCTATATCTGATCAATACCGATGCGTAGATTCTGAATATGCTATTTATTTTTCTGTAAATCTAGAGTAACTAGAATTATGCAACAACATGTGTATCGTACAAGGACAGGAACTGCATCTCGTTACCGTTTCGAGAATGCTGAGAATTATTTCCGAGTGTATATTATGCATATAACTAGAAAATGAGCAAACAGTAACATCATAAGGAATGCAGAGCACATCTATATCTTTCTATATACCTAGGGTGCTTCCCCCAAGGAAAGGGAGGTAGCCGAGACAGGACGACACACTCCCCATTACTCATCCATTCAAACACATTCATTCGCATCTTGGCCCCAAAGGGGAGAAGGAACAGATCCTCACCGCATCACACCGCACAAGGGTCAACTGCGAAGTGCAATGAGTGACATCCGCAGCAGGGCCCGACAGCAGAGCTGGTTTACCCCTGCCACATCATAATAGACCCATCCCCTTACCCGCACCTGACCTGACTAGCTGATCAGACCAAATGCGGGAGAATATCCCCTCAGGGCTGCATCATCATTTATTCATTCGCAATTTCTCTCCATTTATTTCTGTCATGCACAGCCACTCTTCCTTGCTCAACAGACATCCCTCTCGCATCCAGCGCTCTCTTCACACTGTCCATCCATCCTATTCGTGGTCTCCCTCTCAGCCTTACACCTCTCACATCAGATCCAGTTACCTTTTTCACCAATCGCTCATCATCCATTCTCTCCATATGCCCAAACCATCGCAACACCCTCTGCTCAACTCTACCAGCCATCTCCCGAACAACTCCAGTTTTCCTTCGCACTTCATCATTTTGCACTCGATCCATACGCGTCACTCCACACATACTCCTCAGACACCTCATCTCCATTACATTCAAACTTTTCCTCTCTGCCTACACCCATATTCCATGTTTCAGCCCCATATAACGCAGTCGGTACCACAACACCCTCATACAGCCTTCTCTTTACATCCATTCTAAGTGAACGACATCTAAACACTTTCTTCATTCCTCCCAGCACCTTACCTACTTCATTCAGTCTAAACTTCACTTGTGCATCTATTCTTCCATCCACAGCAACATGTGACCCTAAATATTTAAAACACTCTACCTTCTCAAGCAACTCACCATTCAAAACTTTATTCATCCCCCTACCATCTACCATCCTCGTACACTTCATCACTTTACTCTTATTCTCATTTACTTTTAATTTCCTACTTTCACACACCCTTCCAAACTCCTCTACTAACTGTCTCAATCTCTCCTCTGAATCAGCCACCAGTGCAGTATCATCTGCAAACAGCAGCTGCTTCAGATTCCACTCTCCACCATCAACATTCACCAGACTCAGACCTCCACCTAAAACTCTTGCATTCACCTCCCTTACATAGTATCAAGAAATGCACTTTTGATCTTGACTTTCTTCTGCAGCTGTGATGACAATCACACAACAATCCCCAAACGTAATCGCTCATCATTACCTCATTCCACCTGCCCTGATATCTGGTTTCCATCAGCAGAATGTTCTGTTGGATCTGTTTGCCATGCTCCTCTCTGACTTCACCCAAGTGGTGGGAATGTAGATGGTGCAATTTGATTGACATTCAGCATCCATGCCGGTGGAATGCACCGATGAGGTCATTGGCGAGCTGTCCAGAATCTGGTCTCTGGTTGCCAAGAACCTTCCACGACCCCTTTGAAAGCATTCCAAGGACGTTCTTCATCATCGGTCATTAACCCTGGAGTTCACGATTTGCAAGCATTCTTAGAACTTGCTGCCCAGTGAACATGCCAGCCGTCACCTTTGCCACGCTCAGCTTGGGAAACATTGATCGAATATGCAGAAACACATCTCCATCTTTGTCAATGGCTTTCACGAACTGTTTCACAAGACCAAGTTTAATGTGTAGCAGTGGTACCAATACCTTCTCTCTCAGAACGCTGCACGAGCCTGGTGTGAGACTCACTGAGAGGCCAGTCTTTCCTCACGAAATGTTCTGTATCGCTTCGGCTATCCCACAAGCATAAAAAACATGACTACAGTACTTCATTTAACCGCCTTGCATTCCAAGTAGGAACGAATTCGTTTTAAAATTCCCACAAACCTCCCAATTGTGATCTGAGTACTTGATCTTTGTCAGACAAATCTTCACATTCTCATAGCCTTCTTTCATTTCCACAGAATGTGCATCTGGAATTGATGGGAGTTCGTTGCTCTTATGCAAAAGTACAGCTTTTAGGCTGTTCGTGGAACTATCTATGAAGAGTCTCTATTCTGAGGCCTTGTAATCCACTCCAATGGCTTGGAACAAACGCCTAACATCAAAACACAAAATCTGAAGAAGAATGCAAACTTGCCGTAGCAATTCCTATAACTCAACTTGCAGTTGGGATCCAACAAGTTACATTTACTTAGACGTGATGTTAGCAGCTCAGTATTGGACTTCGTGAGTCCTAAATCTTGGACTAAGTCATCCAGTTCTTGCTGATTGGGAAGGTGTGGAGTGTCCCCGGAACATTCTCTCCGACATACGATTCATCACCACTTTCCCCTCCATCATCGACGATGTCCTCATGGTCAGAGACAACTTCCACGTCTGCAGGAGGAACAGGAGTCGCCAGCTCGTTGTGAGGCACTGGAGAGATTGCACAAGGCAAAATTTGGATATACAGTGTTCTTTCTGCCCTTAACGCTCTTCACACCGCTTATACCAACCATGCAAAAATAACAATCGTCATGGTAATTCGAAGGATGTCACCACACTTTTGGAACTGTGAAAGGCATCTTCTTTCTCGGCCCTAGTAGCCGAGCTTCAAGCGCAGAACAACAGCTACCACAAGTGTAGTGCGGAGCCCAATCTTTATCTTGATCGCCCATTGCCACGCCAAAATACGTTTTGGATGCACGAGCAAATTTGATATCAATGTGGATTTTATGTTTGATCATCTTCGGTTTGGTATATTCAACACATACATAACAAAATGTATCGGCTGACAGCTTGCACTAACGTCTACTGGTCATTTTCGTCAATAGAAACACCTTTAGGAACGGCTGAAAAACACATCGACCAGCCAAACTAGCAACGTGAGACTAGCTCATCGAATGAACTGACTCGATCCAAGTTGCATAACGCAATAATGGCCATACCAGCAACATCTGCATGGACGCAGATGGTGTGTGTGTGTGTGTGTGTGTGTGTGTGTGTGTGTGTGTGTGAGACATGGTAAGCGATACGTCAGCCATCACATCGGTGGACGGTAACAAGACTGGAAATAAACAATTGCCAATTGTTGACAAAAACCTAGAGATAGACATACAAAACATACATCATTGGAATCAGCATGAAAAACTAAGTCTAACAACACACACACACAAATAAATGAAAACAAATTCTTTGTTACACAGTGTTATTGAGACTCAAATCCTTGAACAGATGGGCTCATTCCAGGTGAGCTCCTGTTTTTCTTGGCTATTATTATTATTCCAAATAATTCCCTTTCCTCCTTACCATCTACTTCCATGACTCGTGCCTTTATAATATATACAGAGTCTTTTATTTGGCTTCAAATCTTCCTAACTCTTCTTCTTCTCCTTCCAGGCCTCCTACGACTCCAAAAGATCTTCCAGTCGGTCCGACCAGCCCGAGCATCCTTTGAGATAAGGGTGGTGAGGCGTGTGGAATCGGCCCAGGACGCTCTAGCTTTTCTTAGGACCCTGGAAAGCAGCAGCAGGTGAGTGGATGGCTACCTGGATGGATGGATGGATTGCTTACCGCTTCATTTGGATGTATATATTTTAGTTCCACCACCACCAGCCGATCTTATTCAAATGAATGTATTGAGGAAGTTGAAGGCTGTATCTAATTCCTTCAGTTTGAAAAATGTCTTCTAAGCTTAGTAAAATTGCCCGATGATAGAAAGTATATAGTAAGATTCACTGATAGAAAGTATATAGTAAGATTCACATCAATGAAGGGAAGGGGTGAGGTGCATAGTTACAATATTGTTTGTTATACATGGCCGTACTTAGGATCCAAGAAAGTAGCTACGGGTGAGAGGATGGTTACCTAGATAGATGGATGATCTGTTACGTAAAACCGTGGACACTTCTCGATTTATTTCATTAAAAAAACGAGACTGAGAGAACCTACGTTCAGATCAGTGATGAGACCTTTGGACGCAGCAGCTTTTCTGAATATTATGTATTAATTTCAACTATTCAACTGAAAGTGGAGCGATACTATTGTCCTCGGCTGTGGTGTACAAATTACACTACTCGTTATACATGGTCTTCCTTAGCACCCTGGATAGGTGGATGGAGTGATAGGAGCTTAGTTACAACAATGTACTCTATTTTCTCGATAAAGAAGCTTATCTAGGAGCGGCTCTGTATGTCTCTGCCGTTGACTCCCCAACCCCCTGGAAACTAAATGCTTCACTCCCCTAGACTTTAGCAGATTTAACAAATGCTAATCCCGCATTTATTTGGTACTCTGCATTTAGGTTATCACATAGGGGTCGACGCTTAGCCATTATTAATCATAATTTTGCATGGATCGCTTGGCCTGTGAGATGGAGCAGAGAACTGGAGGTCTGAAAGCAGAATGGATGAATGTGTGGTTCATTTTATTGGGTATATACTCGTTTGGTGTGTTCCCCAGTTTTTTACTTAATTCTTCCATTTCTGTAGCATTTCCACCCTACGTACACTCAATCAGAAAACTATCTTTACACAGGTGGTCGATGATTTCACAACGATAGCTGTTGCTAACCACGTGCTTTTTTTAGGCAAATATTTCAGAATTACTTGTTTTCTACTTCATATGACACAAGTTTTTATTCCATTTCGTACTGACAAAAGTACTAGCACCTGTTTCGAAATGTAAAGAGAGAAAACTGTAAAGATAAGGAAGTTTTTGATCGAGTGTAATAATGGGAAAGATGATGATGATGATGATGATACGCGTATGTCACTTGCCTATATTTTTATTTCCTAACATCACATTCAACAAAGATTTAGACAGGATTAGAAACACAGGCTTTAGGAGAGAGCAAGAATGTAAATACTGTGGATCCAGACTGCCTCACGATCAATTCCCTGTCTAACTACGGCTTGTTTACACAACAGAGCCATGGAAAGTACACTATTCCCATAGAGTATATGTTTTTCTTTCTCCAAATCAAACCTTTCATGCTAGAGAAATGTAATCAGGTTCTGTGTTGTCTTTGCAAGAAGGACAAGGAAGGGAGGGGGAGAAACCCCCCTTTCGTTCCTCCTGCCAATCAAAATCTGAGTTACAAGAGGGAGTTTATTGTAATGTTTTTTTGTGAACAAGGGCAGTGCGCCAAGAGAGCTACTCTACGAGTACCAGACAATAATTTTTTTACATTTTTGAGTTCTAAAGAGATGAATCATTATTCTAGTACATCCTCTGATTAGCTGATCAGCAGAGAGATTATTAGGTTTGAACATTTCGTGACAATGTAAAGAATTATTGACCTCAACTGAGTTGGATTAATAGGCAAGGCAACTGAAAGAAGAAAAATACAGAAAGGACACAGTCGGGACAATTCACCTAATGTTTCACCTCTTCTACGTCCCACTTTCCTCTGTTGGTTAAGATTCCAAAGTTGATGGAATTTTCTTAGTTGCCATGCCATTAAGAATGAAATACATGCAGTGGAATAGCAAGTCAACTTTTTTTTATTGTACTATACGGATAAATGATTCGTGAATGGGAAAGAAATCGATGAGCCACAGTGGAAGTGAAAATATAATGGAATGGGAGGCTTGTTAAAGTACAAGAATAAAGAACAGTCAACGAACATGGCATCATTCTGGTGAATAAATGCCTGATATTGATGTGGATATGCTATAAGAACTACCCAGAGATGGTCTGGCCATGT